>NC_140584.1:1199145811-1199619200 GCF_964204655.1 Triturus cristatus
TCGTGCTCCGTCTGGCAGGCCCCGGGGTGCGGGAGCCCCCCGTCCTGCAAGCCGGCCGAGGGTCTGGGTGCTGGGGAAGGGGGTCCACCGGGGCCCGGGGAGGCTCTCCCCGGCCGGGCTAGGGTTCGGAAGCTGGGACCAGGCGTGGGGCTGGAGCTCCGTCCCAGGGTGCGGCTCCGTCCCTGGGTGCGGGAGCCCCCTGTCCAGGAAGCCAGCCGAGGGTCCGTGCGCTGGGGACGGGGATCCACCTGGGCCCGGGGAGGTTCTCCCCAGCCTGGCTAGAGTTCGAAGCTGGATCCGGGCCCGGTGCATGTGCTCCATCCCAGTGTCCCAGGGTGCGGGAGCCCCCCATCCTGCAAGCCAGCCGAGGGTCCGGGTGCTGGGGAAGGGTGTCCACCGGGGCCCAGGGTGGCTCTCCCCGGCCTGGCTAGGGTTTCGGAAGCTGGGACCGGGCCCGGGGCTTGTGCTCCCAATCCCAGTGTCCCAGGGTGCGGGAGTCCCCCATCCTGCAAGCCAGCCGAGGGTCCGGGGGCTGGGGAAGGGTGTCCACCGGGGCCTGGGGAGGCTCTCCCCGGCCTGGCTAGGGTTCGTAAGCTGGGACCGGGCCCAGGGCTCGTGCTCCGTCTGGGTCCCGGGGAGGTTCTACCCGGCCTGGCTAGGGTTCGGAAGCTGGGCCTGGACCCGGGGCTTGTGCTCTGTCCCAGAGGTCCCATGGTGCGGGAGCCCCCCGTCCTGCAAGCCAGCCGAGGGTACGGGTGCTGGGGAAGGGTGTCCACTAGGGGTGGGCAACAATTTCCGTTCCGCTCGTGTAAATTGCGACAATTTGACATTTTCGCGTTCCGCGCGGAATGCGAAAATGTCGAAATTTCCGCGATCCACGAGGGAACGGAAATTGTCACCTTGAATGAGTCCTGTCACAAAAATTAAACCTCAACAGGAAGCACTTACAGATATAAATAAAGCAGGGGCCCGAGTTGAAGCTCAAATTCAGTAACGCATTAATCAGCACAAAACATTCGGGAGCTAGGTCGAGGCTGGACAGTTGTGCTTTTCTCCCCATATCTACCGTCAAAAATTAGCTGTGATCTTTCATGGAGCTCTGTGCTGCCATGACTTTCTCGAGCGCAATCCCCTTGTAGTTCCTGACACCAGGAGGTTCTGTCTCCTCGTCTGCTGCTCTGATCGGTCTCTGGAAGAGGCATGTGAACTGCATGGAAGACCCGCCCGTTTGGCCCCGCCCCACACACCAGCGGTGCAAAACGTCTTCCTGCCCTTTCCCCCACTATGATGGACAGCTGACTCGAGGGACCCTAGGGCCATCGGCGCCGTTACAGACAAACACCTTTAATGGTGGTCTTTGCATCCTTCATTTTCTCAAGCGCAATCCTCGTGTAGAATTCGTGAGTGTGGTTAAGCATATGTGCCTTCTCCCCATTTCCACCCTGAAATGATAGCTGTAATCCTTGACGGTGGTCTTTGAATCCTTGATTTACTCGAGCGCAATCCTCGTGTAGTTCCTGTGCCAAGGCGGTTCCTTCTCCTTGTCTGCCTCAGAGACACTGCTCTGACCCTTTATAAACAAGAGGCATGTGAAATGGCCTAGAAGCCCCGCCCATTAGGCCCCGCTCCAAACACACTAGCTTTATGCAACTTCTTCCCGCCTATTTCCCGCTCTGATGATGGACACCTCACTCAAGGGACCCTAGCGCCTTTCGGCGCGGTGGCAAAGTTACAGACACACATTGCCACTGGAGACAACTCTTCTGGCCCTTTACGCAGCTGTATTGTAGGAAAAGCACTATACATTTACCCAACGAGGGAGCACTTACTGATTAGCCAGTAGAAAGTACTCGAGTTGAGTAGAGGTATTGCACAAAACGGTGGCATCTTCTTGGGTAAAAATTCAGGGCAGGATTCATTCTGGCACGATGCTCCTGTCACAAAAATTAAACCCCAACCGGAAGCACTTTTATTTGACCTTCAACTCGGGCACCTGCTTTATTTATATCTGTAAGTCTTACAGATATTATAAACAAAGCAGGTGCCCGAGTTGAAGGAAAAATTCAGTAACGCATTAATCAGCACACCAAAATCTCCGCGATCACATGAAATTTCGCGTGATTGTGGAGATTTTGTGCCGTTTCGCTATATTTTGCGAAAGGCACTTTCGCTAATTCCGCCCACCCCTAGTGTCCACCGGGGCCCGGGGTGGTTCTCCCCGGCCTGGCTAGGGTTCGGAAGCTGTGACCGGACCCGGGGCTTGTGCTCCGTCCCAGTGTCCCAGGGTTGGTCACTCATTGCCAATAAGTGCTCCTGTGACCTAATGATCCTAATAGTAGAGACAGCAAAAGAACTTGTACAAACACTGCTAGACGAGATACAGGAGCTAGAGACTAAGATCAAAAGCAGCCAGGCGATTGAAGAAGCAAAGAAGAAGTTGGAAGAGGTAGAATTTGAGATGGCTTCTAATAACGAATATTTAATCAAAAGGAAGACAGATAAACTAAAAAAAGATGTGAAGTATGCCAGTCAAGAGAAAACTTACCCTTATTTGGCAGAGAATTTTTAACAACATGAACCTATACAGGAGAATCAATATCAGCCGACACTTGATAGATTTCCCAAAAAAGTTGTCACCTTTTCTGATACATCAGACTCCGAAGGGGAAGGATACAACCAGTACCACCCCTACACTCCAGGACGAGAAATGTCAGGTAACAATAGAGGGGATAGTTCGGCTTTTTTAGCCAGACGAGGAACACAGAACCAGATGGCGACCGAGATATCAACAGCGATATCGAGGGAATTACCAACAACCTCAGAATTACCAGCAAGGACAGAACTTCTATCAAGACGATCCCCAATTTCTGGTAACGAGACATGCTCAATACTGGCGCGAGTAAGCCAGAAACCCATCTTTAATTTAAGTTCTTATGAAACAGATAGCTATACAGAATCTCTTCTCACAAAAGGTCTTTCTTTTGTTCCACACACAAAAGCAAATAGATTTGAAATCTTTCAAGACCTAATATCATTTTTTCGTAAAATCAGACTTCATGTCTTTTTTGAAGGCCAAATAAACCAGGGACAACAGATATTGAACAGATCAGGTCTCTCTTGACTTGCAATTTATGCAAATTTGGAGAAGAAAACATCATGCATCTTGTAGGAGAGTAGGGTCTGCTTCCTATGGTCACCCCCACTTTTTGCATTTGCTTCACTGGTTTTCGACTTAGATGTGGCTGTGGGCCTGCTAATCAGACCCACAGCTCAGCTGTTCTCTCTCTAAATTCATACTATGTACTTTAGGTACATAACCCAATTGGTAAGGATCAACTTATAGGGCCCTGTACAGTGTACCTTAGGTACCCAGGGCATGGGTGTACCCTAGGCCTACCAGGGGCTGCAGCATGTATTATGCCACCCCTGGCTGGCCTCCCATCATGACACAACTGGCTGATCCCTCAGCTGGGGCAAGGTTGTGTACTCACCCCTTGCTTAGGTATAGTATTACTATACCTACCTTATACATAGACACATGGGTAACCTTTCAGTCACTCCTATGGCAGGCCTTAACAATCCTGAAGGCAGAGTGCTTGGTAACATGGGAGATGGTGCTCTAGCATGAGCTGAGCCTGTCTGCAGCTTTCAGAACCATGTCCTTATAGCTGTTCTATGATATCGCCTACCATATACTCTTAAAGTGCCTTATAATACTCGCGGTTATGGTAACTATGGTTTGGCTTTATCAAAACATGTCGTGTAAGGTGTCTAACACTTTGGAATACTACCCCCACACCATTTCCGGCGATGAGGATAGTATTCTCCCCTTCTAGAGGGAGAAGACATGTTGAAGACCTACTATCCGGTTAAAGTTAACCAGAGCCCCAGCATCACAAAATGGATTCTGCTGCCACAGACACAAGTCTGACCTCCTGCTGCTGGGAGTCCTTCCAGCGAGGGAGGCTTGGACAATAGGTTTCCTGCCTTGGGAGGTGCTAGCACCACCCTAGACAGGGCTTAGTGTATTGGGGCAGGGAGGGAGGAAAGAAACGAGACACTGCCTGGGGCACACAAGGTGTCCCATGCATAGTCCGGTTCAAACCGTTGCTGGGGCACTCCAGCCCCAGTCCTGGCGCGAAACCGGACAAAGGAAAGGGGGTGTAACCACCCCCCCCCTCTCTGGTCCCACCCATAGGAGGGACCTAGCAGGTAACCCAGCCCCCCAGATTAGTATAAGAGTGGGAGCTGAGTCCCTAGGACTTTGGATTATCCTGAACTGAAACAAGACACGAAACTCTGGACCTTCGACATTCGAACAAGAAGACTGAAGAATCTCCCTTGTGGCCAAGGAGTGGCCACCCTGTGCAAACAGGCACCAACAAGCGACCTGCCGTTTGCTTTGACCAAGTTCTACGAGGAACCGACTGCAGAGCCCGACCAGCGCCTTGACCTCCAGACTGATCTGACCCTGATCCACATCCACAGCCAAGCTGAGATCCGTGGAGGCGACGAGAGACGTGGGACCGGCTGTGAGAAGTTGGCCTGATGTATGATGTCACTATTTCTAGTGTACACCTTATATCAGTCCAAATACCCTTATGGTGATTGGTTGTAAAGTCAACCTTATAGACCAGCTATCCTAGTGGTAGCATGGACAAGAGCAGTCTTAGGCTAAACTCTGAATGGCATGTGAAGCCAGCTGTGATACCATATATAATCCCTTGAATACCAAATGAAAGGACACCACAACAGATATATATATAAAATAAAGTGTATTTATTCTAGACAAACCCTCAGCACTCTTTATGAGATTAGAGGTAAGTACAACACAGTCTTATTTATGCATACATTAAGTCACACAGGTAAGTAATACAGTTAGGCCCTAGGGGCCACGCAAACCATATACTAAGTAAGTGGTATAAGGACCACTGTCACGGAAATAGGATAGGCCTTGGCCTAGGGAATCGCTGGGGCTACACTATACTACCAAAGGTTAGGAAGTGGGAGGCCCACGGGATTCAGGTGCAGAGTGGAAACACTCACGCGTAATGCGTATAATCGATAGAAATAGTACAGTTTTGAATTAAATAGATTAAGGACACTTCCGGAGTAGCTAGGAAGTCGAAACTGGAAAACTAGACACTAGGATAGTCACTATCCTGATGAGCACCGGAGTACCCAAGTTACCTAGCCCACAGGCTGCGGGTGCATAGGGGTGAAGTTGCGTCGGGTTTCGTCGTCGACTCCTATGGATGCCTGAAGAAAGATGCTGACAGGCAGTCAGTGAAGAGTGTCCGGTGGATCCCAAGGCTGGGATCAGGAAGAAAGGATACCTGCAAGCAGAAGGGACAGAGTCAAGGTCACTAGCCAGTGACCACGTGGAACCAGGAAGGAACCAGGCGATGTCGTGAAGATTGCAGGTGAAGGTGAAGCTTGTCGCTGCAGCCACGAGGACCAGGGAACGTCGAGGACGACCAGGACCAGGAGGCGAGCTGTCCCACAAAGGCTCTTGCTGTCGGTGGCGTCGAAATTGGACTAGGACTCACCAAGCCTTGGCAAGCGGAACCCACGAAGAACGGAGGACTTGCTTCTGGTGCAGACCAGGAAGGTCTGGGGTGCTTCTTCTTTGCAGAGAAGCGGGAGCCAGTCTGGAGGAGCCAAACCAGCGCTGAAGATTTCAGGGTGCGTTGTCTCAAAGGCCACTAGCCAGCGGGCAAGCAACCGGACAGACACGGCAAGCAGGAAAATGCAGAAGGGCCCCACGCAGGACTCGTGGAGTGTGGGGGGCTGGTCTTCGGTGCAGATGGTGCTTGGGGTTGGGGCTTCTCAATCCCCGGTGCACAACTTCGAGGGTGCCTCAGAAGCTGCGCTTGAAGATACTAGCCACTTTTCCCAGGTAGCCGGTCCCACGTCTCTCGTCGCCTCCACGGATCTCAGCACGGCTGTGGATGTGGATCAGGGTCGGAGAAGTCTGGAAGTCAAGGCTCTGGTCGGGCTCTGCAGTCGGTCCCTCGTAGAACTGGAGCAAAGCAAAGGGTAGTCTCTTGATGGTGCCTGTTTGCACAGGGTAGCCACTCCTTGGCCACAAGGGAGATTTTTCAGTCTTCTTCTTTCGTCGAATGTCGAAGGTCCAGAGTTTCTGTTCAAGTTGCAGGTTCAGGATAATCTAAAGTCTTGAGGCCCAACTCCCACTCTTATACTAATCTGGGGGGCTGGGATACCTGCTAGGTCACGCCTTATGGGTGGGACCTGGGAGGGGGGTGGTTACACCCCCTTCCCTTTGTCCAGTTTCGCGCCAGGACTGGGGCTGGAGTGCCCCAGCACCGGTTTGAACTGGACTAGGCACGGGACACCTTGTGTGCCCCAGGCCTGTCTCATTCTATTCATCCCTCCCTGCCCCAATACACTAAGGCCTGTCTGGGGTGGTGCTAGCACCTCCCAAGGCAGGAAACCTATTGTCCACGCCACCCTTGCCGGGATCACTCCCAGCAGCAGGAGGTCAGACTCGTGTCTGTGGCAGCAGCATCCATTTTGTGATGCTGGGGCTCTGGTTAACTTTAACCGGGTAAGTAGGTTACAACATGTCTTCTCCCTCTAGAAGGGAGGGATAATATCCTCATCCCCAGAAATGGGATGGGGGTATTATTCCAAAGTGTTAGACACCTTACACGACATGTTTTGATAAAGCCAAACCATAGTTACCATAACCGTTTAAGATTATAAGGCACTTTAAGAGTATATGGTAGGCTATATCATAGAACAGCTATAAGGACATGGTTCCGAAAGCTGCAGACAAGCTCAGCTCATGCTAGAGCACTATCTCACATGTTACCAAGCACTCTGACTCCAGGATTGTTAAGGCCTGCCATAGGAGTGACTGATAGGTACACATGTGTCTATATATAAGGTAGGTATAGGAATACTACACCTAAGCAAGGGGTGATTACACGACCTTGCCCCAGCTGAGTGATCAGCCAGTTGTGTCATAATGGAAGGCCAGGCCAGGGGTGGCATAATACATGCTGCAGCCCCTGGTAGGCCTAGGGTACACCTATGCCCTGGGTACCTAAGGTACACTGTACAGGGGCCAATAAGGTGATCCTATCCAATTGGGTTATGCACCTAAAGTACATAGTATTATTTTAGAGAGAGAACAGCAGGGCTGTGGGTCTGATTAGCAGGCCCACAGCCACATCTAAGTCGAAAACCAGTAAAGCAAAAGCAAAAAGTGGGTGTGAACATAGAAAGCAGACCCTACTCTCCTACACCGGCTACCTGAGAAAATTGGCGAGTAGCTTCCAGCGCAGCTTCTGAGGCACCCTCGAAGTTGTGCTCTGGGGATTGAGAAGCCCCAATCCCGAGCACCATCTGCACCGAAGATCAGCCCTCCACACTCCACGAGTTCTGCGTGGGGCCCTTCTGCATTTTCCTGCTCGACGCGTCTGTCCGGTTGCTTGCCCGTTGACTAGTAGCCTCAGTGACGACGAACCCTTGACTTTCCACCACTGGTTTGGCTCCTCCAGACTGGCCCTTGCTTCCCTGTGAAAGAGAAGCACCTCAGACCTTCCTGGTCTGCACCTGAAGTGAATTTCCCTTTCCGCGTGGGTTGCCTTTGCCAAGGCTTGTTGACTCCAACCGGGACGTCGACTCCGCCATCAGCAAGATCCTTTGTGGGACAGCTCGTACCCTGGTTTTGGTCGTCCTCGACGCCTCCTGGTCCACGCAGCTGCAGAGACAAGCTGCAAGCCATCACCTGTGTTCTGCACAACATCGCCTGGTTCCTTCCTGGTTCCACACGGTCACTGGCTAGTGACCCATACTTTGTCCCCTCTGCTTGCAGGTGTTCTTCCTTCAAGATCCACCCTTGGATCCACCGGACATCTTCCTCCTGGCCGCCTGCCAGCATCTGTTCCTCAGGCATCCATAGGATCCAGCGACGACAACCGACACATCTTCACACCTATGCACCTGTCTCCTGTGGGTGAGGTAACGCGAGTACTCCGGTGCTCCAGTGGATATTGACTATCCAAGTGTCCTTATTCTTCCTATTTCTAATTACTACATTCCCATTGACTTTAATGTAACCCGCGTGTGTGTTTCCACACTGCACACGCTTCCCGTGGGCCTCCCACTTCCTAACTATTGGTAGGGTAGTGTAGCCCAGCGATTCCCTAGGCCCTAGGCCTACTCCCTGTTCGTGACGTGGTACTTATACCACTTTCTTAGTATATGGTTTGCGTGGTGTCGGGTCTGAAATGTGAACCGGAGAAGCACCAGGGCCACAGAAGCGAGGATTAGTTCTCAACTCTCCCGTAAGGTAGATCTACTGATCGCTATTAGCAAAAGCCACGACCAGAGAAAGATACCTCTAGGGAGGGAGGAGATGACCATAGGACCACGGATTCAGGACAACAGCAGCGGGCTGGAGAGACAATGCTGTAGTACATAAAATAACAAACTGGAGAGACAAAGAGGAGATACTGGTTAGTGCTGTAGAGAGGCTAAAGTGTGATAATGATATGCCCAGGACAGTTGTGCACATTCACATACTTACATAGCGCGCAATAAACTAAGCCAGGATGTAGACCTTATCAAAGTGTCCCTGATAGTCTTGCTACCAGATAAAGAGAGACGGAGATCCTGTATTGTGATAGGCTCACCACATAAGCTCTTGGGGTGCAATATCGTTGAGAGCCAGGAGGAATTGGTATAGTGATAAGCGCACGATTACACAGATTCCGATTACCAGTGCAAAGTCACAAAATAGAACAGCGCGCCTCAACCCTGAGTTGGCAGTCACTCAAAGGCTCCGATGAAAATGATGCAAAGCAAAAAGTCTCCTTCCTTCAGGAGAAACGGGAGAGAAGTCTTACACGGAAGTAACCAGGCGCTCTATGCAAATGTTCCAGCCAAAGTCAAAGTTCATACCACAAAGAAAAACAGCCTCAAACAACGATCTGGAAATCTCCCTACCAGATATAAAGGTTTCGTAGCTGTGTCGAGGGAGACGTGGAAGGGAAAGACCTCGTCGGCTCGCTGACCCGGCGATGACTCCTGAACTCCAGACGGCGTCTCGAGTAAGTGTAAATGGAGCACTCCGCAGGTTTGTGTTCCCAGGCAGCGAAGCAGCGCGGTAGCAGTACGGGAGGAGGGCGGTGGAATACCGTGATAGGAGTTAGGCACAAGGTTAGTTACTTGAACAGTTCCGTTCCAGCAGGATTCACAGTGGAGTAGGAGAACGATAACAGGCGTTGTCCTCAAGGTCAGCCAAGCGTGTAACCGGCAACAGGGAAATCGACATCGGGCGTGGTCCAGCACAGCTGAAGGAAGCCAAGCGCCGAACCGAGAGAAAACACTTGATTTAAACAGGCAGCGCAAGGCAGCATGGGAAGGCGCACAACTCCACCCCCCAGACGCCGGGCTTTATGGGAGATGTAGTGTAGGGTGCGGGATGATCGAAGAGAGACAGGAGGCAAGACGGGTAACAGTTCTCCCCCCCAAGGGTCTACCCACCGGGCGGGGCTTGGTAGGATGTAAAGCATGGAATCGTCTAATCAATGAAGGGGCATGTACATTTTCAGCAGGCTCCCAGGATCTGTCTTCAGGGGCGTATCCCACCCAATCTACCAGATACTGCAACTTCCCCCTCTGTCTACGAGAATCCATTATTCTTCTCACTTCAAATTCTTGTTCGCCATTGACGATAACAGGTGGTGGAGGTAGTTCGGGATGGCAAGGAGGTTCGTAACGTTTAAGTAAGGAGGTGTGAAATACTGGATGTATCTGGTATTCAGGGGGTAGATCTAATTTCAAGGCTACAGGATTGATGAGACTCTTAACCGGAAAAGGACCTATAAAACGTGGTTGTAGTTTTCTAGGGCCGTCGAGTCGTAATGTCTTGGTGGAGAGCCATACCATGTCTCCCACCTCATAGGTAGGGGCAGGGCGTCTATGCTTATCTGCTTGTTCTTTCATGTGTTTCTTGGCCTCTTGTAAATGAAAAGACGCCTGATCCCAAACAGTATGGAGCTTTGTATGATGCTCCGCCACAGCGGGGATTTGTGTCAGTAACTGAGGTAGGTGCACAGGCAACCACTGAGGATGATAACCATAGGAAAAGAAAAAGGGAGAAACCTGTGTGGAGGAGTGTTGTGAATTGTTGTATGCAAATTCCGCTAAGGGAAGGGCTTGTACCCACTCACTAGTAACAGTTGACAACAGACAGCGGAGATAAGCTTCTAATGTCTGGTTAGTTCTTTCGGTTTGCCCATCTGTTTGGGGGTGATAAGAAGAAGAAAGACGGTGATCTATCTTCAATACTTGACACATTCCCTGCCAGAATTTGGCAATGAACTGAGGACCTCTGTCAGACACTATGATGGAGGGTAAACCATGTAGCCGGACTATGTTGGTTAGAAACACATCTATGAGTTCTTTAGCAGTAGGCAATTTCTTCAAAGGGATGAAATGGGCCATCTTAGAAAGCATGTCCACGACCACTAGTATGGTGTTAAATCCTCTATTGTTAGGTAACTCAGTAACAAAATCCATACTAATGGAATGCCATGGTGAAGGAGGAATGGGCAAAGGGTGCAACAGACCTGCAGGAGCACAATGCTGTGCTTTCTGTCTAGCACAGGTAGGACATGTTCTAACGTAGTTGCTTACATCTTGAGCCATTCCCTTCCACCAGAACCACCTGTGACATAATTGTATAGTCTTCTCGCTACCAGGATGAGCGGCCATAGGTAGGTCATGACACCACTGGATGATCATCTCCCTTAGTTCTAGAGTGGGGAGGTACAATTTGTCCTTATGGTAATATAGGTGATCGACTATTTTGTTCAAAGGGTTAGATGTCCAATCCTTCTTAGGGAGCAAAGCATAGGCAGCTAGTAGTTTGTCCAAGAAAGAGCCCTCAGCCTGTCCAGTTTCCACGGCTGCAATCTTATGAAGGGGAATGATGTGAGGGGGTTCCTCTTGGATGAGTTTGTCGACTTTCCCTATGCGGGAAAGTGCGTCAGCCTTGCCTTGCTTTACTCCTGGACGGAATGTAATGACAAAGTTGTATTCACTGAAGAAAGACAACCACATCATCTGTCTGGGGGTAAGAGCCTTAGCAGACTTAAAGAACTGGAGGTTTCTGTGATCAGAAAAAATAGTAATGACGTGAGGAGACCCCAAGAGATAATGTCTCCAGTCCTGAAAGGCTCTTTTGATGGCCAGTAACTCTCTTTCCCCAATGGTGTAGTTTTGTTCAGCCACGGATAGAGTCTTGGAAAAGTACGACACAGGATGCAGAACTCCTGTTATCTTGTCTCTTTGGGATAATACACCACCCACCGCGTATTGTGAAGCGTCAGCTTCTACGTAAAATGGTTGGGAACTATCTGCATGTCGCACAATGGGGGCGGACACGAACTTCTCCTTCAAGGCTAGGAAGGCCTGTTCTGCTGCTGCATCCCATTCAAAAGCAATCCCCTTTTTCAATAATCTGGTAATGGGAGCAATCAAATCGGAAAAGTGATCTATAAACCTTCGATAGAAGTTAGAGAAACCCAAGAAGGATTGCACCTCACGCACAGTAGTGGGACTAGGCCAAGACGTTATAGCAGAGACTTTTGCGGGATCCATATGAATTCCCTCAGGAGAAATCACAAACCCCAAGAAAGCCACGGTGGTGACATGAAAGAGACATTTGTCTAGTTTTGCGAAAAGAGGATTGTCTTGCAGCCGTTGTAGAATCTTTGTCACGTGCTGCTCATGGTCTTTTTCGTTCTGGGAATATATCAAAATATCGTCTATATAGACAATAACAAACACATCAAGATAGTCTCTTAAAATATCATTAACAAAAAACTGGAAAGCCGCAGGGGCATTGCATAGCCCGAACGGCATTACACAATACTCGTACAGGCCGAACTTGGTGCGGAAAGCCGTCTTCCACTCATCCCCCTCCCGCACCCGAATCAGGTGATAAGCCCCACGAAGATCTAATTTCGTGAAGATGGTGGCTTTTCTCACCTGATCCAGAAGAGAAGAGATGAGCGGAAGAGGGTATTGATTTTTGATCGTAACTTTATTGAGGGCTCGATAGTCCAAACAGGCGCGTAGACCTCCTTCTCGTTTAGGGATAAAAAAAATAGGAGAGGAGACTGGGGAAGTGGAATGACGTATGAATCCCTTTTTTAGCATGTCTTGTAGATAGTCATATAAATACTTAGTTTCTGGCTCAGTGAGAGCATAAACTCTGCTAACAGGAAGATCCGCCCCCGGAACTAGGTCCATCCTACAATCATAAGTGCGGTGCGGTGGCAGCTTCACTGCCTTGACCTCATCAAACACATCTCTAAAGCAGTTGTATCTTGGCGGTAAGACTGATGAAGGAAGCGTCTCAGTGACACAACAAAGTGGCGAGAGCTCCCCTATGGTGTCATTATAACAGTGTAAGACACAAAAATGGGAACGTAATGTCACTTTCCTTGATACCCAGTCAATGTGGGGATTATGTATTTGTAGCCATGGTACCCCTAAGATGGCACCGAAATTGGGAGTGTCAATTAAATCGAAGGTTATTGATTCTGAATGGCCATTGTCGCATACCATTGTAATCTCTGGGGTTTGATAGGCAAGCAGGCCTGATGACAGTTCTGTCCCATCAACTGCGCGTACTTGTTCAGGCTGAGTCTTAGGAAGGAAGGAAGGCTATCCCTAGTGCCTTGGCCAATGAAATATCCAAAAAATTACCCGTGGCTCCTGAGTCTAAGAGTATGGGTAGGGCCTTTCTGTGTTGAGAAGGCATGATCAACACCACATTTAAGGTAAAATGTTTAGGAACTAAACCCACAGTATGAGCTATCGTTGGGGAGATCTGTGTTGCTTGAGGACTCAGAAAAGCGATCCCTCTCTCTTCCAAGTCAGTTAGTTTTCCGACAATGTGGCATTGCCGGTCTTTGCTGACGGACTCTTCACAGGTGTCTTGGGTTTAACAAGGCAGTCCCTTGCGAAGTGCCCCCCTTTTCCGCAATACAAACAAAGATTAAGTCTCCTTCTGCGTTCCCGTTCGTCGAATGACAAAGGGCCTCTTATACCCCCTATCTGCATGGGTTCGCTGCCGTCCTTCACCTCTCTCTTTTCCCCTTTTGGTAACAAAAATCGAGGGTATTCTCCTTTGGTCTTCTCCCCTTTTCTTTCACTGAGGCGATGGTCTAATTTGACCACTAAATCAATGAAAGAAGCACAATCTTCAGGGGGATTCACTATTTGGGACAGAATATCCTTCAATTCCTCTCTGAGGCCTCTATAAAAGAGAGACGTTCTTTTGTCTTCGGGCCATTGAGTCTCTGCTATTAATCTATTGAATGTAGTTATATATGTCAATAGGTCTTTGGTACCTTGTTTGAGACTTAGTAGCTCGTTATCACTAGATTGCATATACAGGTGTCTAGAAAAGAGACTGGTCATGCGTTCCTTGAAACTTGATAAATCGTATAACACTGGATCGTCGTTTTCTACTAACGGCACCGCCCATTGAGCAGCATTACCGGTTAGGTACGAGATGATAAACGCTACTTTGGCGGCGTCGTTTGGAAAGGAGGCGGCTCTACACAGAAATTGCAACTGACATTGGTTCATAAAAACACTAAATTTACTGCTATCACCACTAAATCTTTCTGGCATGGCTAATGGGGTAGGAGTCGGTGATACCACTGTAACGTTAACAGGAAGAGCCCCGCTCCCTAAGGAAGAAGGAACAGAAGAAGAGGATGTAGGGACCTGAAAATGTGCGGGCTGGATGTAACTTCTCTTAAAGTGGGGGGTTCCTTCTACTTGTTGTTGTGATTTTAGGACATCTAATTCTGTGACTAATCTTTGATTCTCATTTCTGAGTGCTCTAAGCTCAGCTTGCCAAGAAACAACTGCGGATGTTAGTTCGCTCATAGTTGTTTCGGTTGGGTCTAAAGGCAAAGACCCTGCTATAAGAGGGTCAAAAGCTACTGCCTTATCCATCCTCGCTCGGGGGCTTAAATAAACGTGGGCTTGGCTTTCTGTCGGGTCTGAAATGTGAACCGGAGAAGAACCAGGGCCACAGAAGCGAGGATTAGTTCTCAACTCTCCCGTAAGGTAGATCTACTGATCGCTATTAGCAAAAGCCACGACCAGAGAAAGATACCTCTAGGGAGGGAGGAGATGACCATAGGACCACGGATTCAGGACAACAGCAGCGGGCTGGAGAGACAATGCTGTAGTACATAAAATAACAAACTGGAGAGACAAAGAGGAGATACTGGTTAGTGCTGTAGAGAGGCTAAAGTGTGATAATGATATGCCCAGGACAGTTGTGCACATTCACATACTTACATAGCGCGCAATAAACTAAGCCAGGATGTAGACCTTATCAAAGTGTCCCTGATAGTCTTGCTACCAGATAAAGAGAGACGGAGATCCTGTATTGTGATAGGCTCACCACATAAGCTCTTGGGGTGCAATATCGTTGAGAGCCAGGAGGAATTGGTATAGTGATAAGCGCACGATTACACAGACTCCGATTACCAGTGCAAAGTCACAAAATAGAACAGCGCGCCTCAACCCTGAGTTGGCAGTCACTCAAAGGCTCCGATGAAAATGATGCAAAGCAAAAAGTCTCCTTCCTTCAGGAGAAACGGGAGAGAAGTCTTACACGGAAGTAACCAGGCGCTCTATGCAAATGTTCCAGCCAAAGTCAAAGTTCATACCACAAAGAAAAACAGCCTCAAACAACGATCTGGAAATCTCCCTACCAGATATAAAGGTTTCGTAGCTGTGTCGAGGGAGACGTGGAAGGGAAAGACCTCGTCGGCTCGCTGACCCGGCGATGACTCCTGAACTCCAGACGGCGTCTCGAGTAAGTGTAAATGGAGCACTCCGCAGGTTTGTGTTCCCAGGCAGCGAAGCAGCGCGGTAGCAGTACGGGAGGAGGGCGGTGGAATACCGTGATAGGAGTTAGGCACAAGGTTAGTTACTTGAACAGTTCCGTTCCAGCAGGATTCACAGTGGAGTAGGAGAACGATAACAGGCGTTGTCCTCAAGGTCAGCCAAGCGTGTAACCGGCAACAGGGAAATCGACATCGGGCGTGGTCCAGCACAGCTGAAGGAAGCCAAGCGCCGAACCGAGAGAAAACACTTGATTTAAACAGGCAGCGCAAGGCAGCATGGGAAGGCGCACAACTCCACCCCCCAGACGCCGGGCTTTATGGGAGATGTAGTGTAGGGTGCGGGATGATCGAACAGAGACAGGAGGCAAGACGGGAAACAGTTCTCCCCCCCAAGGGTCTACCCACCGGGCGGGGCTTGGTAGGATGTAAAGCATGCAATCGTCTAATCAATGAAGGGGCATGTACATTTTCAGCAGGCTCCCTGGATCTGTCTTCAGGGGCGTATCCCACCCAATCTACCAGATACTGCAACTTCCCCCTCTGTCTACGAGAATCCATTATTCTTCTCACTTCAAATTCTTGTTCGCCATTGACGATAACAGGTGGTGGAGGTAGTTCGGGATGGGAAGGAGGTTCGTAACGTTTAAGTAAGGAGGTGTGAAATACTGGATGTATCTGGTATTCAGGGGGTAGATCTAATTTCAAGGCTACAGGATTGATGAGACTCTTAACCGGAAAAGGACCTATAAAACGTGGTTGTAGTTTTCTAGGGCCGTCGAATCGTAATGTCTTGGTGGAGAGCCATACCATGTCTCCCACCTCGTAGGTAGGGGCAGGGAGTCTATGCTTATCTGCTTGTTCTTTCATGTGTTTCTTGGCCTCTTGTAAATGAAAAGACGCCTGATCCCAAACAGTATGGAGCTTTGTATGATGCTCCGCCACAGCGGGGATTTGTGTCAGTAACTGAGGTAGGTGCACAGGCAACCACTGAGGATGATAACCATAGGAAAAGAAAAAGGGAGAAACCTGTGTGGAGGAGTGTTGTGAATTGTTGTATGCAAATTCCGCTAAGGGAAGGGCTTGTACTCACTCACTAGTAACAGTTGACAACAGACAGCGGAGATAAGCTTCTAATGTCTGGTTAGTTCTTTGGGTTTGCCCATCTGTTTGGGGGTGAGAAGAAGAAGAAAGACGGTGATCTATCTTCAATACTTGACACATTCCCTGCCAGAATTTGGCAATGAACTGAGGACCTCTGTCAGACACTATGATGGAGGGTAAACCATGTAGCCGGACTATGTTGGTTAGAAACACATCTATGAGTTCTTTAGCAGTAGGCAATTTCTTCAAAGGGATGAAATGGGCCATCTTAGAAAGCATGTCCACGACCACTAGTATGGTGTTAAATCCTCTATTGTTAGGTAACTCAGTAACAAAATCCATACTAATGGAATGCCATGGTGAAGGAGGAATGGGCAAAGGGTGCAACAGACCTGCAGGAGCACAATGCTGTGCTTTCTGTCTAGCACAGGTAGGACATGTTCTAACGTAGTTGCTTACATCTTGAGCCATTCCCTTCCACCAGAACCACCTGTGACATAATTGTATAGTCTTCTCGCTACCAGGATGAGCGGCCATAGGTAGGTCATGACACCACTGGATGATCATCTCCCTTAGTTCTAGAGTGGGGAGGTACAATTTGTCCTTATGGTAATATAGGTGATCGACTATTTTGTTCAAAGGGTTAGATGTCCAATCCTTCTTAGAGAGCAAAGCATAGGCAGCTAGTAGTTTGTTCAAGAAAGAGCCCTCAGCCTGTCCAGTTTCCACGGCTGCAATCTTATGAAGGGGAATGATGTGAGGGGGTTCCTCTTGGATGAGTTTGTCGACTTTCCCTATGCGGGAAAGTGCGTCAGCCTTGCCTTGCTTTACTCCTGGACGGAATGTAATGACAAAGTTGTATTCACTGAAGAAAGACAACCACCTCATCTGTCTGGGGGTAAGAGCCTTAGCAGACTTAAAGAACTGGAGGTTTCTGTGATCAGAAAAAATAGTAATGACGTGAGGAGACCCCAAGAGATAATGTCTCCAGTCCTGAAAGGCTCTTTTGATGGCCAGTAACTCTCTTTCCCCAATGGTGTAGTTTTGTTCAGCCACGGATAGAGTCTTGGAAAAGTACGACACAGGATGCAGAACTCCTGTTATCTTGTCTCTTTGGGATAATACACCACCCACCGCGTATTGTGAAGCGTCAGCTTCTACGTAAAATGGTTGGGAACTATCTGCATGTCGCACAATGGGGGCGGACACAAACTTTTCCTTCAAGGCTAGGAAGGCCTGTTCTGCTGCTGCATCCCATTCAAAAGCAATCCCCTTTTTCAATAATCTGGTAATGGGAGCAATCAAATCGGAAAAGTGATCTATAAACCTTCGATAGAAGTTAGAGAAACCCAAGAAGGATTGCACCTCACGCACATTAGTGGGACTAGGCCAAGACGTTATAGCAGAGACTTTTGCGGGATCCATATGAATTCCCTCAGGAGAAATCACAAACCCCAAGAAAGCCACGGTGGTGACATGAAAGAGACATTTGTCTAGTTTTGCGAAAAGAGGATTGTCTTGCAGCCGTTGTAGAATCTTTGTCACGTGCTGCTCATGGTCTTTTTCGTTCTGGGAATATATCAAAATATCGTCTATATAGACAATAACAAACACATCAAGATAGTCTCTTAAAATATCATTAACAAAAAACTGGAAAGCCGCAGGGGCATTGCATAGCCCGAACGGCATTACACAATACTCGTACAGGCCGAACTTGGTGCGGAAAGCCGTCTTCCACTCATCCCCCTCCCGCACCCGAATCAGGTGATAAGCCCCACGAAGATCTAATTTCGTGAAGATGGTGGCTTTTCTCACCTGATCCAGAAGAGAAGAGATGAGCGGAAGAGGGTATTGATTTTTGATCGTAACTTTATTGAGGGCTCGATAGTCCAAACAGGCGCGTAGACCTCCTTCTCGTTTAGGGATAAAAAAAATAGGAGAGGAGACTGGGGAAGTGGAATGACATATGAATCCCTTTTTTAGCATGTCTTGTAGATAGTCATATAAATACTTAGTTTCTGGCTCAGTGAGAGCATAAACTCTGCTAACAGGAAGATCCGCCCCCGGAACTAGGTCAATCCTACAATCATAAGTGCGGTGAGGTGGCAGCTTCACTGCCTTGACCTCATCAAACACATCTCTAAAGCAGTTGTATCTTGGCGGTAAGACTGATGAAGGAAGCGTCTCAGTGACACAACAAAGTGGCGAGAGCTCCCCTATGGTGTCATTATAACAGTGTAAGACACAAAAATGGGAACGTAATGTCACTTTCCTTGATACCCAGTCAATGTGGGGATTATGTATTTGTAGCCATGGTACCCCTAAGATGGCACCGAAATTGGGAGTGTCAATTAAATCGAAGGTTATTGATTCTGAATGGCCATTGTCGCATACCATTGTAATCTCTGGGGTTTGATAGGCAAGCAGGCCTGATGACAGTTCTGTCCCATCAACTGCGCGTACTTGTTCAGGCTGAGTCTTAGGAAGGAAGGAAGGCTATCCCTAGTGCCTTGGCCAATGAAATATCCAAAAAATTACCCGTGGCTCCTGAGTCTAAGAGTATGGGTAGGGCCTTTCTGTGTTGAGAAGGCATGATCAACACCACATTTAAGGTAAAATGTTTAGGAACTAAACCCACAGTATGAGCTATCGTTGGGGAGATCTGTGTTGCTTGAGGACTCAGAAAAGCGATCCCTCTCTCTTCCAAGTCAGTTAGTTTTCCGACAATGTGGCATTGCCGGTCTTTGCTGACGGACTCTTCACAGGTGTCTTGGGTTTAACAAGGCAGTCTCTTGCGAAGTGCCCCCCTTTTCCGCAATACAAACAAAGATTAAGTCTCCTTCTGCGTTCCCGTTTGTCGGATGACAAAGGGCCTCTTATACCCCCTATCTGCATGGGTTCGCTGCCGTCCTTCACCTCTCTCTTTTCCCCTTTTGGTAACAAAAATCGAGGGTATTCTCCGTTGGTCTTCTCCCCTTTTCTTTCACTGAGGCGATGGTCTAATTTGACCACTAAATCAATGAAAGAAGCACAATCTTCAGGGGGATTCACTATTTGGGACAGAATATCCTTCAATTCCTCTCTGAGGCCTCTATAAAAGAGAGACGTTCTTTTGTCTTCGGGCCATTGAGTCTCTGCTAATAATCTATTGAATGTAGTTATATATGTCAATAGGTCTTTGGTACCTTGTTTGAGACTTAGTAGCTCGTTATCACTAGATTGCATATACAGGTGTCTAGCAAAGAGACTGGTCATGCGTTCCTTGAAACTTGATAAATCGTATAACACTGGATCGTCGTTTTCTACTAACGGCACCGCCCATTGAGCAGCATTACCGGTTAGGTACGAGATGATAAACGCTACTTTGGCGGCGTCGTTTGGAAAGGAGGCGGCTCTACACAGAAATTGCAACTGACATTGGTTCATAAAAACACTAAATTTACTGCTATCACCACTAAATCTTTCTGGCATGGCTAATGGGGTAGGAGTCGGTGATACCACTGTAACGTTAACAGGAAGAGCCCCGCTCCCTAAGGAAGAAGGAACAGAAGAAGAGGATGTAGGGACCTGAAAATGTGCGGGCTGGATGTAACTTCTCTTAAAGTGGGGGGTTCCTTCTACTTGTTGTTGTGATTTTAGGACATCTAATTCTGTGACTAATCTTTGATTCTCATTTCTGAGTGCTCTAAGCTCAGCTTGCAAAGAAACAACTGCGGAGGTTAGTTCGCTCATAGTTGTTTCGGTTGGGTCTAAAGGCAAAGACCCTGCTATAAGAGGGTCAAAAGCTACTGCCTTATCCATCCTCGCTCGGGGGCTTAAATAAACGTGGGCTTGGCTTTCTGTCGGGTCTGAAATGTGAACCGGAGAAGAACCAGGGCCACAGAAGCGAGGATTAGTTCTCAACTCTCCCGTAAGGTAGATCTACTGATCGCTATTAGCAAAAGCCACGACCAGAGAAAGATACCTCTAGGGAGGGAGGAGATGACCATAGGACCACGGATTCAGGACAACAGCAGCGGGCTGGAGAGACAATGCTGTAGTACATAAAATAACAAACTGGAGAGACAAAGAGGAGATACTGGTTAGTGCTGTAGAGAGGCTAAAGTGTGATAATGATATGCCCAGGACAGTTGTGCACATTCACATACTTACATAGCGCGCAATAAACTAAGCCAGGATGTAGACCTTATCAAAGTGTCCCTGATAGTCTTGCTACCAGATAAAGAGAGACGGAGATCCTGTATTGGGATAGGCTCACCACATAAGCTCTTGGGGTGCAATATCGTTGAGAGCCAGGAGGAATTGGTATAGTGATAAGCGCACGATTACACAGACTCCGATTACCAGTGCAAAGTCACAAAATAGAACAGCGCGCCTCAACCCTGAGTTGGCAGTCACTCAAAGGCTCCGATGAAAATGATGCAAAGCAAAAAGTCTCCTTCCTTCAGGAGAAACGGGAGAGAAGTCTTACACGGAAGTAACCAGGCGCTCTATGCAAATGTTCCAGCCAAAGTCAAAGTTCATACCACAAAGAAAAACAGCCTCAAACAACGATCTGGAAATCTCCCTACCAGATATAAAGGTTTCGTAGCTGTGTCGAGGGAGACGTGGAAGGGAAAGACCTCGTCGGCTCGCTGACCCGGCGATGACTCCTGAACTCCAGACGGCGTCTCGAGTAAGTGTAAATGGAGCACTCCGCAGGTTTGTGTTCCCAGGCAGCGAAGCAGCGCGGTAGCAGTACGGGAGGAGGGCGGTGGAATACCGTGATAGGAGTTAGGCACAAGGTTAGTTACTTGAACAGTTCCGTTCCAGCAGGATTCACAGTGGAGTAGGAGAACGATAACAGGCGTTGTCCTCAAGGTCAGCCAAGCGTGTAACCGGCAACAGGGAAATCGACATCGGGCGTGGTCCAGCACAGCTGAAGGAAGCCAAGCGCCGAACCAAGAGAAAACACTTGATTTAAACAGGCAGCGCAAGGCAGCATGGGAAGGCGCACAACTCCACCCCCCAGACACCGGGCTTTATGGGAGATGTAGTGTAGGGTGCGGGATGATCGAACAGAGACAGGAGGCAAGACGGGTAACAGTTCTCCCCCCCAAGGGTCTACCCACCGGGCGGGGCTTGGTAGGATGTAAAGCATGGAATCGTCTAATCAATGAAGGGGCATGTACATTTTCAGCAGGCTCCCAGGATCTGTCTTCAGGGGCGTATCCCACCCAATCTACCAGATACTGCAACTTCCCCCTCTGTCTACGAGAATCCATTATTCTTCTCACTTCAAATTCTTGTTCGCCATTGACGATAACAGGTGGTGGAGGTAGTTCGGGATGGGAAGGAGGTTCGTAACGTTTAAGTAAGGAGGTGTGAAATACTGGATGTATCTGGTATTCAGGGGGTAGATCTAATTTCAAGGCTACAGGATTGATGAGACTCTTAACCGGAAAAGGACCTATAAAACGTGGTTGTAGTTTTCTAGGGCCGTCGAGTCGTAATGTCTTGGTGGAGAGCCATACCATGTCTCCCACCTCATAGGTAGGGGCAGGGCGTCTATGCTTATCTGCTTGTTCTTTCATGTGTTTCTTGGCCTCTTGTAAATGAAAAGACGCCTGATCCCAAACAGTATGGAGCTTTGTATGATGCTCCGCCACAGCGGGGATTTGTGTCAGTAACTGAGGTAGGTGCACAGGCAACCACTGAGGATGATAACCATAGGAAAAGAAAAAGGGAGAAACCTGTGTGGAGGAGTGTTGTGAATTGTTGTATGCAAATTCCGCTAAGGGAAGGGCTTGTACCCACTCACTAGTAACAGTTGACAACAGACAGCGGAGATAAGCTTCTAATGTCTGGTTAGTTCTTTTGGTTTGCCCATCTGTTTGGGGGTGATAAGAAGAAGAAAGACGGTGATCTATCTTCAATACTTGACACATTCCCTGCCAGAATTTGGCAATGAACTGAGGACCTCTGTCAGACACTATGATGGAGGGTAAACCATGTAGCCGGACTATGTTGGTTAGAAACACATCTATGAGTTCTTTAGCAGTAGGCAATTTCTTCAAAGGGATGAAATGGGCCATCTTAGAAAGCATGTCCACGACCACTAGTATGGTGTTAAATCCTCTATTGTTAGGTAACTCAGTAACAAAATCCATACTAATGGAATGCCATGGTGAAGGAGGAATGGGCAAAGGGTGCAACAGACCTGCAGGAGCACAATGTTGTGCTTTCTGTCTAGCACAGGTAGGACATGTTCTAACGTAGTTGCTTACATCTTGAGCCATTCCCTTCCACCAGAACCACCTGTGACATAATTGTATAGTCTTCTCGCTACCAGGATGAGCGGCCATAGGTAGGTCATGACACCACTGGATGGTCATCTCCCTTAGTTCTAGAGTGGGGAGGTACAATTTGTCCTTATGGTAATATAGGTGATCGACTATTTTGTTCAAAGGGTTAGATGTCCAATCCTTCTTAGGGAGCAAAGCATAGGCAGCTAGTAGTTTGTCCAAGAAAGAGCCCTCAGCCTGTCCAGTTTCCACGGCTGCAATCTTATGAAGGGGAATGATGTGAGGGGGTTCCTCTTGGATGAGTTTGTCGACTTTCCCTATGCGGGAAAGTGCGTCAGCCTTGCCTTGCTTTACTCCTGGACGGAATGTAATGACAATGTTGTATTCACTGAAGAAAGACAACCACCTCATCTGTCTGGGGGTAAGAGCCTTAGCAGACTTAAAGAACTGGAGGTTTCTGTGATCAGAAAAAATAGTAATGACGTGAGGAGACCCCAAGAGATAATGTCTCCAGTCCTGAAAGGCTCTTTTGATGGCCAGTAACTCTCTTTCCCCAATGGTGTAGTTTTGTTCAGCCACGGATAGAGTCTTGGAAAAGTACGACACAGGATGCAGAACTCCTGTTATCTTGTCTCTTTGGGATAATACACCACCCACCGCGTATTGTGAAGCGTCAGCTTCTACGTAAAATGGTTGGGAACTATCTGCATGTCGCACAATGGGGGCGGACGCGAACTTCTCCTTCAAGGCTAGGAAGGCCTGTTCTGCTGCTGCATCCCATTCAAAAGCAATCCCCTTTTTCAATAATCTGGTAATGGGAGCAATCAAATCGGAAAAGTGATCTATAAACCTTCGATAGAAGTTAGAGAAACCCAAGAAGGATTGCACCTCACGCACAGTAGTGGGACTAGGCCAAGACGTTATAGCAGAGACTTTTGCGGGATCCATATGAATTCCCTCAGGAGAAATCACAAACCCCAAGAAAGCCACGGTGGTGACATGAAAGAGACATTTGTCTAGTTTTGCGAAAAGAGGATTGTCTTGCAGCCGTTGTAGAATCTTTGTCACGTGCTGCTCATGGTCTTTTTCGTTCTGGGAATATATCAAAATATCGTCTATATAGACAATAACAAACACATCAAGATAGTCTCTTAAAATATCATTAACAAAAAACTGGAAAGCCGCAGGGGCATTGCATAGCCCGAACGGCATTACACAATACTCGTACAGGCCGAACTTGGTGCGGAAAGCCGTCTTCCACTCATCCCCCTCCCGCACCCGAATCAGGTGATAAGCCCCACGAAGATCTAATTTCGTGAAGATGGTGGCTTTTCTCACCTGATCCAGAAGAGAAGAGATGAGCGGAAGAGGGTATTGATTTTTGATCGTAACTTTATTGAGGGCTCGATAGTCCAAACAGGCGCGTAGACCTCCTTCTCGTTTAGGGATAAAAAAAATAGGAGAGGAGACTGGGGAAGTGGAATGACGTATGAATCCCTTTTTTAGCATGTCTTGTAGATAGTCATATAAATACTTAGTTTCTGGCTCAGTGAGAGCATAAACTCTGCTAACAGGAAGATCCGCCCCCGGAACTAGGTCAATCCTACAATCATAAGTGCGGTGAGGTGGCAGCTTCACTGCCTTGACCTCATCAAACACATCTCTAAAGCAGTTGTATCTTGGCGGTAAGACTGATGAAGGAAGCGTCTCAGTGACACAACAAAGTGGCGAGAGCTCCCCTATGGTGTCATTATAACAGTGTAAGACACAAAAATGGGAACGTAATGTCACTTTCCTTGATACCCAGTCAATGTGGGGATTATGTATTTGTAGCCATGGTACCCCTAAGATGGCACCGAAATTGGGAGTGTCAATTAAATCGAAGGTTATTGATTCTGAATGGCCATTGTCGCATACCATTGTAATCTCTGGGGTTTGATAGGCAAGCAGGCCTGATGACAGTTCTGTCCCATCAACTGCGCGTACTTGTTCAGGCTGAGTCTTAGGAAGGAAGGAAGGCTATCCCTAGTGCCTTGGCCAATGAAATATCCAAAAAATTACCCGTGGCTCCTGAGTCTAAGAGTATGGGTAGGGCCTTTCTGTGTTGAGAAGGCATGATCAACACCACATTTAAGGTAAAATGTTTAGGAACTAAACCCACAGTATGAGCTATCGTTGGGGAGATCTGTGTTGCTTGAGGACTCAGAAAAGCGATCCCTCTCTCTTCCAAGTCAGTTAGTTTTCCAACAATGTGGCATTGCCGGTCTTTGCTGACGGACTCTTCACAGGTGTCTTGGGTTTAACAAGGCAGTCTCTTGCGAAGTGCCCCCCTTTTCCGCAATACAAACAAAGATTAAGTCTCCTTCTGCGTTCCCGTTCGTCGGATGACAAAGGGCCTCTTATACCCCCTATCTGCATGGGTTCGCTGCCGTCCTTCACCTCTCTCTTTTCCCCTTTTGGTAACAAAAATCGAGGGTATTCTCCTTTGGTCTTCTCCCCTTTTCTTACACTGAGGCGATGGTCTAATTTGACCACTAAATCAATGAAAGAAGCACAATCTTCAGGGGGATTCACTATTTGGGACAGAATATCCTTCAATTCCTCTCTGAGGCCTCTATAAAAGAGAGACGTTCTTTTGTCTTCGGGCCATTGAGTCTCTGCTATTAATCTATTGAATGTAGTTATATATGTCAATAGGTCTTTGGTACCTTGTTTGAGACTTAGTAGCTCGTTATCACTAGATTGCATATACAGGTGTCTAGCAAAGAGACTGGTCATGCATTCCTTGAAACTTGATAAATCGTATAACACTGGATCGTCGTTTTCTACTAACGGCACCGCCCATTGAGCAGCATTACCGGTTAGGTACGAGATGATAAACGCTACTTTGGCGGCGTCGTTTGGAAAGGAGGCGGCTCTACACAGAAATTGCAACTGACATTGGTTCATAAAAACACTAAATTTACTGCTATCACCACTAAATCTTTCTGGCATGGCTAATGGGGTAGGAGTCGGTGATACCACTGTAACGTTAACAGGAAGAGCTCCGCTCCCTAAGGAAGAAGGAACAGAAGAAGAGGATGTAGGGACCTGAAAATGTGCGGGCTGGATGTAACTTCTCTTAAAGTGGGGGGTTCCTTCTACTTGTTGTTGTGATTTTAGGACATCTAATTCTGTGACTAATCTTTGATTCTCATTTCCGAGTGCTCTAAGCTCAGCTTGCAAAGAAACAACTGCGGAGGTTAGTTCGCTCATAGTTGTTTCGGTTGGGTCTAAAGGCAAAGACCCTGCTATAAGAGGGTCAAAAGCTACTGCCTTATCCATCCTCGCTCGGGGGCTTAAATAAACGTGGGCTTGGCTTTCTGTCGGGTCTGAAATGTGAACCGGAGAAGAACCAGGGCCACAGAAGCGAGGATTAGTTCTCAACTCTCCCGTAAGGTAGATCTACTGATCGCTATTAGCAAAAGCCACGACCAGAGAAAGATACCTCTAGGGAGGGAGGAGATGACCATAGGACCACGGATTCAGGACAACAGCAGCGGGCTGGAGAGACAATGCTGTAGTACATAAAATAACAAACTGGAGAGACAAAGAGGAGATACTGGTTAGTGCTGTAGAGAGGCTAAAGTGTGATAATGATATGCCCAGGACAGTTGTGCACATTCACATACTTACATAGCGCGCAATAAACTAAGCCAGGATGTAGACCTTATCAAAGTGTCCCTGATAGTCTTGCTACCAGATAAAGAGAGACGGAGATCCTGTATTGTGATAGGCTCACCACATAAGCTCTTGGGGTGCAATATCGTTGAGAGCCAGGAGGAATAGGTATAGTGATAAGCGCACGATTACACAGACTCCGATTACCAGTGCAAAGTCACAAAATAGAACAGCGCGCCTCAACCCTGAGTTGGCAGTCACTCAAAGGCTCCGATGAAAATGATGCAAAGCAAAAAGTCTCCTTCCTTCAGGAGAAACGGGAGAGAAGTCTTACACGGAAGTAACCAGGCGCTCTATGCAAATGTTCCAGCCAAAGTCAAAGTTCATACCACAAAGAAAAACAGCCTCAAACAACGATCTGGAAATCTCCCTACCAGATATAAAGGTTTCGTAGCTGTGTCGAGGGAGACGTGGAAGGGAAAGACCTCGTCGGCTCGCTGACCCGGCGATGACTCCTGAACTCCAGACGGCGTCTCGAGTAAGTGTAAATGGAGCACTCCGCAGGTTTGTGTTCCCAGGCAGCGAAGCAGCGCGGTAGCAGTACGGGAGGAGGGCGGTGGAATACCGTGATAGGAGTTAGGCACAAGGTTAGTTACTTGAACAGTTCCGTTCCAGCAGGATTCACAGTGGAGTAGGAGAACGATAACAGGCGTTGTCCTCAAGGTCAGCCAAGCGTGTAACCGGCAACAGGGAAATCGACATCGGGCGTGGTCCAGCACAGCTGAAGGAAGCCAAGCGCCGAACCGAGAGAAAACACTTGATTTAAACAGGCAGCGCAAGGCAGCATGGGAAGGCGCACAACTCCACCCCCCAGACGCCGGGCTTTATGGGAGATGTAGTGTAGGGTGCGGGATGATCGAACAGAGACAGGAGGCAAGACGGGTAACACGTGGCCCCTGGGCCTAACTGTATTTTTCCTGTGTAACTTAACGTATGCTACTTAAGAAATTGTTGTGCTTAGACCTCTGAACTCATAAAGAGTGCTGAGGGTATATGTTAGAAAAAATACATTCTAATTTTATATATCTGGTGTGGTGTCCTTTCGTTTGGTATTCAAGGGATTATAATGGTATAACAGCTGGCTTCACATGCCATACAGAGTTTAGCCTAAGACTGCTCTTGTCCATGCTACCACTAGGATAGCTGGTCTATAAGGTTGACTTTACAACCAATCACCATAAGGGTTGTTTGGACTGATACAGGGTGTACACTAGAACTAGTGACATTATATACCAGGCCAACTTCTCACACATCTACTTTGTGTTTGTCCAGAACTGAAAGTTGAAAGAATATCTATTCTTAAGAGACATTTTAATGTTCGTGGAATAAGGAGTTGTAGACAATCATTAATAAGATGCCTCCATACAGATGATATAATTTTAAACTCGGCCTTTGTAAAATTTTTAATGAGATTGAGAATCAAGTTAGAATACCAAAAATTGAAAGAATGTAATGATGGAAGTACATAATATGTCAATAATGTAACAAACTTGAAGTTTAAATGTTTTTATACTTGATTTTATAATTATTTTATTGTTATGAATTTTTGCGTGTGTATTGTATGTTTTTTATTAATCAAACAATAAACTTTAATAATGGTAATAGGTCTCTCACCTCCCTCCACGTTTCTCGCTACCCTTGAACAAGTGGGACCCGAAATTACTATCTTTGAACATGTAGTGTTCAATAAATTCATGGCCACTCTGAAGTATATTCCTATGCCTATGTACAATCTTACACAGGACGAACATAAAGCCCTACACAATCTGATGCACAACAAAGAGATTACAGTCAAAGGCTGTGACAAGGGAGGTGGCATTGTTTTAATGGAAACTAACCAATATGTTACAAACATGGAACAAATGCTTTCTAACATAGATCATTATACCCCTATCCAGCTGGACCCTACAAAGAGGGTATCTAAACTTTTTGGTGAAATAACAAACAAAGCCTTAGAAGAACATCAAATCTGTGAAAAAGAATGGCAATACCTCAATGTTACCAAGCCTAGGATGGCATCCATATATGGGGTACCGAAAATCCACAAAAATACCATCGATCCTCCATACAGACCCATAGTAACTACTATTGGGTCTGCTACTGAGACTTTATCCTAATATGTAGATGCCATCCTACGACCCCACGTCCCTAAAATTCAATCATACATACGGGACACCAGAGACATCATTAACAAAATAGAACATCTAGCATTCAACGATATGACACAAACTCTGGTCACAATAGATATAGAGGCCCTATATAGTAACATCCCACAGACAGGGGCTATAGAAGCTGTTTCATGGTTCATTGAGCGTTTTAATATAGATTGCCCCAAAGCCTTCATTATGTCCTGTCTAAATATTGTTCTACAGGAAAACACATTTGAATTTAATGGATCACTGTTTCAGCAGACTAAAGGTGTCAGTATGGGGGCATCTTGTGCCCCCACAGTAGTGAAATAACAAACAAAGCCTTAGAAGAACATCAAATCTGTGAAAAAGAATGGCAATACCTCAATGTTACCAAGCCTAGGATGGCATCCATATATGGGGTACCGAAAATCCACAAAAATACCATCGATCCTCCGTACAGACCCATAGTAACTACTATTGGGTCTGCTACTGAGACTTTATCCAAATATGTAGATGCCATCCTACGACCCCACGTCCCTAAAATTCAATCATACATACGGGACACCAGAGACATCATTAACAAAATAGAACATCTAGCATTCAACGATATGACACAAACTCTGGTCACAATAGATATAGAGGCCCTATATAGTAACATCCCACAGACAGGGGCTATAGAAGCTGTTTCATGGTTCATTGCGCGTTTTAATATAGATTGCCCCAAAGCCTTCATTATGTCCTGTCTAAATATTGTTCTACAGGAAAACACATTTGAATTTAATGGATCACTGTTTCAGCAGACTAAAGGTGTCAGTATGGGGGCATCTTGTGCCCCCACAGTAGTGAAATAACAAACAAAGCCTTAGAAGAACATCAAATCTGTGAAAAAGAATGGCAATACCTCAATGTTACCATGCCTAGGATGGCATCCATATATGGGGTACCGAAAATCCACAAAAATACCATCGATCCTCCATACAGACCCATAGTAACTACTATTGGGTCTGCTACTGAGACTTTATCCAAATATGTAGATGCCATCCTACGACCCCACGTCCCTAAAATTCAATCATACATACGGGACACCAGAGACATCATTAACAAAATAGAACATCTAGCATTCAACGATATGACACAAACTCTGGTCACAATAGATATAGAGGCCCTATATAGTAACATCCCACAGACAGGGGCTATAGAAGCTGTTTCATGGTTCATTGAGCGTTTTAATATAGATTGCCCCAAAGCCTTCATTATGTCCTGTCTAAATATTGTTCTACAGGAAAACACATTTGAATTTAATGGATCACTGTTTCAGCAGACTAAAGGTGTCAGTATGGGGGCATCTTGTGCCCCCACAGTAGCGAACATCTTCATGGCACACTATGAACATAAATTCGTCTATAATGATGTAGCACCGTTCAGTGAGTCCATCACTAGTTGGTCTAGATATATAGACGACGTCTTTTTTGTCTGGAATGGAACTACAGACGGACTGACAGAGTTTGTTTCGTGTTTAAACCTGTGCGATACACATATTTTTCACAGCAACCAGCAACAACTATAGTGTAGAATTTTTGGACATCACAATAAAGGTTAACGAACAACAATTGATAGTCGACTTATTCACAAAATCGACTGTGCGTAACACTTTGATACACTGCACAAGCTATCACCCAAAAACACAAAAAACACTATACCATTCGGCCAGTTCCTACGTTTGCGCAGGAACTGCACAAATTTGGCTGATTATGATAAACAGGCTATCGAAATGAAGGCCAAATTCATAATCAGGGGTTATCCAAAGAGACTGGTACGTGACTCGTACAAAAGAGCACGATACTATGACCGCCAACATTTACTCACACCCAAGGACCCTAAACAGAATGAGCGCCTGGTTTTTATCACCCGCCATTCCACCATGAATGATAAAATTTGGCAAATTGTCAACTCCAACTGGCATATTCTGAATGCAACAAGGGATAGATCTGATCATATACCTAAACCCATGTTTGCCTACCGTAAGAATAAGAATTTAAAGGACCTTATTACACGTTCACGCATGACAAGTACCCCGACTAAACTCGCACAGACTACTCTGAGGGGAAAAACCATCTTGGTAGGGAACTACAAATGCATGTCATGCGTGGCTTGCAATTTGCCATAGAAACAAAAAAGTATTCAGTCAATGGCACATGTGGAGATCTGCAGAGTCTGACCAACTGCAAAACAACTAACATAGTTTATCTAATTATGTGTCCCTGCAATAAGTCCTATGTGAGGGAAACTTCACGATCGATGGTAACACGCCTCACTGAACATAGGTTGGCCATCAGAACCAAAAAATGCATGCCCCTTTGGTCCAACACTATGTCGATATGAATCACACCACACATGACATACAATGGCTCATCCTTGAAAAAATACACACCAATGGCCCTACAGGCACAGAAATTCGGAAACGTAGGGAAGTCTTTTGGATTTTCACCCTGGACACATACAAAAGGGGCCTCAATAGCGAAATTCCGTGGAGCAAAGCAATGAGATTCAATAATAATTAGCCACATTTAGTTCATTACTGTTTTTAGTAATTACTTCAATCTCCTTTGTCCATTTTACAAGGACCTCATATTTGTGAAGACTAGGGCCTGAGACGCGAATATCCTTGTATGGCCCACTATTGCGCCACTGATTTAATACACTTTAATTTTTCATTTGATTCTTTTATTATGCATCTTTCATGCTAATAAACTATCCATTGTGGATACAGTTACCATGCGCAAGTTTCTTTAAGCATGTTGACAAGACGGAACCTTACTGGATAAGACGAAATGCTTGATAGGAATGTTATACATATAAATATATCAAGATAGGATGACACACCTCACTGTAATTGTATTATATATCCCTTACATTACTACCATGTTTGAACTATAAGGGACACTTTTGTCAGCAACCTGGCCATAGCATACTGGTACTATTTCTTTGCACATCTCTGTCTTATTCTTACTTTTCTCTTCATTTTCTCTTTTGTTCAGGGTGTGAGAAAACCTTAAAATTCCATCTTGCCTCACAGCCTTGTAATGTTGTAAAGTTCTGTGACTCCATTGTATATATGTAAATATGTATAGTGTCCTTTATATAAAGAATAGACAATGAGTAGGGCTGTACACATGTAACTTTTTCATTTTGGACACATTTTAATGATGTTGTACATAGTGGGTTATTTTTGTTTTTTCTATCTCTCTAGGAAGTATTAATACATGGCTACCTGATGAAGGCATAACGCCGAAACGTGCGTAGATTAAATCTAGCCATGCAGGACAACTACTTTTGAAATGAGTTTTCTTTCTTTTCCCACGATGTTTTGCCTGTTATGTATACCTTTGTATTCAACCTGATTTTGTATGCACTATTTATAAAGAATTGTATCAAAGGACAATTATCCCTCTGACATGAATAATGCAAAATCATTAAATATATGCGGATTTTTCTTATTTATATATAATAAAATTAAATAACTAAAAATATATTTTTGAGTTGTATTGGTCGATGGATTTTTACATGTGACCCTAAACCAATTAGCCCACTCTAGATCGAGTTTCCTATATGTTTTTCTCACAATTGTTTTGTAGACCCTGATATAGGAAACGTTATTAGGGGTACCGCTATTGTATTACATAGTGACTTAACCCCCCTTGTTTCCAGCCGAGGGTCCAGGCGCTGGGGACCAGGGGGTCCACCGGGGCCCGGAGAGACTCTCCCCAGCCTGGCTAAGGTTCGGAAGCTGGGCTCGGTCCCGGGGCTTGTGCTGTGTCCCAGAGGTCCCATGGTGCGGGAGCCCCCGTCCTGCAAGCCAGCCGAGGGTCCGGGCGCTGGGGAAGGGTGTCCACCGGGCCCGGGGAGGCTCTCCCCGGCCTGGCTAGGGTTCGGAAGCTGTGACCAGACCCGGGGCTTGTGCTGCATCCCAATGTCCGAGGGTGCGGGAGCACCCCATCCTGCAAGCCAGCCGACGGTCCGGGCGCTGGGGAAGGGTGTCCACCGGGGCACGGGAAGGCTCTCCCCGGCCTGGCTAGGGTTCGGAAGCTGGGACCAAGCCCGGGGTGGCTCTCCCCAGCCTGGCTAGGGTTCGGAAGCTGCGACCGGGCCCAGGGCTCGTGCTCCGTTTGGCAGGCCCCGGGGTGCGGAGCCCCCTGTCCTGCAAGCCAGCCGAGGGTCCAGGCGCTGGGGAAGGGTGTCCACAGGGACCCTGGAGGCTCTCCCCGGCCTGGCTAGGGTTCAGAAGCTGAGACTGGGCCCGGGGCTCGTGCTCCGTCTGGCAGGCCCAGGGGTGCGGGAGCCCCCCGTCCTGCAAGCCAGCTGAGGGTCGGGGCGCTGGAGACAGGGGTCCACCGGAGGCTCTCCCCGGCCTGGATGCTTTCAGAAGCAGTGACCGGGCCGGTGAGCAGAGGGCTGGCAGAGCGTAATTTTCTGTCCACCCCTACTTACAATAGATATTGAGTGCCTGAGCAGCAGGTGTGTTCCCAAGGCAGTGCTCCAAGACACGACTGATACTACAGGGGATGCAGTTCCTTAGTAGAGGGGTTTCACTTTCTAACAACAGAGATTCAGTGTCTGAGCAGCAGGTCTGTGCACAGGGTGGGCTCCGAGACACAACTGATACTACAGGGCGATCAGTGACTAACAATAGATATTCAGTGCCTAAGCAGCAGGTGTGTGACCAGGCAGTGCTCCAAGACACGACTGATACTACAGGGGATGCAGTTCCTTAGTAGAGGGGTTTCATTTTCTTACAACAGAGATTCATGCCTCAGCAGCAGGTGTGTGCCCAGGCAGTGCTCAAAGACACCACTGATACTACAGGGGGTTCAGTTCCTGACAATGGGCACAGAGATTCAGTGCCTGAGCAGCAGGTGTGTGCAGATGGTGGGCTCCAAGATACGACTGATACGACAGGGAGTTCAGTTCCTTAGTAGCGGGGTTTCAGTTTCTACCAACAGAGATTCAGTGAACGAGCAGTAGGTGTGTGCAGAGGACAGTGTTTGAGGACACGACTGATAATACAGGGGGTTCAGTTCCTTACAATGGACATACAGTGTCTTACAATAGATATTTAGTGCCTGAGCAGCAGGTGTATGCAGAGGGCAATGCTTGAGCACGCACCTGACACTACAGGGCGATCAGTGCCTTACAACAGAGATTCATTGACTCAGCAGCAGGTGTGTGCCCAGGCAGTGCTCAAAGACACGACTGATACTACAGGGGTTTCAGTTTCTTAGTAGAGGGGTTTCAGTATCTTACAACAGAGATTCAGTGCACAAGCAGCAGGTGTGTGCAGAGGATAGTGCTCGAAGGACACGGCTGATACTAGAGGGGGTTCAGTTCCTTACAATGGCATTTAGTGTCTTACAATAGAGATTCAGTGCCTGAGCAGCAGGTGTGTGCAGAGGGCAGTGCTCAAGGACACAACTGATACTACAGGGCGATCAGTGCCTTACAACGGATATTCAGTTCCTGAGCAGCAGGTGTGTGCCCAGGCAGTGATCCAAAACACGACTGATATTACAGGGAATGCAGTTTCTTAGTAGAGGGGTTTCAGTTTCTTACAACAGACATTCAATACCTGAGCAGCAGGTGTGAGCAGAGGGCAGTTCACGAGGACACGACTGATAATACAGGGCGATCATGCCTTACAACAGATTCAGAGCCTGAGCAGCAGGTGTGTGCAGAAGGCAGTGCTCGACGACACGACTGATACTACAGGGCGATCAGTGTGAGAAGGTGGCCTGATATATGCAGTCCACTAGTTCTAGTGGGCACCTTGAATCAGTCCAAACAACCCCTTATGGTGAATTGGTTATAACAACCTTTTTTGAAAGCTATCCTAGTGGTAGCTATGGAGAGCAGCCTTCAGGCTAAGTCTTGAAGGAATGTAAAGCAGCTTGTTTTACCAGTCTATAATCTCTTGAATGATGTATTTAGGTGAAAACACCCCCCTTCTAGTCTCTTTATCAGACTAGAGTTCGAAGTAATTAATTTACAAGTTAGCAATCAACAGTAATAGCACAAATACACGTTTGGGCCCTAGGGGCGTACCAAACCATATACCAATAAAGTGGTATAAGAACCACGACTGAACTTGACACAAGGCCTAGAGCCTGTAGAATCGCTGGGACACTCAAGGAACCCCCCAAGGTAGTGACACAGTGGACCCGCGGGGACTGTGTGCAGTGTGTAAACACAACAGCGGGTTCCCGTTAGCTTCTATGACCGAGGGCAGGATGGACCAATGCCACAGATGTCGGGTGCTTCAGGTGAGTTGACGGGTGTCTTGACTCTTCAGCGACAAGGTCCAGGAGGCGTCGACGAAGTGCACGAGCCGGATTCGAACTGTCACACGAAGTCTGTCGAGTGCAGCGGTGTTGGCGACCAGAATGGACCCAACAAGCCTTGGCAATGGTAAGTCACTGGAAATCAGAGAAAGGACTGCGGTGCAGACCAGCAAGGTCTGAGGAACTCACCCAGCGAGGGTAAGTCAGGGCACGTCTGGAGCAACCAGGAAAGCCCAAGTAGAAGAGGAGTTGCCTTTGTGGAGACCTACTAGCCAACGGGCTAGCGATCGCGAAGGAGCCTCGAGCGGTCGTACTTGAAACTGGCCCACGGGTCACTCGTGGAGTGGAGGCCAGAAATCTTTGGTGCAGGAGGTGCTCAAGGCTGGGGCTACTCGGAGGCCAAAGCACAACTTCGAGGAAGTCCCAGAAGATAGTGTTGCTGCAAAAGTTCACGGTGTCCAGGGGTCATGGTTCTACGTCACCCACGATAGCCATGGGCCTCAGGTTTGCTGTGGACTCAGGGTAGCCTCGGGGAAATTTGGAAATCTACCTCTGGTGATGCAAAGACTTTGGCGTCCGGCGGGAGCTTCAGCGATGCAGACCGGTCAGTTGCTTCTTTGGTGCCTGCCAATACTAAGTTTGGGGGTTTGACATACTCTAGGGACCCACCTATGGGAGGGTTTGGAAAGAGGGGTGGTTACACCCATTTCCTTTGTCCAGTTTCGTGCTAGAGCAGGGGCAGGTAGCCCCTGCAACCGGTTTGAATTGGACTATACACAGCGACACCAAGTGTGCCCCCAGTGCAGAACTTCAAAGCTCCAGAGAGTGCTCCCGCCCAGCCCAAATACACATCTGCCTGTCTGGGGAGGTGGTTACACCTCCCTGGGACAGGAAACCTATTGTCCAGGCCTCCCCTGCCAGAGTTTCGGTCAGCAGCAGGAGGCCAGACCCGTGTCTGTGGCAGAGGCATCCATTTTGTGATGCCAGGGCTCAAGAAATTCCTACCGGGTTAGACCAGTGTGAACATGTCTCTCCCTCTAGAAGGGTGGAATGCTACCCCTGCCGCCAGAACTGGCGGGGGGTAGTATTCCAAAGCGTTTGACACCAAACACGACATGTTTCCATGCAGCCATCCCAAAGTTAGCATTTACCGCGAGGTTATAATGCACTTAATTGTATATGGTCAGGCTTCACCACAAACAGCCTCAGAGGAGGTACTCCGAACACTGCAGAGGGGCTCTGCTCATGCAGGGGCACCCTCTCACATAAAAGCTAAGCACTCTGCCTTCAGGATTGTTAAGGCCTGCCATAGGAGTGACTTATATGTTTTATATGTGTGTGCAATGGTAGTGATATAGGTAGCCTATACCACAGTAAGGGGTGCAAGCACACCCTTACCCAGGCTGCAGTAGCAGACCTGTGGTGCCATTTTTGAGTGCTTCCCAGGGGTGGCGTAATACATGCTTCAGCCCCTGGTAGGCCTCTGAGGTACCTATGACCTAGGTACGTAGTATACCATATACTAGGGGCTTATAAGGCACTCCAGAATCCAATTAGATATGTACCTAATGTACATGCAAACCATTTTAGAGAGGAAGCAGCTAGGCTGTGGTCCTGATTAGCAGGGCCACAGCCAGACTAAGGTCGAAAAACAGTGAAACACCAGCAAAAAGTGGGGGTACCCATGTGAAGCAGATCCTACTCTCCTACACAACCCCCACCCCCAAATGCAGGGACATTAAACTAACCTTGATCAGTTGAGTCTTCATGTTCTAAGTGGAATTACCTAGAGAGTCCATCTGCATTGTCATGGTTACTCCCAGGTCTATGTTCCACTGTAAAGTCCATCCCCTGTAGGGAAATGTACCACCTAAGCAGTTTGGGGTTTTCACCCTTCATTTGTTTTAGCCATAAGAGGGGCTTATGGTCTATCTGAACAAGGAAGTGAGTACCAAACAAGTATGGCCTCAACTTCTTCAGAGCCCAAACCACAGCAAAGGCCTCCCTCTCAATGGCTGACCAACGTTTCTCTCTAGGGGTCAGCCTTCTGCTTATGAAAGCTACTGGCGGATCCTGACCTTCATCATTCAATTGTGACAGTACAGCCCCTACCCCCAATTCAGATGCATCTGCTTGGACAATGAACTCCTTGGAGTAGTCAGGGCTCTGCAGAATGGGAGCAGTGCACATGGCCTGCTTCAGGTCATCAAATGCCTTTTGACAGCTAGCTGTCCACTGAACCTTTTTGGGCATCTTTTTAGAAGTTAAGTCATTCAAGGGTGTCATTATTGATCCATATCCCTTGACAAATCTCCTATAGTACCCAGTCAGGCCCAACAAGGCTCTCACCTGAGTCTGGGTCGTTGGAGCAATCCATTCCATTATGGTTTGGATTTTGCTCTGTAATGGTTGAACCTTGCCTCCACCTACAATGTGGCCCAGGTACACAACCTGACTCTGCCCTATCTGGCACTTAGTAGCCTTGATAGTTAGGCCTGCTTTTTGCAGGTGCATTCTTCAAACCAAAGGGCATTACCACAAATTGATAGTGCCCACTAGGGGTAGAAATTGCTGTCTTTGCCTTTGCATCATCAGCTAGTCTGATTAGCCAGTAGCCAGCTGTCAGGTCAAATATGCTTAGAAACTTGGCTGAGGCCAAAGAAGCTATTAACTCATCTGCCCTGGGGATGGGATGGGCATCAGTCCTAGTGACTGCATTGAGACCCCTGCAGTCTACACAAAACCTCATCTCTCTTTTCCCACCACTGGTGTGAGGTTTAGATACCAGGACTACTGGGCTAGCCCAAGGGCTAACTGAGGGTTCAATCACACCCAGATCCAACATCTTTTGGACTTCTGTCCTTATACAGTACTTGACATGGTCAGGTTGCCTGTAGATCTTATTCTTCACAGGTAGACTGTCCCCAGTGTCCACTTCATGAGTGCACCAGGTGGTCTGACTTGGAGTCAGAGAAAACATATGTCTGAACTGGCTGAGAAGCTTTCTGCAGTTAGTTTGCTGCTGGGCAGTGAGGCTGCCTGCCAAGGCTACACCATCAACTGACCCATCATCAGGGTTCTGAGAAAGCAGGTCAGGGAGCGGGTCACTCTCTTCCTCCTGTCCTTCATCAGTAGCCATGAGCAAGCCCATGTCTGCCCTGTCAACATATGGTTTTAGTCTGTTGACATGAAGTACCCTGTGGGGACTCCTAGGGGTTCCAAGGTCTAACAAGTAGGTAACCTTCCCTTTTTGTTCAACTATTGTATGGGGGCCACTCCATTTGTCCTGGAGGGCTGCTGGGGCCACAGGCTCCAACACCCACACGTTCTGTCCTGGCTAGTAAACAGTCAGTACAGCCTTTTGGTCATACCAGCCTTTTTGCAGTTCCTGGCTAGTCTCAAGGTTTTTGTTTGCCTTTTTTATGTACTCAGCCATCCTGGAGCAGAGACCAAGTACATAGTCCACTATGTCTTGCTTTGGGGGCTTTAGAGGTAACTCCCATCCTTCCTTCACGAAACACAATGGACCCCTGACAGGGTGACCAAACAAAAGTTCAAATGGGCTGTAGCCAACCCCCTTTTGAGGCACCTCCCTGTATGCAAATAAAAGGCTGGGCAAGAGTAGGTCCCATTTTCGCCTAAGCTTCTCTGGGAGTCCTTTAATCATGCCCTTTACGGTTTTGTTGAATCTCTCAACTGAAACACTGCATTGTGGGTGATAGGGTGTGGTGAACTTGTAGTTCACTCCACACTCATTCCACATGGCAGTCAAGTAACTAGACATGAAGTTTGCACCCCTGTCAGATACTACCTTCTTAGGAAAGCCTACTCTTGAGAACACACTCAGGAGAGCTCTTGCCACCTCAGATGCGGTAGTGATCCTTAGGGAAATTGCTTTTGGGTACCTGGTGGCATGATCCTCCACCACCAGTATAAATCTGTGCCCAGATGCTGATTGGGGATCCATGGGACCAACAATGTAAATCCGTACCCTTTCAAATGGCACCCCCACCACAGGTAGTGGTATCAGGGGGGCCTTTGTAGTGCCACCTGCCTTGCCACTGGCTTGGCAGGTTACACAGGAGCGACAAAACTCCTTTGGGTCCTCAGACATGTGGGGCCAGTGAAAGTGAAGGACAAGTCTTGTTCTGGCCTAGGTGTCCTGCTAGGGGAATATCATGGGCTAGTGTCAATAGGAAACCCCTAAACTTGAGAGGTTTAACCAACCACCTGGATGCACCAGGCTTGGGGTCTCTACACTCTGAATAAAGGAGTCCATCATCCCAATAAATGTTATGGGTGCCACTAGCATTCCCAGCAGCCTCATCAGCAGCTTGCTTTCTGAGGGGTTCAAGAGAGAGGCAGGTTTTCTGTTCCTGGCTCAGATCAGACCTGGAAGGGCCCCCTGTCCCCAAGAACTCAACTTGGTCAGGTTCAAGCTCATCTGGGATAGTTCCTTCTTCAGGCTCAAGATCATCTCCCTGAGGAGACTGATCAGCATTCTGAGTCAGGTGGGAAGGCTTTGCCTTAACCCTACTGCTCCTCCTCTTGTGAGGCACCTGGTCCATTATTCCAGAATCCAGGGCCTGTCCAGCTTTAGACATTTTGGCCTGAGACCTAGTCACAGCAAAGACATGAGCAGGGATCCCTAACATTTCTGCATGTGTCCTGAGCTCCACTTCAGCCCAAGTTGAAGTCTCGAGATCATTGCCAAGCAAGCACTGTACTGGTAGGTCTGCACTTACCACAACCTTCTTAAGGCCAGTTACCCTTCCCCAGGAGAAGTTAACAACTGCCAGAGAATGGTCTGTTCTGACATAGCTAGCATTTGTCCCTTGGTACATTTCATCAAGTATAATCTACCCAGGATCCACATATGTCCCTGAATGCCCAAGCTTCTACTCCATTTATCAAAGGCTGTTGTCTGTATTTGCCCAGATTACTGGGACTCACACAGGGGGACATATCCATGCCCCCATCACAGACAAGCACAGCCTGAGTTGGAACTCTGACTATCTCAGAACCCAGGGTCAACCCTACTACACCCTTATTCTGAACATTGCCACCACCTATTGTAGCTGTACTAGGGGGAACAGTTGCCTTAGGGGCAATGGTGGCTGGAATAGATGCCTTGGCCTTGATGCAGTCACTGGTCCAGTGAGTTTTCTGCTTACCAAATTTGCACCAAGGTTTCTTTTGGCCTTTTCCCTTACTTGACTGTGACTCCCCATTAGAAGAAGAGTTTTGGGGCCCTTGAGAAGACTTCTGGTCTTTACCCTTGTCCCCACCCTTGTCAGAGCTCTTAGAATCCTGCTTCTTTGGGTCACCACCTTGGTTCTGTACCTTCTGCCTCACCCTGGTTCTGACCCATTGGTCTGCCTTCTTTCCCAATACCAGGTACTGGTGCAACAGCTGATTTTGACAGTTATTAAGAATCTGCTCCCTCACTATCAGATTGTACAATCCTATGAAGTCACACACTTTACTGCCCAATAACCAACCTTCCAGAGCCTAGGAGCACAGTCAACAAAGTCAACCCAGTTTTGATTTTGTGCTTTTTGGGTATCTCTGAACTTTAACCTGTATTGTTCAGTGGTTAGGCCAAACCCATCTATTAATGCACTTTTCAAGACCTGGTAATCATCAGCATCCTCTTCTCTTACAGCGAGGAGCTTGTCTCTACCTTTGTCTGCAAAGGAGAGCCATAAGATTGCTGCCCACTGACCTTGAGGGACCTTCTGTACTTTGCAGGCCCTCTCCAAGGCAGTTATCCATTTGTGGATGTCATCCCCACTCTGGTAGGGAGGGACAATCTTACTTAGGTTTCTATGGCCATAAGACCTCTCCCTATCTCTAGGGAAATTGCGGCCACCAAGGGACTCTAGTCCCTCCTTTTTACTAGCTCTGTAGAGCTCTAGGGCTTCCCTATCTAAGTCCATCTGCTGCTTTCTGAGGTTGAATTGTCTTGCTCATACTTCAGCAGTCTCTCTCTCCCTCCCTCTGTGAGAGGACACAGAGGTCCCTATAGAGGAGTTAGACTGGACAGATCCCCTTGACAGAGATCTATCCCTTCTAGTCCTACTTTAAACTCTACCCGGAGGAATAAAGGAAGGTACGTTGTTGTCATCCTCCTCAACCTCATCCAGGAGAGCCAGGTTCACCAGATTCTGATCATTGTCATCAGTCTGGTCAGCATTAGAGTTAGTATCAGGGGAGTTTTCACCCCTAGGCACACCCTCACCTGCTGCCCCACCCACACTGCCTACCCCATCAGGCCCACTAGGCCCTGAGATATCATCCAGCTTAAGTATCTTTATGAGATGCTGGGTGGTTGGGCTTTTGCCTGTCTTCAGCTTCCTAATGGAACATAAGGCCCTAAGCTGAGCAAAGGAGAGATCCTCATATTTATAGGGAAGGAGCTCACTGGCTCCTGGCAGGGACCCCCTGGTTCCTGGCTGACTAGACATTACTAATGTGGTGTGGTGTATTGCACTACCTACACTAGTGTGGCCTACTAAATTCTCTTGAGTTGTAGAAAGGGTGTGCTATCCCTTAACACACAACTCTAAGTTCAGTAGAACTTACTGTAGCTAAACTTGATATTATATGTACCTTAGGTACCTTTAGTGGTTTTCAGTTGATCAATTCAATTGAGATTATCTGGTAAAACCATAGCAAGCTGGAATCCCACACGCTGCACACCAATGTGAGAAGGTGGCCCGATATATGCTGTCCACTAGTTATAGAGGGCATCTTTGTAGTAAGTTGATTGTATTATATCAACGGATCTCATTTTATTGGTCGTGATTTTGAATTGTTTCTAAAAAAGTTAGATATCAAGCATACTCTTGCTCCTTTGTATAGTCCTTCAACAAATGGGTTGGTTGAGCGTGCCAACAGATTGTTGAAACATGCAGTACAAACTGCAGTCAGTAATGGTTTAAATATTCCTTCTTTTTTATTCCAGAGAATTTGGAATTACAATACCACACCACACACTACTACTGGTGTTTCACCTTTCACATTGTTAAGGGGCCGCATACCAACTTCCAAACTCAATCCTTCATGGTTGCTTGAAAAACAATCTCATGTTCCTCTTGATTTAAATAAGATTCGAGATTGTGTAATTAAAAAACAAAGTAGTTGCAAACAAAACTATGACAAAAGATTTGATGTTGTGGATAAACCTTTGTTAGTCGGTGATTGGGTTTTGATTCGGAAACCCATTAAGATTTCTAAAGGTCACTCAAAGTTTTCATCTCCTGTTCAAGTTATACATGTGTCTAGGGGGTCTGCCATGCTGCAAGATAGAGGTTGGTGGAACAAAAATGCACTTATTAAAATTACCAACAAACAAGCAGCTATCATTTTAGAGCATAAGACTAACCCTGTTTTTACAGATATTTCAGATCAGAATTGGTTTGGTGTTTGTGACAATATTGGTACACATTCGGAGCCCTCTTATCATTTTTCTCATACTAATTTGCATCAAGGTGATAGAGGAGATTCTGAGGTAATTTTACCACTTCCAGTTTCTCCTTGTGTAACATCTGAGAGGGGAGAAGGTGAGGGTGGTGGTAGAAATCTTGCAGGTTCAAGATTACGTACGGCACCTATACGCTTCCGTGATTATGTCATGACTTAAGCAATTGTCTTTTTAATTTATTGTCCTCTATGATTTTATGTTTTTTTTTGGGGGAGATGAGTTAAATTTCTGTTTGTGTAAAAAGGGGAGGGTGTGTAGTAAGTTGATTGTATTGTATTATTGTTATTGGGTTGCTGTAACTTTATGGAATGTAACCACGTGAGGTAAAATGTTGAATGCTTCTTGGGATCTAGAATCTCAAGAAGAAGTTAGATGAAGACTGGATGTTAACGGGATAAGTCGTGGGTTGTTTATCTACTGAAATAAACTCTTCATTGAAGAATCGTCTATTCCAGTGTTCCTGTGTTTCATTTATGCTCTGAAGGTAAAGAGAGCATACTACAACCTTGTATCAGTTCAAACAACCCCTTATGGTGAATTGGTTAAAGACAACCTTTATTGAAAGCTATCCTAGTGGTAGCTATGGAGAGCAGCCTTCAGGCTAAGTCTTGAAGGAATGTAAAGCCGCTTGTTTTACCAGTCTATAATCTCTTGAATGATCAAATGAAAGGACAACCACACCAGGTATATATTCAAAATATATGTATTTAGGTTAAAACACACCCCTCTAGTCTCTTTGTGAGACTGAAGTTCGAAGTATTTAATTTACAAGTTAGCAATCAACAGTAATAGCACAAATACACGTTTGGGCCTTAGGGGTGTACCAAACCATATACCAATAAAGTGGTATAAGAACCACGACTGAACTAGACACAAGGCCTAGAGCCTGTAGAATCGCTGGGATCCCAAGTAACCACCCAAGGTAGTGACACAGGGGACCCACAGGGACTGTGTGCAGTGTATAAACACAACCGCGGGTTCCCTTTAGCTTCTATGAGCAATGTCGCAGTTGGAAATTTAAAGATTAGGGACACTTAGAATTGAGTCAGAACCAAACCCTTTTGGGACTTAGGAATTTCTAGGGCTAGCACCCACGGGAGCACCGGAGTACTCGAGTTACCTCACCCAGGGAAGCCGGGTGCATAGGTGTCTTTTGGTGTCGGGTCGCATCGTCGATTACAATGGAAGCTGGCGAAGAACTGCTGCTGTCGTGAAGAGGAGAAGTGTACGAAGAGGTCCAAGCCTGGATCTAGAATGGAAGGAACCTGAAAGCAGAAGGTACAGAGTCTGGGTCACTTGCCAGTGACCGAGGGCAGGATGACCAATGCCCACAGATGTCGGGTGCTTCAGGTGAGTTGACGGGTGTCTTGACTCTTCAGCCACGAGGTCCAGGAGGTGTTGACGAAGTCCAAGAGCCGGATTCAAGCTGTCCCACGAAGTCTGTCGAGTGCTGCGGTGTCGGCGACCAGAATGGACCCAACAAGCCTTGGCAATGGCAAGTCACTGGAAATCAGAGAAAGGACTGCGGTGTAGACCAGCAAGGTCTGAGGGACTCACCCAGCGAGGGTAAGTCAGGGCACGTCTGGAGCAACCAGGAAAGCCCAAGTAGAAGAGGAGTTGCCTTCGTGGGGACCTACTAGACAACGGGCTAGCGATCGCGAAGGAGCCTCGAGTGGTCGCACTTGAAACTGGCCCACGGGTCACTCGTGGAGTGGAGGCCAGAAATCTTTGGTGCAGGAGGTGCTCAAGGCTGGGGCTACTCAGAGCCCAAAGCACAACTTTGAAGAAGTCCCAGAAGATAGTGTTGCTGCAAAAGTTCATGGTGTCCAGGGGTCACGGTTCCACGTCACCCATGATAGCCACAGGCCTCAGCTTTGCTGTGGACTCAGGGTAGCCTCGGAGAAGTCTGGAAATCCACCTCTGGTGATGCAAAGACTTTGGCGTCCAGCGGGAGCTTCAGCGATGCAGACCGGTCAGTTTCTTCTTTGGTGCCTGCCAAGCAGGGGAGTCACTCCTTGACCCCAAGGGAGATTTCTTCAGTCTTCTAAGCAAAGTATAACGTCGAAGGTCCATTATATATATTGCAGAGTTTCGTCCAGGGTAATCTAAAGTCGCAAGGACTGGGTTCCCATACTTATACTAAGTTTGGGGGTTGGACATACTCTAGGGACCCACCTCTGGGAGAGTTTGGAAAGAGGGATGGTTACACTCATTTCCTTTGTCCATTTTCGCGCCAGAGCAGGGGCAGGTAGCCCCGGCAACCGGTTTGAACTGGACTATGCACAGGGACACCAAGTGTGCCTCCAGTGCAGGACTTCAAAGCACCAGAGAGTGTTCCCGCCCAGCCCCATTACACATCTGCCTGTCTGGGGAGGTGGTTACACCTCCCTGGGACAGGAAACCTATTGTCCAGGCCTCCCCTGCCGGAGTTTCGGTCAGCAGCTAAAGGCCAGACCCGTGTCTGTGGCAGAGGCATCCCTTTTGTGATGCCAGAGCTCAAGAAAGTCCTACCGGGTTAGACCAGTGTCAACATGTCTCTCCCTCTTGAAGGGTGGAATGCTGCCCCCGCTGCCAGAACTGGCGGGGTTGTAGTATTCCAAAGCGTTTGACACCAAACACGACATGTTTCCGTGCAGCCATCCCAAAGTTAGCATTTACAGCGAGGTTATAATGTACTTAAGTGTATATGGTCAGGCTGCACCACAAACAGCATCAGAGGAGGTACACCGAACACTGCAGAGGGGCTCTGCTCATGCAGGGGCACCCTCTCACATAAAAACCAAGCACTCTGCCTTCAGGATTGTTAAGGCCTGCCATAGGAGTGACTTATAGGTTTTATATGTGTGTGCAATGGTAGTGATATAGGTAGCCTATACCACAGTAAGGGGTGCAAGCACACCCTTACCCAGGCTGCAGTAGCAGACCTGTGGTGCCATTTTTGAGTGCTTCCCTGGGGTGGCATAATACATGCTTCAGCCCCTGGTAGGCCTCTGAGGTACCTATACCCTAGGTACATAGTATACCATATACTAGGGGCTTATAAGGCACTCCAGAATCCAATTAGATATGTACCTAATGTACATGCAAACCATTTTAGAGAGGAAGCAGCTAGGCTGTGGTCCTGATTAGCAGGGCCACAGCTAGACTAAGGTTGAAAAACAGTGAAACACCAGAAAAAAGTGGGGGTAACCATGTGAAGCAGATCCTACTCTCCTACAATCAGTGCCTTACAACAGAGATTCAGTGCCTCAGCAGCAGGTGTGTGCCAAGGCAGTGCTCAAAGACACGACTGATACTACAGGGGGTTCAGTTCCTTACAATGGGCATTCAATGTCTTACAACAGAGATTCAGTGCACGAGCAGCAGGTGTGTGCACAGGGTGGGCTGCAAGACATGACTGATACTACAGGTGGTTCAGTTCCTTAGTAGAGGGGTTTCAGTTTCTTACAACAGAGATTCAGTGCACGAGGAGCAGGTTTGTGCAGAGGACAGTGCTTGAGGACACGACTGATACTACATAGTGATCAGTGTCGTACAACAGAGATTCAGTACCTGAGCATTAGGTGTGTGCACAGGGTGGGACCCACGACACGACTGATACTACAGGGGGTTCAGTACCTTACAATGGATATTCAGTGTCTTACAATAGAGATTCAGTGCACGAGCAGCAGGTGTGTGCACAGGGTGTGCTCCAAGAAACGACTGATACTACAGGGGATGCAGTTCCTTAGTAGAGGGGTTTTCGTTTCTTACAATAGACATTCAGTGCCTGAGCAGCAGGTGTGTGCAGAGGGCAGTGCTCAAGGACACGACTGGTACTACAGGGCGATCAGTGCCTTACAACAGATATTCAGTGCCTGAGCAGCAGGTTGTTGCCCATTCGGTGCTCCAAGACACGACTTATACTACAGGGGGTTCAGTGTCTTACAACAGAGATTCAGTGCCTGAGTAGCAGGTGTGTGCAGAGGGCATTGCTCCAAGACACGACTGATACTACAGGGGTTTCAGTGTCTTACAACTGAGATTCAGTGCCTGAGCAGCAGGTGTGTGCAGAGGGCAGTGCTCCCGGACACAATTGATACTACAAGGGCTTCAGTGTCTTACAACAGAGATTCAGTGCCGAAGCAGCAAGTGTGTGCAGAGGGCAGTGCTTCCAGATGCGACTGATTCTACAAGGGCTTCAGTGTCTTACAACAGAGATTCAGTGACTGAGCAGCAGGTATGTGCAGAGGGCAGTGCTCCAGGACACGGCTGATACTACCAGAGGCTCAGTTCTTTATGAAGGGGTTCAGTCTCTTGAATATCAGTGCTAATATAGTACAGATGATCAGTGAATAACATCTTAACATAGGTTTGGGTATTTATGATGGGGTCTCAATCTCTTGAGCAGCACGGCTAGATATGTGAATAACATCGAACCCTTGAGGCTCAGTCCTTGAAACTCAGGGCTGTATGCAGGTGAGAGCTCTGGCGTTACTGGCACAACACAAGCACAGAAGGGTATCTGAAGAGAATCTTACCACAAGGCCAGTGATGCGATGAGACTCAGCATGAGACGATTGTCGGCCACCAACACTGAGTGAGTGTGATTTTTGTCGACAAAGTCCAAGCAGTCTTCAAATGATTTGTAAGCAAATCCTGTAAAAGGATACCAAAGATGATTAGTCCACACAGCATGGCCACCTTCACACACCCCCTTTGCCCATATCCCTTCCACCCATTCCAAGACAAAGAGCACAAGTGACAAGAGATTAGAAGTTGTGCAACTCCATCTCTGGAACAACTTTTCCTCAGTCATCATCATCAAATAACTTTATTTGGTTATTTGTTTCAACCATCAAAGTGTACAAAAATAGAGACATCGTCAATTTACAATATAAAAATATAAAATAAGACTGCATTTCCGATACTTAATTAAAATATACAAAAAAGGCGGTTGGTAAAAACCCACAATAAAAATACATAAAAGGCAACTTCAGTACAGCCTTCCAGTAAATAACCGTGTCACTTGCAAGGACAATAAAAGGAGAAAGAGCTCAAATGCAGTACACTATAAATTAATTTTATTGTCCAACATATCACTACCGGGAGTGTTTAATATTGCCATGCAACCTAAGGTAAAAGCTTCCGCCGACTTATCCAGAAGGCAAATAGAAAGCGGCTAATAGCAAAAAAGATTGGCCCAGATACGGCCGTTTTTAAGATTCAGTATGCAATCTGATATTGCCTGACACCAAGGTTTAGGCAAGTAGGCCTTATCCACCTCCTGCGTATCTACTGGTATTTAGGGCAAAAGAAAAGTACATGTTCTTCGGTCTCTGTGGCTCTAGTGCAGGCAGGACAAGAGTCTATTAGTAAACCAACAGCCTCTTTCCCAGGAAACCTGAGGAGCAGGTTGCCATATCTGAATCTGACATATAAGCTTTTAGCAAGGTGTGCCAGATTTGATCCAAAAGAGGTTCAAATTGCAAACATGATTTAACAGTTAAAAATGTTGATGTTAGCTGACCATTAGCTAATTTAACAGCATAATGCTCCTCCACCACCGCCCATTATCTGGCTTTTAGTTTCAGTAAATAACTACTTGCGGCCTTGTCTGGCCATTCCCATAGATCCAACATGTTCATCTATTTGCACCAATCTGCGATATGTTTAAACCACGGTAGTTTATTTGCACCACTGATCATCAATACCTCCCTCATAGAGTTACGATAGTCAGCGAGCTGAGGGGTTGTCCACAATCGCAACCAATAGGTTAGGGGCTTCAGAGCAGCCATGTCACCTATTCTCTTCACCCCTAGATCACAAAATAGGGGGATCAGCGGGGTTGTAATGGGTACCGAAATGAGTGACCTGGCCCCATATCTCCGCTCCATACAGTGCTCCACCTTGGGCTTTGGCAGTGCTGTGGTTAGGGATTGAGTGTGTGACTGCTTATGGAATCTTAATATTGATTTAGACCTATGGCATAAGACAAGGTAGCTCTTGTCTAACTGATGTTCCCATCTAAGTGACTCACTCAGTCTTATGCCAAGTTAATCAAAATGCTTTACCCGCTCAAGAGGTTCACATGCAATCCTGATCTCACGTAGTCCGCCCAGACCTTTCCCAAACACCATATATTTTGTTTTAGTAGTGTTGAGTTCCAAACTCCTGTCCCTGCAAAACTCTAGAAATGTAGCCAATAAAATCTGCAGACCCATGGGTGTTGTGGATATTAGTAAAGAATCATCTGCAAAGAGCAGGATTGGGACCTTCACACCATTCAAGGAGGGGGAATCATTCCTACAGCCCATCAATTAGAGAAATAAAGAGAATAATGTGGGGACAAGGACACACCCCTGGCACACTTTTCCTCAGTCATCTGCAGTGCCTTCAGGTGCAAACTAAAACACCCTCAATCCAACAGCAGATCTCCCTCCAGTCTCCCTCAGTGCAAGGCCGGCACACCAACCCACAACCCCGCCCCTGCACCACGACAGGCCCTGCCTCTTGTGACATTTATAACTGTTGTACCTCAACTTCACCCAAGCAGTCTCCAGCCTTGAATGCTGTATGTTCACTGTAACCAAGCCACCCTTGTCATGTCCACAGCTGTTGTGGTGTTTACACTGTTCATTCCATCCTATAGCTTGAAGCAGCGGGGATGCATCCCAGGCCTGGGCGAGGCATTATACCCACATTGCAGCCCTGGAAGGAGGTCCTCTCAAGAGCAGTCATTCTTGAGTCTGGCTACAGGCAGCTTTGGTTGTCTGCCACAGATCATATAACCACCAAAATAATTAAAGAGCCATATGGAGAGAAGAGGTTTGGTTGTGCCCTTTTGTTCATATACTTTATGGGCATTTGATTGGGCGTCATATGTCCTAGCCCGCCTATTTTTATTTATTTGTTTTTTGTGAGCGACCATGGTCCAAAGACATTACAAACTTCTAAGTTTATGGGCGATTATAACCTTAGCCAAAGTGTCTTTTGACAAGAAGAAATATATATACTTGAAGGTGGCATGACAAGCGGCTGTGCAAAGTGATGGAGGAGAAGTGGTCCAAACCCTTGTGTTTCCAGATAAGTCTTGATTCATATAATGATCTTGCTTGAATGTTGCAGGCTCCAGGAGAAGGGATTCTTTATTTCTCAATCCCAGCCGAGCACTGGAGACTTTCAGTTTTCCAGTCAGGTAGGTAGCAGAATAATCATGTAGGTGGGAAAAAATCATATAGGTGGGAGAAGAATCATTCAGGTAGGAGTAGAATCATGCAGGTGGGAGAAGAATCATGCAGGTGGGAGAAGAATCATGCAGATGGGAGTAGAATCATGCAGGTGGGAGAAGAATCATGCAGGTGGGAGAAAAATCATGCACTACAGCTAAAATTCAAGTAAGAAATCACTGTGAACTGCATTTACCACAATGCTAAGGGGCGAACTGTGCTGGGAGGTGAGGCAGTGTGCTCCCATCCCCCATTTGATTGTAATCTTCATAGATGGCTCTGAAGAGGTTTTCTCATGCTGAGAGGTCACATGGCTTTTCTCCTCAGTAGGAAATTAATGCTTTCCTTTTTGTGAGGCACCTGCTGCTTCATGATGGGATTTTTTGGAATCCTTTTTCTAGAACCCTCAGGAGATTCTTGAGACCTCTCTCTCCTTTTAGATCTTTCCAGAGAGGTATGAGAGGCAGAGCTTCCCTCATCATCAGAGACAACATCAGATTTATTTTTCAGTCTCTCCAGCCAAATCAACAAACTACCCTCTCTGTCTTTAAGGATTTTGGTTGAGAAAGTTTTACAGATCTTGCAGTCGTTTACTTTATGCTGAGGGTAGAGACTGTAAATACAGTTTTTATGGGGGTCTTCAGCATGCAGCCCCTTCTTACCGCATTTTCCACACGACCTGAAGAGACTTTTCTGTGAAGTATCTGACAATTTCAAGAAAATATCTGGTAATTTTGAAGGAAAAACGCAGCAGAGCTCAGGAAGACTGCCTAGTATTAGGCAAGGTTCAGTTCAGCACCACTAGTACACCACCAGAGGCACAGGGGCCAGCCGAGTGCAGTGTGCAACTATGGTGTTTGGCTCCCAATACACCTCAATGAAGAATGGGGCAATCGAAAAGAGGCTGCTTACAGGTAAGTAGCAGTGGCTTGTGGAGACAGTCTCTAAGCTTTGAAGTAAGCACTTGGCAGCGTCCAAAGCAGCAGCAACACTACACCATCCACGTAGTTCTTTGCATGGTGACAACACAGCTTTAGGTACCCAAAGAAAAGCAATGGAGAAAAGCTAAATCTGAAATGGGCTACAGGCACAGTCCTGGAGGCTGGTCCAAGGAAACCAACAACTGGAGAGGTAAGTTGTGATGCTCCAGGACGTAGGGACACCTTTGGTCCACTTCACCATGGCCCAGGGCCAGGCGGTGCACGGGTGTCTTTTGATGTCAGAAACGGCTTCCCGGAGCAGGTCGCAGTTGAGGAGGGCTCCATGTAGAGGCTACAAGTGACATTGAGGAGTCCGGGAAGGGTCAACCCATGATGGACTCTGGAGTGCTGGGGAACCTCACTGGGACCGGTGGGCCACTTGGACTTAGGCCAGAGGCGTCGGGTGCAGAGGTGGAACCAGGAGCAGGGTTTCACGGTTCTTCCGGTCACAGAGGCCTTTACTTGAAAGTTGTTGCGGGTGAACAGATCCGCTGTTTTTGGGAGATCCTGATCTTTGTTGAAGGCAGACAGTCCTTCCAAGATTTTGGAGGTTGCTGGGCTGTGGGAGAAGTCATCTTTTGGTGCAGGATCATCAAGGGCTTAGACAGACCGGTAGGACAGTCAATCAGGTAGAGCGCACTAATCACCTGTGAGGGTCTCAAGGCACTGAGGGTAGGGGTGCAGCTACTGCTCGAACAGCCAGGTCCTGAGGCATCTCCTGAAGGTCAGCAGGTCCTGGGTCTGTCGCAGCTGGGTGGGGAGGGTGTTCCATGTCTTGGCGGTGAGGTAGGAGAATGATCTGCCACCTGTGGTTGTCCTGTGGAAGCGTGGAATGGTGGCGAGGTTAGCGGAGCGTAGCTGGTGGTGTTGAGGTTGTGCGATCGGGCGATGTTGGCGAGTGGTGCCATGTAGACGTTGAAAAGGATTGGGCTGAGGGATGATCCTTGGGGTACGCCTCAGGTGATATTGGTGTCTTCAGGTCGAAATGGGTGGGGGTGGGGGGGCAGGGAGGCAGACCCTCTGGGTTCTGTCGGTGAGGAAGGAGGTGATCCATTCCAGGGCTTTGTCGTGAATCTCTGCGTCGCTGAGGCGTGTACGTAGGGTATGGTGGCAGACGGTGTTGAAGGCGGCCAAAAGGTCCAGGGGGATGAGGGCAGCGGTTTCACCGTTGTCTAGTAGGGTCCTGATGTCTTCGGTGGCAGCGATGGAGGCGGTTTTGGTGCTGTGATTGCTGCGGAGTCCGGATTGGGACAGTTCCAGGATGTTGTTCTCTTCGAGGAAGTGGGTCAGTTGCTTGTTGACGATCTTCTCCGTGACTTTCGCCGGGAACGGGAGCAGGGAGATGGGCCGAAAGTTCTTGAGGTCTTTTAGGTCCGCTGTGGGTTTCTTGAGTAGGGTGTTGATCTCGGCGTGCTTCCAGCTTTCTGGGAAGGTGGCGGTCTCGAAGGAGCTGTTAATGATCTTCCGGAGTTGGGAAGCGATGATGGAGTTCGCTTTGTTGAAGATGTGGTGAGGGCAGGGGTCGGATGGTGAGCCGGAGTGGATGGTGTTCATGGTTTTGATGGTGTTGTTGTCGTTGATGTGGGTCCAGGAGAGCAGGAGGTTGGTGACGCTGGGGGGTGGTGAGTCTGCGTTGTTGGCGGCTGTCAGGAGGGTCTGGGTGTTGAAGCTGTCATGGATGACTGCGATATTGTGGTAAAAGAAGGTGGCTAGGGAGCGGCATAGGTCTTATGATGACGGGATGTCGCTGGAGCTGGAGCTGGGGTTGGAGAGTTCCTTCACGATTTTGAAGAGCTCTTTGCTGTTGTGTGCATTGTTGCTGATGCGTTCTTTAAAGGAGGACCTTTTGGTGGCTCGGATGAGTTGCTGGAGTTTGCGGCTGGCCTCCTTCAGGGCTGCGTGGTTGTCCGGTGTCTGTTTGTGGTGCCGCTTTTTCTCGAGTCTTCGGCAAGTCCGCTTGGATTCCTGGAGTTCGGTGTTGAACCAGCTGGCCTTTCTGTCAGTGCGTCTGTTTGAAGGTTTTGTGATCGGGGCGAGAGTGTTGGCGCAGTCGTCAATCCATTGCCTGAAGTTGAGGGCGGCTGTGTAGGTGTTGGTGGAGTCGGTTGGTGGGTCTCGGGCGAGGGTGGTGATGTTTTAATTTTCAAGCTTGATAGAACCTTTAGTCAAAACCTAGGTAGGTAAAACCGTCACTCTCGTTTTCCGGAAACTAGAGTGAGGGTAGTTGTGGACTAAAATCAAGTACTACTAAAGCGTCTCAGATCATAAGACCAAACGTTAGGTGCGCCATGTTGCAGGGATTCTGCTTATTGCACAGAACTATGCGCAGGAGACCAGGACATCAGAGAATTGTGGTGTACCAGAAAACTCCCCTCAGAACCAAGAACCCCTTATCCGACTAGCTTAGTGTCCTATTCGTTAGCCTAGATCTAGCTAGACGGTCCCAATGTATAGACAAACCAGAACAAGCGACTTAGATATTTCTCAGGAGTGGTGGGAATCCGAAATACCTGTTCGTATCTATTTGTTAGTCCACAACAGAATAATACAGACACGGAAAAGTTTGAAGAGTTTATTTTATAAACCTCGCGTCCTAAGATGCAGTATTTTGGCTAACACTAGCAGACTAACGGTACAGATCAGAACCATAAGCATTATTACAATACCATACAAAATGAAAGGAGCAATCATACTAATAATGACAGTGGAATACAGCCACACTCCTTTCTCTAGAATCTAATACATTATTATTATTAGACTATTAGAAGGTCTCTTAGGCTAACAGGGGGGACCCCATACCGTATATATCAGCTTAGTAGAATCACATCAAAGGATCAGCTCTCTCATGCATCAGCTCTTCTGTTCGAATGTGTGCAAAACCAAACTGTTCTGCAATATTAAAGACGCTTGTCCTTCAGATATTGGCAGCTGTATGTATGATATGTCTAAAAAGTGGTACGATCAATCTAATCACAACACTCTGTACCTTCTAGTGACCCAGACTCGTTCTTTGCATGATGTACAGACCAAGGACACATTTCACTGTTAAGAATGTGAAACAACAGTTTGTTATCCTGTAAGGCAAAGTCGAGTCAGCATTTCTAAAATGAATAACACATAACAACAGTGTCGTGTGCAGCGCAGCAGAAACGACAAGCTGGCTTGCTAACAATTATCTCGGTTATGCTAACTTAGTGTTGTAAATAGGGCGTGGCTTAATCCATCTTACAGTGATTCGCTGGTCGTCAGTGACCTTATTCCAGCTGCGTTGGGGGATCCGTTGCGGGTGGTGGTGCCTGGTGTGTTTCTTGAAGGTGAAGTGGAAGCAGTGGTGGTCGGTCCAGTGGAGTTCAGTGGTGTGGCTGAAGGTGACTTGGTCGCTGGCGTAAAAGATGGGGTCGAGCGTGTGTCTGGCGGAGTGGGTGGGCATTGTGATGAGCTGTTTGAGTCCGAGGTTGGCGATGTTTTCGAGCAGGGCGATGGAGTTGCTGTCTTTGGCAAGAGGCAAGACCGTGCGCGCTGACGATGTCGGTGATGGAGTCGCTGAACTGTGTCCGGGGCCCGGGGGGGTCTATAAACGAGGGTTCCTCTGAGGGTGGTGTTGGGGTCAATGTGGATCTGGAAGTGCAGGTGTTTGGCGGTGCTGGAGGTGTCTTCGGTGCTGGTTGAGATTCTGAGGGTATTCCTGTGGACGATGGTGATTCCTCCTCCTGGTCTGTTGGTGCGGTCCCTTTGGGTGATCTTATAGCCGTCTGGGATGGCTATGGCAATGTCGGGTGCCGAGGAGGGGTTCATCCAGGTCTCTGTTAGGAAGGCAACGTCCGGGGAGGCCGAGTTGAGTAGATCCCAGAGTTCTATGGCGTGCTTGTGGACGGAGCGGGTGTTGAGTAGTATGCATCTGAGATGGTTGCGTCCTGCCCTGCTGGGTGGGGCAGGACGTGCAGGTGTTCGGTGGCCGGTGAAGCGGCAGCTTCGGCAGGAGAAGGGTCCGTGGGTGAGTTTCGGGGTGGCCTGGAAGCAGTTGGATGATCGGCCGGCGTTCAGTTCGCGGAGGAAGTTGGCGTCGTAGCGGTGTCAGGTGTCGCGGCTCTCGCGGGGGCCAGGATGTCTGGCGCTGGATGCTGTCCAGGCACGGATGGGTGGAGACGGGTTTGCCTTAGGCGCGACCGCGCAGCGGTCCCCATATGTAGGGGAGGGGGGCGGGAGCAGAGACAGGGAGGCAGTAGCGGGCTGAGTGGGGGGCGAGGCCACAGGGGCAGCAGCGGTGGGAACAAGAGAACCCAAATTACGGCCAATACAGCGAGGGAAGAATACAGTCAGCAGGGAAAGGTTACAGTAGAGCAGTCAGCAGGGAAAAAGGCGAAAAAGCAGTGAGGAATAAGCTAAAGGCGGAAGGAAAAGATAAATAACAGTGAGGAATAATCAAGCCAGAAAAGCTGAACACTGGCGAATCGGATGGCACCCACGCAGACCCGGAGGCTCAGGCACGGGCAGCTAGCTTGAACCCTGCTTGGTAGACGGTCTTGGTACTGGCGCAGTCAACAGACAGGCGGAGCTGCTGAGGAGAGTGCTGGCCTTGGCCCAGGGGCCAAGTCAGCAGTTCTTTGCAGTCTTCTCTGCAGGTACAACTCTGTGCAGTCTGGCCCGAGTTAGTCATCAGGAACTGAAATGCAGGATCTGGGGATGCCACCTAAATACCAGATTTAGGGGTGTCACAGGGGAGTGACAGGTAGTGGCCAATGGGCCCCTTACCTGGGGTGTTTACACCCTCTATTATGGTCACTTTCTGTGGGATGGTAACATAGACCTAGCCCTGATATGATAAATTCCACCATCTTCAAGATAATGGGCACGGAAAGGTGCACTTCACCTCGCTTCCAGCACCAGAGGGGTGGAGTTGGCGACACACCTCCTCCTCTAGCTGATTTTTCCCGCTTGTTCTCCCGCCAAATGTGGGTTTCTTCTAACAAGAGAGCATGGGGTCGCATTACAAAGGTGGCGAGGCCTTTGAAGCTCCCAGCCAAAGATGGCTCTTCCTAACCTGGGATAAGTTTGAACACCTTCTCCCAGGATAGGCATTGTTCCCGAACGCTGAGTGCACAGGTACTCACCCCATGAGGTCAGTACACTGTCTGGTGGTAGCAGGCTGTCTTAGGCCAGTCGATGACCACACTAATGGGTTGGTAGGTTTCAGGGGACCCCTTTAAGGGGTCCTCTGTGTGCAATTTTTAATACATCTGACACTGGAATCAGTGCAGGTTTATTATGATGACATGTTTGGTACCAAAAATCCCATACTTGTGAAGCCATCATGGAGCAGGGGAACTGGTAGTGACGAGTGTACAGCCCATGTACTTACTATGGCTTCCCTGGTCCTTTACAATACCCAGGATCGACAAGGATATTGCAGGGGTATACCCTCACAGTAGATAGTGCACCCTGCCTTAGGGCTACCAAAGCCTTGTATTTGCAGATTGCTTCTCGCACTTCGCCTTGTTTCGAGCTAGATTGGTGGGATATGAGCACACATCTGGACAGCTCACATCTTGGTAAACACCTCTGCCGCAAAGAGTTTTCTCCAGAGCCAGGAAATGAGCGCTTCTCGTGCCCCTGGGCTGACGCCCTCACCTTCACCACAGGCAATATACAAGGGATGGGGGGTGAGGGGGCATTAGTGATTGAAGGACCCTTGCTTCTTCGGGTATATCAATACACATAAATACAGAAAGAAATAAACAAACCAATAGATGAACTGAAAGCGCCACACATGTCCACATTTTGTTTCTAAGTACTTTAAAGGTGATGACTACTGACGAACACGTGCCCAGTCCATGCTTGAGCTTTACCCAGTCATGTCATTGACGTGCAGGGCCGCGGTGGTGTTTGCTTCATCATTGCTATAACATTAAAGAACGTGAAGAGGAGCAGAATAGTTCACTGGATTATTGGATTTACAACAGAAATATACATGTTGGTAACCCGAAGGGGGTACTCAGCCTCCCAAATTGACAAGTCACTATAACACAGTAGTGCTACATGGTTGTCTGCTTTCTGCCAACACAAAGCAGAGTTTTTTCCATGTTTATGCACAAGACACAGGGATAATAGTTTATGCAGATTCTGCATTAAAGTTTGAAATTGACAGCTCCCTTTGTAACTGGACCTCTGCTCTTTCACATGATGGAAAGCTGGCTCCGTGTGCAGCAGTGAGAGAAACAAGCATTTATGTGTTTTTCTGTTACTAATGCTGCAGCACCCTGCCCCCTCTCGTCCACAAAAAAAAAAAAACAGACAAAGCCAAATGGCTCTCATATGTGCAAGAGCTTTTTGGCTTTGTCAATTTCCTTTTAGCCGCAGGGCAACATGGCTAACAGTAAAGAAAACAAGCACTGGCATAGCCAATAGGTCTCGCTTTTGGGACCTTATAAGTATTTAGTTATGCAGCACAATATCCTTGGTGCAACAACATCAACTGTTGCATGGCTAAACACTTATAAGGTCCCAAAGGCAAGACCTATTGACTATGCCAATGCTTGTTTTAAATGTAGGCTGGTAAGAAAGGTGCCAACCCGAGGTGCAAGGTCTAGAGAGAAATAAGAGGAAGAGAGGTGAGTTATAATGAGATAGCACAAATAGAAAGGTGAAGCACAGAATGACAGGTCAGGTAAACAAAGTAGCGAGGCACAGAGGCAGGTAGAGCCGGTGGGATGAAAAATAAAATAGAAAGATATGAAAAGTAGAGAGTAAAGAGGTGCAGATGAGGTAGAGAGATGAGGCTAATACAGAGAAAGGGCGAGGGAGAAGTAGAGAATGGTGAAATAGGGAGAGAGAGACAGAGGTAAGACAGATGTATTAAACGAGCGAGACATTGGAAGCAGAGAGAGTGAACGGAAACAGGGAAGGAGATAGAAAGAGAGATGAAAGCAAAGGGAGTGATAGATGGAGTGGAAGAGGTAGAGAGAGCATTGTAGAGAGAAAGAAATAAAATAATGGGAAAGGTGAGGGAAAGAGGACATCAATAAAAAGAGAGACATAGAAGGCCAATAGGTGAGGTAAATTGGGAGGCTAGACAGTGTATGAGAGGTGGGGAAGAGAGAGATGAGGCAATGAGTTGAGAGGCAGAGAGAGTAATGAAAGAGAGAATAGCGAGGTAGAAAGAGGCATGCAAGAGGTAGAGAAAGGTAAGGTATAGATGGCAAAAATGATAGAAAGGGTAAGATAAAGAGAGATGAAATTAAGAGGGAGGTGAAGTAAATGGAAGAGAAATGAAGGGGGATGAGATGAAAACAGAGCAGCAAGATGCAGAAAGAAGAGAAAGTAGAGAGAGAGAGACAGAGAGAGAGAAAGAGAGAGAGAGGGGCACTTGAGGAGAAGAGAGGGGCAGAGAGCTGACTGAGAGCTAGAGGTAGGATTGGAGAGGTTGAGGTCATGAACGGTAAGTGCTGTGGGGCACTGAGGCTTATCGAAGGAGAGGTTTGACGTACAGAGAGGGTTTAGAGGTAGCGCAATAGTGTGGTAGGTACGTAGCCATGTATCAACAGAGAGGTAAAAAGGGAGTATTTAGGTAAAGGAATGAGACATGGGACAGAAAGGTGCGACAGAGAAAGAAATGTATTGGGTGGTATAAAGAAGTGACAGCTATTAAGAGAGTGTGGTAAAGACATACTTTACATGACACTGGGAGGAAAGTAAGGGCTGGGAGAGCAGGCAGAGATAGGCGAAGACTGCGCTACAAGAAGTGATAGAAATATAAAGAGTGAAGCTCAGCCAAGGGCCGGGGAGAGCAGAAGAGGTAACAAGCGATGGCATGAAAGGGTGCCCGGAGAGAGGTGCTTAATTACCCATGACAGCAAAGGAAAGGCAGATGGCGGCTGCGCGCGTGCCCACGCATGTGCACTCAAGCTTGTGGCCAGCAAAAGCCTGGGTAGCGCTTTGAAAATCCACTAAGTGAATGTCTCGCCAGAGCAGCTGCGCTGCCTCGCGAGACCTGAAAACAGCCGCTTTGGCCTCTTTTCAAATCTTGCTTAGTCAACACGTTTTTCATCACCTTGGGATGAACGCTGAGGTGAGCTGCTTCAGCTAGAGATGGGACAAACATAGTAAATGTATCATGCATCACTATTGCTGAGTAATGTTAAGCAGCATTAAAGAGGACTGCCATGAAATGATCATGCTAATTATGGGATCTGTGTGGTCTCATGCTGCCCCCACATCTTTATCTCTGAACAGTCATTATGTCCTAATTAAAAGTCTCTTTGAAGAGGTGAATAATCGCACTATATAAACCGAGTCTGAGTGGTGCGTAAAGTCAATATTTAGTCCTTCGCATAGCGTTTACGAATAGTTCTTGGTATGTTTCTAAGCACTAAGGGGATTGAAGGACAGTGAGATGTAAGTATCTTTCCACGATCATACAATGCAGCTGGTCCTCATACACCAGGTCTTGGGAATCTTGAGCCAGGAGTTTGAACGCACAAGCTTGCCTCACAGTACTACAGCGAACACCGGGGCATATCAGCAACAACCGGCGATAATTATCGCTCAGCGCTCTTAGCGTGAGGATAATTATCGCCGGCTAACGTGGATTTTTATCGCTGAGATAGCGTGCTATTAGCAACTCTTATCTCCTCAGCGATAAAAATCCTCACGCTAACTGCATAACGTGAGATTATCGCTGGAAACCCCGCGAAAATCTCACGCAATGTGGCGTTAGCTTGCTGATAGGGCCCCACAAACTTAGCCATGATATCCACCTTCCATAGGATATCATGGCTAAGTCAGCCCTGAAGCAGGCGTAAAGAAAGTAGCGATAACAGGGGTTATCGCTACTTTTCCTTCCGCTATGCTTCATAGCGTGAGTCTTGATGATAGGAGAAATGTCGCTTAGCGACATTTCTCCTGTCATGCCAGGTCAGGAACGCCCACTTTGCATCTCATTAGAGATGCAAAGCTGGGCGTTAAGAATCCCGGCGCTAAAGCAAGGTTTCACGCGTGAGCGTGGCCTTGATGATTAGGCGATAAAATTATCGCCGCTTTTTGGCCGAAAACGGCCGCAAAAGCGGCGATACTTTTTTATCGCCAGCTTGTAAATATGCCCCACCATGCGCCCCACTGAGGGAAGGCACCCCAACAATTAAAAAGCTAGACTTTGCGATTTCAAATTAAATGTCCTAAAGGTATAGAACGTGCATATTCAGACTACGGGAAAATCTAACTGCGCAGTAAATGGTTTTAGAAATAAATGTTATTTTGTCAGACACAGTCGTGGGGGAGGGCAGCGAATTGCAGGAGCGGAGTGTCGCATACATCGAACACTCTGAACCCCTCCAAAGCATGAGCAATTCATTCGAAGGGGTTTGCCTATTATGCGGAAATGAACCATGCGTGCACTTCCGAGTCCTGATGACGCGCACTTCGGAATACTTGTGATTACTGCCAGCGGGGAAACCGACGCAGGAGAACTTCCTCCTTCGAGTGTCGGCGATCTCAGAGCTCTCCCTGAGCTTAGAAGCAATGAAGACAACATGGAAAGCCTTTTTCACAGAACGTGCACTATCGGCTCCCAACACTTTTTTTGCATTTTATCCGCCTTCATTTGAGTTTCAACTTTTAAATCATTTGTGTAAGGTTTGCAATCAAAAGCAGCAAAGAGTTCTATTTTGATCGTTCGGGCTGTTAAATCCGTCATAGAAACAGGTGGGCCTACTGGGACGACAGGCGTCACACTGATGCTGCAAGCCGTCTGTTAGCGACTGACTATGCAGCGGGCGAGAGGAAATCACTGCAATTTAAGTTCCCTTCCGAAAATGGGTGTTTCTGATCGGCTCAGGCATCCTGTGCTTGTTTGCAAAGCATTTAATCTCCCCATGCCCGAAAATTGAATATGTCCATCTGTAATGCTGGTTATGTAAAGTGCTCTGATCCCTTCGGGTCCAGTTTCCGCTATATAACACTGCCAAAAAATAAAATAAACAAGCATTGGCCGCGCGGCAGTAAAAGCAACGCCGCGCGGCCGTAAAAGCGAAAGTCATCGCGATCGCTCTGATCGCTAAAGCACGAGTTTTCAAAGTGCTGCTGAAGGCTAGCAGTTCGCGCGTGCATGCTCGCGTGAACGCCAGCGCTAGGCCAGCTAGCAGCACTTTGAAAACTCCCCTCCAAAATGTCTCTCCGAGCCAGTGCATGCGCTGGGTTCAGCGAGACCTATAACAAGCATTTGCAATGCAATAGGTCTCGCATTTGCAAAAGTTTAAGCTATTGGCATTGTTCTTGACAATGCCTTTTTTTATCTATTTTATAAAACAAACACATAAATAAATGCCATTATCATTTACAATGCCAATAGCTAGTGTTGCATTATTATTAGCAATGCCAACTGCTCACACTTTTATAATGCGAGACCTATTGCATTACAACAAGTAACATCATATCTACAACAAGTCAGAACTATTGGCTTTGTCAGTGGTTGTTAGTTGCCTAAAATGAATAAGCAGCTTGTGTATAACATTGAAAAAGCTTCCACTTATAGCCCTGGTGATACCACGACAATGTTGTGCTCCTGAGTGTCAAAAAGAAAAGGGAAATCGAAAGAGAAAGAGAAAATGACTCTCTTTAAAGGATTTCCCTGCCCCTACAACGCTCGCATGGCATGACGTTATGTCGTAACTTCTCTACTTGTGAGAAGTGAGCAGTGTGAGCGCGCGCACATCGATGCGCATGCTGTCATTGCAGTCCGGAAAAAAACAGACCGCCTGTGCCAGAGCCCGATAGAGACTCGCATTGAGGCCTCCTCTAATAAAACTGCTAGTTTTCAGCACCTGTGAGACCCGTCCCACTTAAAGCCCTGATCAGTTGTAAGGCAAAAAGAAACAATAGGTCTCGCATTTGCGAAAGTTAGAGCTATTGGTATTGTAAATTACAATGCTTTTATCTATGTGTTTTTGTGTTTAGTGTAGTGGATGTCTGTGGTTTGAAGTGGAAATATGTGAGTTGAATTGAATTGATAGTTTAAATACGTCTGGGAGGTAACTGGAGATCCCAAATGCGACACCTCACCCGATGCGAGAAAGTACCAAAACGGTTACTGTTAAAATTAACTTCACCTGATTTTGAGGGTACTAAGGCACCTTGGACACCGGATTACAAAGACATTCAACATTAAATGCACAGTGAGCTTAAGACAACTACACCTCTCTTGTAGGAGTGTGCCTGTGGCTGCGAACATTGACATCAGCATTGCGCATTGGTTTTTATGAGCAATGTCGAAAATGCACAATAGTTAAGAGAATCAAACACTTCATTACCAAGAATAAGCAGCTAAACCCGTCACATTCTGCAGGATTGGAATGTATACATTTTCAGGTGGAATGACCTGTCTTGCACAGGATTTACTTTCTACAAGTCCCACTGTGTGACACAGGAATACTGCCTCCATTTTCTTTTTTGTGCAGGACAAAACATGCTAATTGAACCAATCACATACATTATGATTGCAGGCACCTGTGTGCAATCGCTGAAGACTTGCATGTATGACTAATCGACAGATCTACCCACTACTGCATTTTAAAAACCACAACGCTTGGGTGAACTTAGCACCATCCGAGATACAGGAAAGAATACTGCAGTGAAAGTGTGAATTTGTCACCGACCGCGGGCAGATGAAGCATAAATCTAACAGCAGAACAAATGCAACATACACTCTCTCTAGTACTGTCCTCTAATCCTGCACTTGCCTGATGCACTGACTTGTGCACCTCACTAAACACACTACTAATTTATCGAACCCACATGTTACAAGTGAAGGATGATCATAGAGAAAGCAAGTGACCCAATACACCACATCATGGCTCGGCACAAACTGCATGTGAACAGCTCCTACTACAAAGCGTACCAGCATGCCTGCCATAGCCCTGGAAGTTATTATTGCGGCCTGCCTTTCGTCCTATGAACATTTGATCGACTAGTCAAGCTTTGTCCGCATGTTTTCAGGGCACAGACGACCTGCTATTTGTCGTCTGGTAAAACTCAAAGACACAATAACATTTTACAATACAGCAGTGTATTTAGCGCCAATGCCTTTCCTTGTTATCCTAAATGTCAAGCTCTAGCACTGGGATGGCCGCTGCAGTGGACAAGCTGCGGACTGGGTGAGGCAGACGGGTGAGCCTGGAGGAAAGTTCCACGAGGCCTGCGCGGAGCATGGTTGGACCACTGGAGTAGGAGTTTGCGCTTTGTGTGAAAGGCTGCACTCTGTTCAGAGAATAAACACAAAGGGGAGTGGTGGGCCTGTAAGGGCAGAGTCAGCACAGTGAAGGTTGGGGGATGAATATGAAAGCAACATGGGGTTGGGAGGGGGCATGAATAGGAAAAGAATACAGAGAGGGCCATTGGGACGTGAAGGGAACATGGAGGACGTGGGAGGAGAGCAGGCAATGGGGACAAGCACACATGCACTGGCAGAAACATTGCTCGTCCTCCAGCCGGGAGGAAGCGTTGGCGTCCGATGAAGGGAAACACTGTGTTGTGCTTTGATAGTGGTAGGCGTGGGAAGCAAAAAAAATTCATTACCTAGGACTTTATTGGCGACACTACAGATCAGCATTTTTCATCCTTAAAAGACAGCAATAATGGCATCCAAAATAGGCAGCACTGAATGGAAACATGAAGAGGAATGAGACTAGAGAAGAACGTGTTAAGATGTAAAAAGACATTGGAAAAGGCAAAAAATCGGAGGAGCAGTAAGGTCAAAGGAAGCTGGGATGAAAGAGGATGCAGAGACGGGACTCGAAAAAGAAGTAAACAGAGGAATACATGGAAAAAGGAGTACAAGAAAAAGACGTGTGAACGAGGTAAACGAGAGATGAGAATGTAAAGAATGAGGAAAGGGAAGAGGACAAGGTGAGCTGATGAGGATGCAAAGGTGAAGCGATGTACAGTACTGCATGGACTGGAGTGAAAAGAGAAACAAGCTTTGGCAACGCGGCCGCGAAAGTGAAAGTGATCGCAATCGCGATTACGATCGCGTGCAACGGAGGGCGCGCGTGCACGTTCACGTGCACTGTAGCTTTAGGCCACGGCAGCACTTTGAAAAAGCCTGTTTACAAAATGTCTCTGCCAGATCAGCGCAAGCGCTGGATCAGGCGAGACCTAAAAAGGGCTATGACACACTAGCGGTGTCATATTACTTTTTTCTTCCTTTACTTTTAGCCATGTTGCACGGTGGCCAGGCTGCTGTGCAACATGGCTAAAAAGCATTGACAAACCTACAGGATATCGTATAAGCAAGACCTATTTGCCAATGCCTTTTCTTTTCTTGTGACATACTGCACAGAAGCCATGGTTCTGTACCACCAAGCTAAATAAACACTGACCGCATCAATAGATTTTGCATAGACAAAACCTATTTGCTTTGCCATTGATTGTTTTTCTTAAGCAGGGTTCTCCAAAGTTGGTCCCAGAGGGCCGGAACTATGCCAGGTTTTTAAGATAACTACATTTATCTAAATGGGGATATGTTAAAAATCTGGCATGGATCCAGCACTCCAGGACTGAGTTAGGAGAACAGTGAGTCAGGGTGTAAAGCTCTTGCGACTGCTAGCTTGGAGTGCCCTGTTGGTCTGTGAGGAATGTCTGACAGTCCAAAGCAATGCTGCATAAGCTGAGCTAGATTCAGCCTGCTCAAACTGCTCAGGTACCCAACGTCCTGAGATCTTCTCAGCCTCTAACACTCACCGCCTTGAAGGAGAACCTCCAGGCACACGATGTTGAACCATGCTTGCGCGATGATTGTCGAGTTCTTCGTTATGACCTGCTCCAGCAAACGCACAACTTCAATACACTCTTCATACCTGGACGAAGAAAACAGGAAAATCAGTCATTCATAAAGCGGTGTACACTAGTATCACTTTAAACAAGCATTAACAAAACCAACAGATCGAACACTAATATGCTAACCCATCCAAACATAGGCATTCAAAAATGCTGTTTGCATTGATTAGCACTATAAAACCAGACTTACTGGCTTTGGCAATGCTTGCTTCAAACCTTTTTTTGGCTGTCAAGTGACATCGTCTTAAATACATCACACTACAACTCAGGGATATACATTGTCTTTCAATATACAGACACGCTTAATCCAAGCTCATCACACACACATGCAAGGCACTCCACAACTCAGGCCCAAGCTACCGGAACAGTTGCATCGCTTTCCATCAAGCACCCAGACACGTCTGCTCCGCAGGACTCTTACTCACATTCGATACATACCCAGGACCAGATCAGGCAGACGAGCATTCTCTTCTCCAAAGCGTGGGGTGACCTACCACTCCCATCAGAGCCTCCTCCTCTCTTCTTGAATTCCACAAGAAACTACAGACCGGCTCTTCAATGAAGCAACCTATCAGAGGGAGGCTAGCAACACACACGTGTCCAGCACCAGGGCACCCTCGCGGGTGATCGTACGCTTTACAAACATACAAATACCATAACAGGTAAAATCTTCATCTCGTAAACGATGGAAAACGAGTGTTGTGAGTACCTACATCACTGTACATATTGATTGCCCTTGTGGTTACATTCAGTAGACCATGAGGAAGGATCCTTTATATGTATACGTGCGTGGATACAGACACCGGGACTTGCATCCAGTGTATTTAGGTGAGGTTCCCGATAAATAACGCAAATGGTGCTTCCTTCTAATAGTTCTCATTAACTTCAATATTGTGCCTACTCTAGAATTATAGATGAAAACCTCCTGGGAAGCTACATTTTCCATGAGGTTGGAAAGAGGATTTGGATAACAAGAAAGAATCATGGGTGTGGTTTTGTAATCAGAAACCCCAGGATCATCGTTCTAAGGGTACAACTATGACCATTGACCATGCATGGTGCCTCCTACCTGCCCTCCTCACGGCATCGCTGTAGCAGGCACGGTTCGGCTCGTTTATCTGCAGGAAGCTCAGCCTGCACCTGGGACACTTCCATGCCAGTGGGGGAGCCTGGAGGGGGGCCAGGACAGTCACATGTTTCTCACACCTTTGACATGGTAGTGGAGGAGGGCAGGACTTGCACACTGTGGTCAGGCCACTCAGGACGTAGTTGCTAGCTGCGCCACAAGGGTCGCCCTTCATCTAAGCCACGGAACCGTTTTGACAACGGTAGCACCCACCACCTTGTGAGAGCCTGAGAGCCTCTTCTCTATTAGAGTCTTTGAAAATGAGCGCTATTTGGAGCCTGCAACAACGAGTGCATGGGGGTGTGACACCCACCGATCTAGGCATCTCACCCTTATGAGTTGAGAGCAGTGAAGACACAGCATGCTTGGAGAGGTAGAGTGACCTAAAACGCCATGCCAGCCCCCGAGAACTATTTCCAGATGGACAGTGGCAAATGTAAGCATCCTTACGGAGAGACCTTCCAGCCAGTGCTTGAAGGTGGCCAACTAGAACTAGAAAAGGAAGAAGGCTGACTGAAAGCCCCCTCTGTATGTTAAGTGCTGAGCTCAAATGAGGTCTCGCCAGATAGCTTTAGTCAGTTAAAGCTGTCTATAGTGGGACATTAAAACGAGTACACGAGTACAATCGTTTTGATGTAAGGGTAACTTTATCCTACAACTATCTCTTGTCACTGCGGAAATTGCATAATGTGAAAATAATACAAGAAAGTGCAAAGAAAGGCAGCGTTGTGAAGCCAACGACTTAACCAAACATGTTTTATTAAACGTCTTGGCCAAATTGAGTCTCACTATGGGATAAAACATTGTATTCTATTGTAATTGCATTTATATAGCACTTACTACCCCTGAGGAGGTGTTGAAGTGCTTTTGCAGCGAGTGGAACGCTACTCCGGGACCCATAAAGGATTAGTGTTGAATTAGTATAGTGAAATATGAAAGTAATTTGAGTGGTGGATGTGTTAGTTATTTGGATTGCAAGGATAGTGGAGGGATAGAAGAGGGAAAAGGTTTGCATTTATATAGCCTACTACCCCTGATGAGGTGTTGAAGCACTTTTTGGCGAGTAGCATGCTGCTCTGGGACCTAGGGGGGTTAGTGGTGAATTAGTATAGTGAAATATGCAATTATTTTGAGAGGTGGACATGTTAGTCTGTTATTTGGATTGAAAATGATAGTGGAGGGATAGAAAGGGAAGGCGTTAGACAATTGTTTTTTGTTGTTTGTTCTGGAGGTCATAGCGGTACGAGTAGACTTGGGATGAGTAAAAGGGAGGGGGAGGGGGAAGAGTCGGAGAGAAGGGTTTAAAAAGGCTTGTTTTGGGGGATCGGAATAGTAAAAGAGGTATGAGATGATGCAAAGAGGGGTAGAGTAGGGTAGAGTCTAGAAAGGGTTCATTTGGGGATCATAGTATTGGTATGGGGTTTGGGATGAGTGAGAGAGCGGGGGTAGAGGATATATTGATAGAGGTATAGGGTGAGAAATAGGGTAGTGCATTGAAAAGAGTAGTAGAAAGAGGTATGAGTTGAGGTAGAGGATATATTGAGAGAGGTATAGGGTGAGAAGACAGCTGGAAGTCCATAAAATAAACTCCTGCCTCTGAAGTAGAAGCCAAGGTAAAATATCTGCACCATAGTGACCATGACAGGTGTGAGGTCCGATTAAGCCAAATGGAAGCCCCGGCACACACTGTTCATGTAGCGCCTGCAGCCCAGACTCCCAGATGCCGGGCTACGGGTTTTCTAAAAGTCTGCAATAAATGAGTTTGCAGGGCTTTTCTGCAAACAGACAAAGAACGATTCCACATCGCTCGACCACTGTGGACCCTACCACTACAAGGACAGGCAACTTGAAGCAAAAGAAATGGTGCATGGCAAAGCGGTCTGACACCTTTGGGTAAAGTTTGCGCTATATAAATTGCATTAAATAAATAAATAAGTAAACTCCATGGGCCTGTGGGATGGAGGTGTCAGCACTGGTCACTGCAAAGCACAGGTGTCAGTGTGGGTCCCTGCACTGCGCAGTGTTCAATTGTGCTTTGGTTCCAGCCTCTCCCATCCTGAGGTTGAGCATCTTGGGGATTAAATCCCCTGGGCCTATGGGATGGAGGTATCAGCGCTGGTCCCTGCACAGCGCAACGTTTAACTGTGTTTCAGTTCGAGCCTCTCCCGCCCTGTTGCTGGGCTTCTCGGGGGTTAAACTCCCGGGGTTTGTGGGGCGAAGGTGCTAGCGATGGTTCCTGCACCGCGCAGCATTTACTTACGCTCCAATTGCAACATGGGGAGGCCCGCTCTTCTTGAAGATTCCATCACCAGATTGATACACTTCAGGAAAGGTCATAATGAGAAACTCCCAGACCATATTCTCTTAATGGCATTACTACACTTAAGATGTCTAAAAATGGACTTAGACACTGTAGGGGTACAGGGCTCATGCACCTGTACCCTCACCACTAGTATAGTGCACCCAGCTAGAGGGGCAGCTTCCCTATGCCAGGGCAGTGGTTTGTAGGCATGGAACTCAGGGATGTGTGCCATGTTGACTCTTCACTTTGTTCTGCACCAAAACACGCAGCCTGCCAGTGTGTAAAGGTACAGGGCCTCTAAGGGTGACACAATAATGCTGCAGCCCTTAGAGGTCTTCCCCGGTCATAGTGCCCTTGGTACCTATGGTACTTTTTACAAGGGAGCAGAGAGATGTCAATTGGGTTTTGCAATAGTACAGTTTAGGGAAAGAACATAGGCCCTGGGTACCTGGTTGGCAGGAACCCAGGGGACACTCAAAGTACATCAATATTGGGCAAAAGTGGGGGCAACCATGCAAAAAGGGGCACTTTCTTACAGCATCTTTATTGCTCATTCACTTTCTGAATGAACAGTACACCTGTTCCTTTCTAGGCTAAGTTTACTCGCCAGATGGGACTAGTAGGTGCTAAAAATATTTGACCTGATAACATTTTACTTACAATTGCGAGTGGGGTAGTTAAGTTGTACGTCACTGAACACAAGAAATAGTTGCTCCTACGTGCAGGTCCTGCCCATGCAGCAGTCACTGCTCCATTTCCTGCTCGAAATATTTGGGTAAGCTGAAGCCCAAGTGCAAGCGAAGAAAGTGAAAAGGGACTTGACCCCACCCCACCACTCTGACCGCAAGGAGAAGGCACAGAGAGAGATTCCTCAATTGATCCTTTTTGGTGACTTCGTTGTATGGTTTCCTTTTCTTATGCTCTGCTTATTTTCTCTGTTTCCAAATTCACATGATCTGGGGAGGAACAAGAGAATTCATAAAATTCTTCAAGCTGCAAAACTACTCCTTCCAGTAAGTAACCATTTCTTGTTGCAGAGTGAACCTGTTCGAGCTTCACATGTTGTGAATTTAGTTTGCAGCAGTATTGTTCGTTTCCCTTGGGAGGCTGGGATTACCAGACAAGGCAGCTTGGGAGGCTGGGATTACCAGACAAGGCAGCAGGTTTATCATTCGGTGTCTCACTGAGCCTCCTTACTGGCTTGACTGTCTCGACAGTAATATTTTCTAAAACTGTGCATGGCAAACCACATGGCTACCATGCAGATGTTGGTTAAGGATACCTTAGCAAGGAAGGTAAGTGTTGCTACCTTCTTTCTTGTCGAAGGTGCCAATGGTTTTCCTCCAAACTTTCACGCTTTTATTGCAAGGTCTCGATTGTCTGCTTCCTTTGGTAACTGGAGAACCTTTGCCTAATTGTGCAACTTGAGAACATGGGGCGGAATCGCACCCCACTCCGGGCGCACCGCATTCCTTCAAGCATTACACAGATGCCACAATTAAACCAGTTTGTCAAAAGTTTCTTTTCATACTTATCGTATTTTTTCACAGTTTTTTACATCACGTGTAAAATACGATAAGTAATGAGCTATTTAAAGTCACAGTCTAACATTATTGTTTTCAATTTGTAGAGAACCCCTGACGAAGGGCCAATCCGGGCCCGAAATGCATTGGGCGATGATAATCATTTATCGAGGAGTATCTATGTTTTCACCATGCTCTAGTATAAGGCCCGCATCGGCATATCTACAGCATTAAGGACATTGTAAACATAAATGTCCATCATGTGACTGGAATAACAACAATAAATGTACTACAAACAGCGGATTAAATGAAAAGAAACTTTTGACAAACTGGTTTAATTGTGGCATCTGTGTAATGCTTGAAGGAATGCGGTGCGCCCGGAGTGGGGTGCGATTGCGCCCCATGTTCTCAAGTGATTGATGTACACGTGGCTGGGCTGTCCACGATACCGGGCTAGCACGCAAACAAATGGACGAAACAAAGATTATTGATTAAACATGGAAAGATAATTGGAGTGCACTCTGTCAATTTCTTATATGCTAATTGTGCAACTGACATAAAAAACAAGTTCCCCTTCCTGATTCATTTTGTCTTTTGTAAGTAGTACATAATTGCTCTTATACAATCGCGAGTACATAGGGCTGTCTTTGCCTGTGTTTAGGCTGCAGGTTAAGTGTAGGGCTAGGTTAACCTGAAAGTGCGACACTACCTTTGGGATAAACTGGGGTTTGTTGTCATCACGACTCTGTCTGCCCTTGTGTATTTGCACATAAGGCTCCTGTGTTGTAAGGGCCAATAGTTCACTAACTATCTTTACAGGAGTGATGGCAATTAGAAGGGCTGTCTTCAATGTTAGATGTTTGAGTCCCACACTTTGCATTGGTTCAAAAAGTGTTTAGATTCCACAAAGGTGTTGTTGCTGTGCTTGGGGGTGATATGATTTGCTCCTGCCAGGACTCTTTTGAGAAGTAGTGTGGTGAAAAACTTCTCCCTATTACTCTCCTTGTAAATGCACAATGGCCGCCAAGAGTATCTTGAAATAGGTGAATGAACGTTTCTTGAATAGTAGATGTATCAGGTAACTGAATACTTTAGTTTCCTATGGCCCTTACCAAGTCATTTTCTGTTACACCTTGTATTAATGTGTTCCTCTTTACAGTATAGCTTTTCCTAGTTGTTGACTTTCTTCCTTCATTAACCCTTATGCTGCCCGGCCACCCTCTCCCAACCACTACCCGTGCCATGCCCTTCCTTGGCCACCTGGGGAAGATCCTGCCCAGGCCACCACAAGCCTCCGTCCACACAAGGTATCCACGTCAAACCTCACCCCTTCCTCCAACATCCTGAGGATTCCAAAGGCACCCCGGGCTTGTGGACCCCCCTGGCATCAGGCAGGCAGGCTCGCCAAACACAAGTGCGGTGGTCCACAGAGTCGCCCTGCATATCCTTTTGACAGGTACATGCCTGGAGAATTCCACTACCTGTTTGACAGCTGCTCACTTGCTTTGAGTCACATTCTCTCCCCACCATGGACTCAACCTTGGAGGTATTCTATGTCAAAGGAAGGCATTCTGCAGTACAGCCCAGCTAGACAAAGCTATGGGTGACTGAAGGGTGATGGCAGCTACATCCTCATCTCACTTGTACTGGCCTCTTTACCTGTATGCCTCAGAGGTGCAAATACATCAGCCCACTCCTTAGACAATCGCGCAGTCTTGCCTCAGAGGTGCAAATACATCAGTCCACCCCTTAGAGAATCGCGCAAACTTGCCTCAGAGGTGCGGATACATCAGTCCACCCCTTAGAGAATCCACAGAGTCTTGCCTCAGAGGTGAGAATACATCAGTTCACCCCTTAGAGAATCCACGCAGTCTTGCCTCAGAGGTGCGAATACCTCAGTCCACCCCTTAGAGAATCGCGCAGTCTTGCCTCAGTGGTGCGAATACATCAGTCCACCCCTTAGAGAATCCATGCAGTCTTGCCTCAGAGGTGCAAATACCTCAGTCCACCCCTAAGAGAATCGCGCAGTCTTGCCTCAGATGTGCGAATACATCAGTCCACCCCTTAGAGAATCCATGCAGTCTTGCCTCAGTTGTGCGAATACATCAGTCCACCCCTTAGAGAATCCATGTAGTCTTGCCTCAGAAGTGCGAAGACATCAGTCCACACCTTAGAGAATCGCGCAAACTTGCCTCAGAGGTGCGGATACATCAGTCCACCCCTTAGAGAATCCACAGAGTCTTGCCTCAGAGGTGAGAATACATCAGTTCACCCCTTAGAGAATCCACGCAGTCTTGCCTCAGAGGTGCGAATACCTCAGTCCACCCCTTAGAGAATCGCGCAGTCTTGCCTCAGAGGTGCGAATACATCAGTCCACCCCTTAGAGAATCCATGCAGTCTTGCCTCAGTGGTGCGAATACATCAGTCCACCCCTTAGAGAATCCATGCAGTCTTGCCTCAGAGGTGCGAAGACATCAGTCCACACCTTAGAGAATCCACGCAGTCTTGCCTCAAAGGTGCGAAGACATCGGTCCACCCCTTAGAGAATCCACGCAGTCTTGCCTCAGAGGTGCGAATACATCAGTCCACCCCTTAGAGAATCCACGCAGTCTTCCCTCAGAGGTGCGAAGACATCGGTCCACCCCTTAGAGAATCCACGCAGTCTTGCCTCAGAGGTACGAAGATATCAGTCCTCCCCTTAGAGAATCCATGCAGTCTTGCCTCAGAGGTGCGAATACATCAGCCCACCCCTCAGAGAATCACGCAGTCTTGCCTCAGAGGTGCGAATACATCGGTCCACCCCTTAGAGAATCCACGGAGTCTTGCCTCAGAGGTGAGAATACATCGGTCCAGCCCTTAGAGAATCCATGCAGTCTTGCCTCAGAGGGGCGTATACATCAGTCCACCCCTTAGAGAATCCACGCAGTCTTGCCTCAGTGATGCAAATACATCGGTCCACCCCTTAGAGAATCCACACAGATTTGCCTCAGAGGTGCGAAGACATCAGTCCACCCCTCAGAGAATCCACACAGTCTTGCCTCAGAGGTGCGAAGACATCAGTCCTCCCCTTAGAGAATCCATACAGTCTTGCCTCAGAGGTGAGAATACATCGGTCCGCCCCTTAGAGAATCCATGCAGTCTTGCCTCCGAGGTGCGAATACATCAGTCCACCCCTCAGAGAATCCACGCAGTCTTGCCTCAGTGGTGAGAAGACATCAGTCCACCCCTAAGAGAATCCACGCAGTCTTGCCTCAGAGGTGCGAAGACATCAGTCCTCCCCTTAGAGAATCCATGCAGTCTTGCCTCAGTGGTGCGAATACATCGGTCCACCCCTTAGAGAATCCACGCAGTCTTGCCTCAGAGGTGCGAAGACATCAGTCCACCCCTTAGAGAATCCACGCAGTCTTGCCTCAGAGGTGCGAAGACATCAGTCCTCCCCTTAGAGAATCGATGCAGTCTTGCCTCAAAGGTGCGAATACATCTTTCCACCCCTTAGAGAATCCATGCAGTCTTGCCTCAGAGGTGCAAAGACATCGGTCCACCCCTTAGAGAATCCACACAGTCTTGCCTCAGAGGTGCGAATACGTCAGTCCACCCCTTAGTGAATCCACGCAGTCTTTCCTCAGCGGTGCAAATACATCAGTCTACCCGTTAGAGAATCCACGCAGTCTTGCCTCAGAGGTGCAAATACATCAGTCCACCCCTTAGAGAATCCACGCAGTCTTGCCTCAGAGGTGCGAAGACATCAGTCCACACCTTAGAGAATCCACGCAGTCTTGCCTCAAAGGTGCGAAGACATCGGTCCACCCCTTAGAGAATCCACGCAGTCTTGCCTCAGAGGTGCGAATACATCAGTCCACCCCTTAGAGAATCCACGCAGTCTTCCCTCAGAGGTGCGAAGACATCGGTCCACCCCTTAGAGAATCCACGCAGTCTTGCCTCAGAGGTACGAAGACATCAGTCCTCCCCTTAGAGAATCCATGCAGTCTTGCCTCAGAGGTGCGACTACATCAGCCCACCCCTCAGAGAATCACGCAGTCTTGCCTCAGAGGTGCGAATACATCGGTCCACCCCTTAGAGAATCCACGGAGTCTTGCCTCAGAGGTGAGAATACATCAGTCCACCCCTCAGAGAATCCACGCAGTCTTGCCTCAGTGGTGCGAAGACATTAGTCCACCCCTAAGAGAATCCACGCAGTCTTGCCTCAGAGGTGCGAAGACATCTTTCCACCCCTTAGAGAATTCATGCAGTCTTGCCTCAGAGGTGCAAAGACATCGGTCCACCCCTTAGAGAATCCACACAGTCTTGCCTCAGAGGTGCGAATACGTCAGTCCACCCCTTAGTGAATCCACGCAGTCTTTCCTCAGCGGTGCAAATACATCAGTCTACCCGTTAGAGAATCCACGCAGTCTTGCCTCAGAGGTGCAAATACATCAGTCCACCCCTTAGAGAATCCACGCAGTCTTGCCTCAGAGGTGCGAAGACATCAGTCCACACCTTAGAGAATCCATGCAGTCTTGCCTCAGAGGTGCGAATACATCAGCCCACCCCTCAGAGAATCACGCAGTCTTGCCTCAGAGGTGCGAATACATCGGTCCACCCCTAAGAGAATCCACGGAGTCTTGCCTCAGAGGTGAGAATACATCAGTCCACCCCTCAGAGAATGCACGCAGTCTTGCCTCAGTGGTGCGAAGACATCAGTCCACCCCTCAGAGAATCCACGCAGTCTTGCCTCAGAGGTGCGGAGACATCTTTCCACCCCTTAGAGAATCCATGCAGTCTTGCCTCAGAGGTGCAAAGACATCGGTCCACCCCTTAGAGAATCCACACAGTCTTGCCTCAGAGGTGCGAATACGTCAGTCCACCCCTTAGTGAATCCACGCAGTCTTTCCTCAGCGGTGCAAATACATCAGTCTACCCGTTAGAGAATCACGCAGTCTTGCCTCAGAGGTGCGAATACATCGGTCCACCCTTTAGAGAATCCACGGAGTCTTGCCTCAGAGGTGAGAATACATCAGTCCACCCCTCAGAGAATCCACGCAGTCTTGCCTCAGTGGTGCGAAGACATCAGTCCACCCCTAAGAGAATCCACGCAGTCTTGCCTCAGAGGTGCGAAGACATCTTTCCCCCCCTTAGAGAATCCATGCAGTCTTGCCTCAGAAGTGCAAAGACATCGGTCCACCCCTTAGAGAATCCACACAGTCTTGCCTCAGAGGTGCGAATACGTCAGTCCACCCCTTAGTGAATCCACGCAGTCTTTCCTCAGCGGTGCAAATACATCAGTCTACCCGTTAGAGAATCCACGCAGTCTTGCCTCAGAGGTGCAAATACATCAGTCCACCCCTTAGAGAATCCACGCAGTCTTGCCTCAGAGGTGCGAAGACATCAGTCCACACCTTAGAGAATCCACGCAGTCTTGCCTCAAAGGTGCGAAGACATCGGTCCACCCCTTAGAGAATCCACGCAGTCTTGCCTCAGAGGTGCGAATACATCAGTCCACCCCTTAGAGAATCCACGCAGTCTTCCCTCAGAGGTGCGAAGACATCGGTCCACCCCTTAGAGAATCCACGCAGTCTTGCCTCAGAGGTACGAAGACATCAGTCCTCCCCTTAGAGAATCCATGCAGTCTTGCCTCAGAGGTGCGAATACATCGCCCACCCCTCAGAGAATCACGCAGTCTTGCCTCAGAGGTGCGAAGACATCAGTCCTCCCCTTAGAGAATCGATGCAGTCTTGCCTCAAAGGTGCGAATACATCTTTCCACCCCTTAGAGAATCCATGCAGTCTTGCCTCAGAGGTGCAAAGACATCGGTCCACCCCTTAGAGAATCCACACAGTCTTGCCTCAGAGGTGCGAATACGTCAGTCCACCCCTTAGTGAATCCACGCAGTCTTTCGTCAGCGGTGCAAATACATCAGTCTACCCGTTAGAGAATCCACGCAGTCTTGCCTCAGAGGTGCAAATACATCAGTCCACCCCTTAGAGAATCCATGCAGTCTTGCCTCAGAGGTGCGAAGACATCAGTCCACACCTTAGAGAATCCACGCAGTCTTGCCTCAAAGGTGCGAAGACATCGGTCCACCCCTTAGAGAATCCACGGAGTCTTGCCTCAGAGGTGAGAATACATCAGTCCACCCCTCAGAGAATCCACGCAGTCTTGCCTCAGTGGTGCGAAGACATCAGTCCACCCCTAAGAGAATCCACGCAGTCTTGCCTCAGAGGTGCGAAGACATCAGTCCTCCCCTTAGAGAATCCATGCAGTCTTGCCTCAGTGGTGCGAATACATCGGTCCACCTCTTAGAGAATCCACGCAGTCTTGCCTCAGAGGTGCGAAGACATCAGTCCACCCCTTAGAGAATCCACGCAGTCTTGCCTCAGAGGTGCGAAGACATCAGTCCTCCCCTTAGAGAATCGATGCAGTCTTGCCTCAAAGGTGCGAATACATCTTTCCACCCCTTAGAGAATCCATGCAGTCTTGCCTCAGAGGTGCAAAGACATCGGTCCACCCCTTAGAGAATCCACACAGTCTTGCCTCAGAGGTGCGAATACGTCAGTCCACCCCTTAGTGAATCCACGCAGTCTTTCGTCAGCGGTGCAAATACATCAGTCTACCCGTTAGAGAATCCACGCAGTCTTGCCTCAGAGGTGCAAATACATCAGTCCACCCCTTAGAGAATCCATGCAGTCTTGCCTCAGAGGTGCGAAGACATCAGTCCACACCTTAGAGAATCCACGCAGTCTTGCCTCAAAGGTGCGAAGACATCGGTCCACCCCTTAGAGAATCCACGCAGTCTTGCCTCAGAGGTGCGAATACATCAGTCCACCCCTTAGAGAATCCACGCAGTCTTCCTCAGAGGTGCGAAGACATCGGTCCACCCCTTAGAGAATCCACGCAGTCTTGCCTCAGAGGTACGAATACATCAGCCCACCCCTCAGAGAATCACGCAGTCTTGCCTCAGAGGTGCGAATACATCGGTCCACCCCTTAGAGAATCCACGGAGTCTTGCCTCAGAGGTGAGAATACATCGGTCCACCCCTTAGAGAATCCATGCAGTCTTGCCTCAGAGGGGCGTATACATCAGTCCACCCCTTAGAGAATCCACGCAGTCTTGCCTCAGTGATGCAAATACATCGGTCCACCCCTTAGAGAATCCATGCAGTCTTGCCTCAGAGGGGCGTATACATCAGTCCACCCCTTAGAGAATCCACGCAGTCTTGCCTCAGTGATGCAAATACATCGGTCTACCCCTTAGAGAATCCACACAGATTTGCCTCAGAGGTGCGAAGACATCAGTCCACCCCTCAGAGAATCCACACAGTCTTGCCTCAGAGGTGAGAATACATCGGTCCGCCCCTTAGAGAATCCATGCAGTCTTGCCTCAGAGGTGCGAATACATCAGTCCACCCCTCAGAGAATCCACGCAGTCTTGCCTCAGTGGTGCGAAGACATCAGTCCACCCCTAAGAGAATCCACGCAGTCTTGCCTCAGAGGTGCGAAGACATCAGTCCTCCCCTTAGAGAATACATGCAGTCTTGCCTCAGTGGTACGAATACATCGGTCCACCCCTTAGAGAATCCACGCAGTCTTGCCTCAGAGGTGCGAAGACATCAGTCCACCCCTTAGAGAATCCACGCAGTCTTGCCTCAGAGGTGCGAAGACATCAGTCCTCCCCTTAGAGAATCGATGCAGTCTTGCCTCAAAGGTGCGAATACATCTTTCCACCCCTTAGAGAATCCATGCAGTCTTGCCTCAGAGGTGCAAAGACATCGGTCCACCCCTTAGAGAATCCACACAGTCTTGCCTCAGAGGTGCGAATACATCAGTCCACCCCTTAGTGAATCCACGCAGTCTTTCCTCAGCGGTGCAAATACATCAGTCTACCCGTTAGAGAATCCACGCAGTCTTGCCTCAGAGGTGCAAATACATCAGTCCACCCCTTAGAGAATCCACGCAGTCTTGCCTCAGAGGTGCGAATACGTCAGTCCACCCCTTGGTGAATCCACGCAGTCTTGCATCAGAGGTGCGAATACGTCAGTCCACCCCTTAGTGAATCCACACAGTCTTTCCTCTGCGGTGCAAATACATCAGTCCACCCCTTAGAAAATCCATGCAGTCTTACCTCAGAGGTGCGAATACATCAGTCCACCCCTTAGAGAATCCATGCAGTCTTTCATAGTCTTTGCTGTAGCTGGGATGTGTGATGTATTAGGCACAGTGTGGCTAAGCGAGGGGGCCTTGCATGGGGTGAATGGTGTCTCTGTTTATGCCTGTACCAGAGGATAGTTTCACTGAGGGGTGTTTTTGTCCCACTGTGGACATGACAGTCTCCGCATCTTCCATCCTCGGTCCAAAAACCCTCTCTGTGGCTGTCTCGTAGACTGGGTGCCACGCATCTTGTCCTCTACTACATCAGTTAGTTTTCAGTTGATTTTACCCGCTTGTGTGTTGTGCTCAGAGCTGCCTAGCAGTCAGAGGACATTGGCTGAATATGTCTAGGGACACTCCTCATAACGCTTGACCAGTTAGACCCAGTCCTTCCAGTGTGCCCCAGCTCTAATGCCTGGGATGAGGATATATGAAGCACATTGTTCCGAAAGGCTGCTTCTCTGGTTGGCTTTGACTTCCTGTCAGTATCCTAAAAAATGGAGAAATATTGTCCTCATGCCCAATAACTCTTCAATTTACCCGGGCTTTGAGAGCCTTCTGTGCACCAGTGGAGAGAGTATCTGCCAGGGACAGAGCCTCCTTTGTAGCTTTCACCCCGCCAGGCTAGAGTCAGAAGCCTGGTGCTATGCCTCAGCTGGACCCATCACAATCAGAAGCCTGGTGCTATGCCTCAGCTGGGCCCATGACAATCAGAAGCCTGGTGCTATGCCTCAGCTGGACCCATCACAATCAGAAGCCTGGTGCTATGCCTCAGCTGGACCCATCACAATCAGAAGCCTGGTGCTATGCGTCAGCTGGACCCATCACAATCAGATGTCTGGTGCTATGCCTCAGCTGGACCCATCACAATCAGAAGCCTGGTGCTATGCCTCAGCTGGACCCATCACAATCAGAAGACTGGTCTTATGCCTCAGCTGGACCCATCACAATCAGAAGTCTGGTGTTATGCCTCAGCTGGACCCATCACAATAAGAAGTCTGGTGCTGTGCCTCTGCTGGACCCATCACAATCAGAAGCCTGGTGCTATGCCTCAGCTGGACCCATCACAATCAGAAGCCTGGTGCTATGCCTCAGCTGGACCCATCACAATCAGAAGTCTGGTGCTATGCCTCAGCTGGACCCATCACAATCAGAAGCCTGGTCTTATGCCTCAGCTGGACCCATCACAATCAGAAGCCTGGTGCTATGCCTCAGCTGGACCCATCACAATCAGAAGCCTGGTGCTATGCCTCAGCTGGGCCCATCACATGTGCAGATCCAGTCATACTCCTCTCAGGGGTTATCCCTGGTACATGTCAATTTGTATTGACATGTAGGCCACAAAGACATCCAGAATTAGATACCCTGGTCTCACCTCTGGGCACTAGAGACAGTCACTCTTCAACATCTCATCACACCTGAATGGCCCATGCCTGTCTGGCCGCATGATGTCAGCACAGTGACATGGGTTCACATGTTTGCAGGTAGTTACGACCCAGTGTGCAACCTCCCAGGCACTGGGATGCTTCCGACTAAGGACACAGATTTCCTCACAATGGTCTTTGCTGTACCATGGTATATCATATTTATTGTAAAAATAATCCAAACAGATAATTATTTATATAGATATATAACCCCTAAAGCCTTGAACAAGTGCTATGGATAAAACACCTGTTGGGAAAGTCCGTTCTGTGGGCATCACTGCTGTTGCACGCCAGGAGGGGGGAGCGGACCAAGGACTACAGGTCCCAGGCTCCCTATGGCCAGTACACGCCACCAACATGTTTCCCGCCCGGAGACGGTATTTAAATCTTCGCGGACTCCCGCAGCGCGGGACGTGCGAGGGCGTGCCCTGGCCGTGCCCGGGCCAAGGGTGGGCCCATCTGCGCCCGTCAGCGGCAGTCTAAGGCAGGGCAGGGCCATCCCCCTTGGTTATTACATCGGGCATAACCACACTTGGCTCCAGGTCCCGGAATAGGACCGGCAATCACCAGGAGGGCAAGATGGTGAGATCAATTTTCTTATTCCTCCTTTCGTACTTTAAATTACTTGGATTTGTGACAATTACCTTCCCACTACCGCTATAAACCCTCCAGACTGTACGTTGAGTGGTGGCTGGCGTTTCGGGACAGCCCAAAAGAATTTGTCAAAAGTTGTTCCTTACTAATTACTTTTAAGCGCTAACGGCTACGTTTTTACCTACACACCCAGTTTGATGTTTATTCTAGCTATACTTGTCTTTTTAAAGATTTATAGGAGTATAGATACCTGCTAGTGTCCAGCGACAATGGGCAAGTGAGTCTGTGTAGAAAAGAAACAACAGGCTCCCCTCAAGCCAAAAACCAAAGCCCAACCTGCCTTCATAGATAGGATGCTTGAGAAGGTATTAGGTGCAGTTGCAACAGAAATTGTGCGGACAGAGAGACGACTATCTCTAACCCCAAATTTGGAACTCCCTCTGGAGGATCTAGACACATCACAAGCCTCAGGACCCCTGCTTACCGACATCCCTGGGGGTCAATCATCTGCAGTGGAAGCAATCATTATCGAGCAAAGTAGGGAGGATCCACAATCACGGCTCATTATTTTTTTTTTTTATAAACGTTTTATATAAACTTTTTATTGAATCAAATCACAGTCATCAGTGCAGATCAAAGACATATCAGTTCGAAAACACAGTGTTGTAACAGCTAAGTATCACTTAACACATTCAGTAAGGGCATCATAATTCAACTCTTCGGCGCATTGCCATATCTTCCGTGGGTGATGTGCAAATCTCGCCCCTATAGGAATTCCAGTGTTTCCATTTTCGATCTCATTTCTTAGGGCAGCCTCGAATTTTATAAACTTCCTTCTCTGCTATCATGCAGCGATCTAATTCCGCCACCCAGCCAATCGTTAGGGGTCGTGTGGCCGAGCCCCAGGACATTGCAATAGCTCTCTTCACTAATACGTACCCCAGTGCCACCCATTGTTGTTCTATTTCAGTCAAATCTGTGACCTCCCAAATGTTGAGGATCCCCAACCCTGGTATCAGGTCAATCTGTTTTCCTAGCGTGAGTTTCATTTTATGGGTTGCCTTGTCCCAAAGGGGCGTATCATGGGGCATGTCCAGAGAACATGGTAAAAAGTACCAGCCTGACCACAGCCTCTAAGGCATAGTGTGTTTGTCCTACGGCCCAATTTAGCGCTGCTCATTATTAAAGGGAATCCTAAACCACAAGCTAAAACAATGGCCAGAAGGAAGAAGGTGACGAGAGAGAAGCCAGATGACAGTGGTACTGGGATGGGAGGTTCAGCAAATAGCCCCGAGCTGGTCATTGAACAACCTGTCTGGGTTACCAAATTAGTGGTGGATTTGCAAATTCAAGTTAGGGCCATAGTCCAGGATGAGCTCAAATCCCTTGTAAATAGGATGAATAAGATGGCCACCCTGCTCAAGGAACTGACAGGTGACAGGAGAGTAGTTGACAGGGGGGTCGCAAATGGGAATGACGGGACTGACATTGGACCAATAGCACTGGTTGAAACTAACGGTAGAAGGGCAGCCCCGTCCCTCACACAGAATGATGCCCCGGTTTTTGCCGTTCCTAACCGGGAGAGACAGCAACCCATTACCCCTAGTAGAGCCATTTTAGATAGACAGAGACAGCACATCACAATCCCAAACAGACCCAATCAAAAGCCTTTAATCCAACAGCCCAATAAGGAACGGCAGTCGAATAAACAGTGGGCGGGTGTAGGACTCAATAAGCGCGCAGAAGCCTTTAACAAAAATCCTTCCCTCCCAGTTATAAATGTACCACCTGCTTCTATTCCCTATGTCCTTGTTCTCGTAGGTATCCCTGAGCTTCGAGGGGGCCAATATGAATCGCACCAGGATTTAAAAAACAAATGTTTGTTCTGGTTAGCTAACCATAGACAATTTATGTATGATGATGCAGGAGAGATTTTAACTACATGTAGATTTGACTGGCTTGGTTGGAGACTGAAGGATATCTATGGTGATTGTATAGTGATAAACTTTAGAAATCCGTGTGTTGTCCAAGATATTTTAAACCGAGACGATGAGAGCCAGATGGGTACGATCAGAGTCTTGCCGTTGCGTTATTTTGATCCCCCAGAGAGAGCCATCATGCAAGAAAGAAAACTGGCTGGGGCTGGAACCTGGAAATACACATTCACCATGCAGCATCCCTAGACCATCATCGACCCAGGCAGCCAATCTATAATATTCCTACATCAAATAGATTCCATGGCCTAGAAAGAGTCGATTGACTCGAGCCCGAGGGTACAGGACCCGGCAATCTATGGGGTGAGAACCAGGTGGAAAATGTTAGGGAGCGAAAAACCAGTGGGAGCATGAGCGGCTCCCCAGGGAAGAAAGAGGGTCACAATACAGCCATAATCAGCAATCAGTTCCCTCCAACAAACAGTGGAACAGTTAAGAAAGCTGCTCTAAGGCTTTGCGAGACCCTGCCTTCCCCTTCACCCACCATTGAAGCCGTTGCTAAAATGAATACCCCGGATCCATCAAAGCTGCAAGTCCTATCCTGGAACGTCACTGGCCTAAACTCCAAGATAGATATTCCACATTGGGGTCACTTTATTGACCAATTCGAAATCTGTATGTTCCAGGAGACGTGGGCAAGAGAGGAAGTCTCAAACTGGGTTTTGCTATTTTTGGCACTCCTGCAACATCATGTGGCAAAGGGAGGCCCTCGGGTGGATTATGCACATGGGGGGTGTCCACCTCAGCTGTACAGCCAATAAGATAGAAACATCTTCAAACAACATCTTGTGTGTCCTCCTTCATTTCCCGCCAAAGATTACTAATGCACTAATTAAAGTGTATTCAAGACCAGTTAGATGTGGTCAGGAGTCAAAAACTCTTGACGAATTAATTTCCTTTTTAGCCAGCATCCCAGATGAGTATATGGTGATTATAGGAGGGGATTTTAACTGTCAGTATGAGCTATTAGAAAGCATATATAAGGATGGACCTGTGAAGAAGATCAGTACTGGGCTATCCCAGAGTCTACTAGCCCTTTAGTTAAAGTTTGGTCCCCTCTGGCGATACAGATGAACTCTCTTGTCTTAAATCACTGACTAAGGGCATGTAACGGAAGAACAAAGTCCGATTCTCTGAGCAATTTCACCTTCAATAGAAACGGGCGAGGCTCTCTATTAGATTACATCTTAGTCGATTTAAAATCTTGGCATAGAGTACTCGACTTCAAGGTCAAGACGTGGCATGATAGTGATCATAATGCCCTTGTATTGGAGCTAAACGAGTTAAAACCTCTGAGTGACTCAGGGTAACAGGACCCAACCAATGCTAGGCTGTCTCTTAACACTTGTGGGAAGAGAGTCTGGTGGGCTGACATACACCAGACTCAAGATACGCTAGGGTCCCTGTATGAAGCTATTATTCCTGCCCTTTTGACTGCAACCAAATCTGTCTCTACTAATGGCATCACAATTGATTCACAGATGGTAACCCTGAATCATACCAGCCTAACGTCAACTTTGTCCGATTTTTTTTCTTTCCCTTGAAAGCTATCAGGCCAAATAGGAAACCTCCGCACACCTGGTATAATGCCCAATGCCGAATGGCCAAAACAGCCTTGATTTTAGCCATCAGGCCAATGACCGCCCCCTAATTAAATCCAACAGAGCGGCCTACCATTCAAGCATGAGGGAAGCATAAAAAGGATGGGAAAGAGACAAGTGGGACACTCTAAGAAGTTCGCTGAGTTCCCATGACATGAGGATATTTTGGAAGGTGGTCGACACAGGCCAACACAGGTACTTCTGATGCAAAATCACCAATTGAACCAAACTTAGAGGCAGAAGTGTGGAGGGTCCACTTTGAGTCCCTCTACACGAGGTCTGAGACAGTAGATGGCGCAGTATTGGTTGATTGCCAGACCGCACCCATAATCATCCCCAGGACCAGTGATGCTATCCCGTCTATAATACCCAAAGAGATAACGAGTGCCTTAGATAAAATAGCACCAGGTAAGGCGCCAGGACTGGATAAGATTCCTGGGGATTTATTCCGCAGTGAACCTTCAATTTGGGCGCCTGACCTTTGGGTTTTATTAAATGCCATCTTGCAAGGCTAGTTGGCCCTGAGCCGAAATCATTCCAATTTATAAAAAGGGCTCCCCCGTTGTTACCTACAAAATATAGGCCCATAAGCCTCATTGACATAAGCCAAAAGATATTTGCGCGAGTGCTGTTGTTTCGGCTTCAGAGTTAGATGAAGGAGCACAAGATACTCAGTCCACACTGGATCAGACCCTCAGGCTACACGCTACAGGTACTACATTGGAAGATCGTGTGCGTGGAGGGTGGCAGTCTCTACCTAGTATTTGTAGACCTGGGCGGTTCTCTGTGAGATTGAGGTTCCGGTATATTTATGCCAAATCTTGAGGCGACTGCATGTAGGCAATTATGCCCAAATAAGGTACGCCTCTACTAATGGCATCACAATTGATTCACAGATGGTAACCCTGAATCATACCAGCCTAACGTCAACTTTGTCCGATTTTTTTCTTTCCCTTGAAAGCTATCAGGCCAAATAGGAAAGATTCCAGATAGGAAGGTAAACTCACAGCCCCTTTTCCTGTAGAAAGAGGTGTCCGCCAGGGATGTGTCCTCGCCTGAACCTTTTTAGCCTGTTTATAAATGGGTTAGTTGATTTTTTACTTATTGAGAAAGACTTGGACGTCCCTAAGACGGCATCATGCAAAGTTCCAGCTATGATGTTTGCTGACGATACCTTATTGCTATCGAAATCTCCTATGGGGATATGGAGGGTATTCAATAGATTTGATGCCTTTTGTAAAGAAAGAGGGTTTGAGATTAACCTCCAAAAACGAACTTTATGGTGTTTAACTCAGCCAAAAGTTTCCGATCAAATCCATCCCTTAATGCCAAACCCCTAGAGAGAGTATCTGCTTTTGATTATCTCGGCATAACTATCACAGAAACAATGGATTGTGGGGCACAAATAAATAAATCCACTCTCAAATTAGCACAAACAACAGGGGGCCTAGCCAAGGTTTTTCGTAAATCCAGTCACAAGCCCATGAGCCTAGCCATAGAAATATATAAGGTTTTTTTGTTGCTCCGGGCATCTCAAAGCAAGAAAACGGTGGCTGGTCCAGATCTGCAGAAACTTGGGAACTAGGCGCTGCTCTGAGGCCTACAGGATATTGAAAAATGATACTAGCCTCCCTATAGCTTTTTCGGTAGCAGGTTTCTATTCCCTATCTGGTGCGCTCGTAGAGCACTCCTGAAGTCAACTCAAAAAAATGAATAGTAAAATTAGAAATGAATGACTATGATGTAACCTCTGTTCACTCCCTGTTTAACGATGACACTCCAAAGGTATTAATTGTCTAATCTCGAATCATTGTTATGATCTAATTTATTCATCTTAAATAGTTATTCACCGTTATTTCGGATTGATGCCTTTGAAATTCGAATGTAGATACCAGCGAAATTAAAACTCTGATTCGTTAAGTCTGAGTGAACTGTTTTGTACATTTGGCACAAGCACTTTATAATCGTCATTATTACCCCCTATTTCAGATCGTTACAGTGACTCATATGAAGTGAACCCCTTAACATCTAGCTGCTACCATAGATTGGACTGTATTTTATAATATTTTAGGCCATACTCGGCTATGTTTTTTATCTACTTTTTATAATTGTATGTATCTGGCTTGTTATATTCATCTTTTAGGAAATGGAATGTGATATGTGTGCTATTTTATTTGTGCTTTTATGGTCAAACTGGACAAAATAAAGCTATTACTGAACTGAACTGATTAACCCTAAAGCCCTGAACAAGTGCCATGGATCAAACACCTGTTGGCTATTTCCAGATGTTACAAACGCACAGGTGGTTGGAAGATAAAAAGCAGACACATGAGAAGGCTCTTGGAATACCTATGCGCCTGCGCCTGCGTGCTTTGCTATTCCTACAGAGCGAACGTAACTGGCAAGACATGAAGTGCTGTACGGGAGACAAGCCCCAGAGAGGTGCATCAGGGGAGCACTGAAGGAACAGGTAGCACTAAGAAGGTAAAGCTACTGAAGGGGTGAGATGTCACCCCAACCAAAGCAGTGTTCTTAGTAGAGGTCGGGTTTCCTTTGATTCCTCAACAGTACAGAGGGCTGGTCTTGTGTTGTCAGCGGCGATGCTGTTCTGGGAGTCTTCTGAGAAGGCTTGTCTTCTGGGCTCCTCTTTACTGCAGTGTTTGGTTTCTAACCTTGTGATGTTGGAGCGCCTTGTCTGATGTTCTCCTCCAGATATTCTTAATTGTTTGGCTAGGTCGATAGTGGTCTTGGTGCAGAGGGCCATGTATGTGACGCAGCTGATCTTGAAGGTAATATAGGGTTGTATGGTAAATCAAAGTAACTCCTTTAGCATGTGGCTGATGCAATTGGTTTTCAGTCCCTCGTAAAAGGCATCCTTGAAGGATTTAGGGATGCAAGAGTGATCTATGGAGTACAGTTGAGCATGGCCTTGCCTCCATCTAGATGGGGGAGACTAGGACCTGAAATGCCATTCTGAAGTCGTCTCCTTGTAGGAACGGTTTGAGAGAGAGCGGGAACCATATAGTTTGGTTTGCTTGGCATTGTGAGAGGTCGGAGCGGCAGGTGGATCGGCAGGTCATGTTCATGGTATTTGCAGCAATGTTCTGTGAGTGGTTCCCCACAGTGGTGCTCCTGGATCCAGAGGTCCAATTCTCATGCTCACATGGGCGGCTGGATCCTAGAAGGGCTTCAGAGTTCTCAGGAATGGGGGAGTCCAGTAACTGATTTGGTTGCTAATGTGAATGATGCTCTTCTCCCCAGATTCATCTCAAGGGCAAGGGGATTGGATGCTTTTTCCTGCCCCAGCTTTGAGGGATGTTATGTTTTGCCGATTGAAGTTCATAGAGCTCCCGTCTGTCATAGGATTATTGGCGCTGCGAGGTAATTCCCTGGAGATGGCACTGAGCACTGCACACTTTGCATGCTTGTCGGAGTGGCCGGGTCTTAAAGTCCAGGATGCTCTATGCTCTTCCCCTATCCATGGACGTTGAGCCGAATGGCCCACAGGGAGCGCGTTTGCTGAGAGAACTAGCTATTGATGTGCAAGCTTCCAGGCAATGTTCACTCTTGAGTCTTCTTCGCGTTACTGGAGGTCGTTTAGAAAACGGTGTCCGGCAACAAGACGTGCTCGTGTGCTTTGTGGATGCTGTGAACCCCCTTCAGAATGGCTGGTCACTGGGTTTGAAAGGGACTACTTTATGAATCCAATGGGTAGAAATGAAAGTGCTTAGAGAAAGTAGTGGAGATTGCAAGTCTCAGGGATCTCTGGTTGCTAGGGGGATCTTTTATTAGTTCTGGATCCGGTCGCAAAGCGCCATGAACTGAGTTCAATTAAGACTCTTTCCTGGAAAGGTTTGTTCTTAGGTGCAACATTCATCTGCTAAAAGGTTTGGAGAGTTATGCTCTCTGGATTATAAACATCATTTTCTGATGATTTTTTCTGACAGAATAGTTCAAAAACGTTGTCCTTCTTTTGTGTTCAAGGTTTGCTCTACTTTCCATTTGAATAAGATTCCTTTACCCAATGTTTTCTCCAACTCCTACTTCTCTGGAATAAGTCACCGTTTATGCTTTGGATGTAAAGAAGAGTTATTTCAATATATCTCGCGAGAGTACCTCCTTTCTGGAACACAGGTGCTCTTTTTGATAATTCTGGCGCAGGTAAGAAGACGTTTAAACTTTCCTTCCACAGCCTTAGTCATTGGATAAAGTCTCTGGTTGGAGTGGAGGTTCTGTCAACAAGGGAGTCACAAGGTCCATCATTTTTGGAACTGTGCAACTAGCAGCCAGGTCCTCTTTGCTCTGTCCATTCTCTTCCGTCCGGATCATTACAAAGGGGTATGTATGGTCTCCAGGAGGAATGGGGAGGAGAAAGGATCTATCTTGCTTTTTGTCAGGATATGCTAATGGTGGGCACAGTCATTATGGTCCCTTGACAGAAGATTGAGATTTGCTCACACCTTTCTTTTCTTACGAGAGTTTAGCTTTTTGAAGGTCTGTCTATTGTAGGCATAGAATACTCATAAGGTAATGACCAGAAAAGGGACGAGAAGACTCCAAGCAATGGGATTACCAGTGAGTAATTGAAATGAAATATGAAATACCAGCATTTGTACAGTGCACAGCTACCTCGGGAGAAGTGTCCTGGCACTGGGGGCCGTCGGGAAGATTAAGCGAGCTATTGCCCAAAGTCACATGGTGCTGGGCTAGCCTGCTGCCAGCGCCCCCGATCGAACATTGAACCCCGTGGTCCGGAGTCAGGCACCCTGGCCGCTGCGCCACACCTCTTTTGCTGCTGAACCCCTGACTGCTGGTTGTCATCCCCTCCCTCAGACCTAGCTCAGGCCTCTACGGTTTCCACTCACCTGTGCTCCAGGAAGAGTGCCTGAAACATAATCGGAAGCACAGCGATCTCCAGAGCCGGGCTGTTCAGCATGCCAGCCAGCTTGTGTGAGCGGTACCCTGAAATGCAGTAAAGGGGATGTAGTTCAATCACAGTAGACCACAAAAGCATGAGATACAGGAAAAACGGGGCAGCAAAGTACCTACCGAACTCCACAGCCTGGCTCAAGTTACCGAAACACAACTTGGTGTTGGCCATGGCCTTCGCAAGCTTGGCCATGACGAGCAGCCCATCGTTGGTCATTGGCAAGTACCTGCTGCGATCCATAGCCATCAGCTCATACCTCTGACAGCGCTCCCTGAAGCCCAGGATCTGGCAGCACTGAAAACAATCCATGTAGGCCAAGATAATCTGCAAAATGATAAAAGGAAAGAGATGTATGAGAGAGGCTTATCCAAGCATTCGAACTATGACACAACAGCTTCTAGACACTTTGCAGAGATTCAGTAAGAGTGGAATTAGGAGGTCTCAAAGCAATTTGCTAACCTTAAAACATCTGCTGCAGCTGTCCTTTTATATCCATTCCTTGTTAAAACCTTCTTACCTTTGGATCAGAACTCACACCTATACTAAACTAGTCATCTCAGTTCTCTATAGTGAGAATATGTGAAATAAAGTACCCCTTAACCCATGATTCTTATTATATTAACACATATTCTACATACGCACATTGCAAGGCACTGCACTGATCCAAAATTCTTTGTTTGAGCCATTATATTCCTTATGATACATCATCTCCCCACCATTCAGTGCTTAAAGTAAACTTGACACTTTACCTCCAAACAGCAAGTATGGTGACAAGGGGGTTTAAAAAACATATGCATGCATGACATTTATTGTGCCCAGGAATGTGTGAAATTTGTCACTCAATATGACTGGTGTAAAAGAAAAAATGAATGTGTCATTTGCGGCTGGAAATCAGTGTTCAGAATTCCGAGCTGCCTCTGTTCAGAAGTCCTGCTCTGCCACCCAACCAGAGGGTTATATTCTATATAGGTATCCCAATATAGGCTCGGGTAACATCTCAACCTTTCACCTATATAAATCCCTACATTACATACCTAATGGGCTGCTAGGACTGACCCTTTACCTAGTTACAACACTGCACACAGAACGTGGGGTTTTCCCTGAACAAAAAGCCTCATACAATATGCATGAGGATCCGTGGATTCGTGGAAACTCAGCAGGACTTCCATCTCCAGTATAATAACTATGTACAAGGTTAATTCCCGACGTCATCCTAAGTCCCACAGTGGCACAGCAAGGTATTACCCCTGGGGATATTTAAACATCACATCTTGCTGAAGATAGGGAGAAGAGATCAGGACTTCCATGCCGACACACTGAGGCGAGACGCTGAAGCCCCTGCATGCAGATACTCCAGCTCGCAGTAGTCTGACATCCCTTGCGGGGTGTCCAACCCAAAACCAGGATGGGGTCCAACAGTTTCTCACTTCAGGTAATGGGGGTTGACTCTATCCTAGAGGGATTCTTGTCTTAACACCTACATACATACTAGGTATACTCATGTACATCTAGTTCTGGTAGCATCATAGGAGTACGCATTTTATTATCATGTATTTTATGTACTTGCTTATACTCATGATTATAGCAAGGTGGTAGAAATCTACCATCCTTTTACTTTCTTAGTGCTTCTAATCCTTTATATCTGTTACTGTCTAGTGATTGTTTCAGCACACCTATTTTACACTAGAATAACGACTGTTCAACAAATACTTATTGAAAACGTCCCTACTGTTTATTCTGTGTATCTCTCTGAAACTAAGTGAGCACGAGTGACTGAGCGAAAAGTAGTACACTGTTTCTACGGTAATGAGGGATCAGGGTTCTCATGTTCGATAGTTGCCAAGAACTATACTCTCCTTAGTAAAAGGGGTTTCTAGTGCCACTGTGAACCAGCTGGTATACAGGCCAACATACCCGGTGGGGGTGTCTATAATCAGTATGACACCAATCCTGCAATGAATGTTGTCCAAACGCGCAGATCCTGTATAGCTTTTATAGGAACTAGATGGCATGGCGCCCTCAACATTGGTTGGGTACTTATTTAATGGTCAACCTGAGTCGTTCAGTCGTGCTATTCTCAGGTTTCCCTACTCACATTTTCCCAGAGACGTCTGGAGTGGGAGGTTACAAAATCCGCCACAGCTGAGTAGGCTAAATCCTATGTATTGGCTGTTGGTTTAATCAAGCTTGAAGGACACATTGTTCCTTTTGTGCATAACACCTTATCTCAGTTCCCTTGAAAGGCTCTTCTAACTTAAAACAATGACTGTACAGAAAGATCCTGTGGTTCAATTACATCTCTCAGGAGAAGAAGATGCAGATGCAATACACATTTCAGAAAATGTTAGAACTGCCATCACCCTAAAACTAGCCGCATACCGTTTAATAGGGGTGGGCAAGTAACATTTGTGATTGAGGCACATGGATCATTTAGAACAGAGGCATTCTATTCATGGGTTACATTCCCAAAGGCGAATGCATTAACAAAGACATTTCATTACTACACAGAAGATGAAATACCAAACCAATATTGTCCCTACGAGGACATTGAATTTCCACTCACTTACCATGAACATTTATACTGGTTTAAAGACGACCTACCCCATACAAGAAATAGAATAAGACTCGGTCCACTCGGAAGAGACAGAGCAACATTGCCAGTATTAGCGGCCTACACACCACATCCTGACATTGACACAATGCCAGGAGGAGAGTTACTTACTCAGCATAAAGAATTAATAAAACTTTACAGAAACATGACACAGTTTGTTATGAGAACACTCACACTTCAGCCAACACCGGCTACACAAACAGGACCACTCCAAGCTTGTACGATGAAAATTACACCACAAACATTATACGCAATGATGGGTAAATTGCCCACTAGACGTGAGCAAATGCCTTTCTGGATAGCTCAAAAAATAACACAGCTAGAGGCAGTATTTCCACACACTGGTCCACACGAAAAGCATAGAATGCTAACAATTTGCTTGCCAATGGGGATAGCTCCCCTGATAGAGGATTGTACTTCTTAGGGTACAGTCTTCGCTGCAAAATATATCAGGACTCACGGTGTCCCTTCATTAGCAGTCATAGCAGACATATTGAGACAGATACAGAATGAGTATGGATTAGAACCTGCTCTGAAGTTAGGGATAAAGTTATTAAATAACTTTGCCCAGGTTCCAGCAATAATATTAGCAAATATTAAAGGGGAAGCAGCATCAGTGGCAAAACGCCGATGCCTGAGAGATTTCACTCCTTTACAACATGAGACAGAATTACCCAAAATAATTGAAACTGCTTATGCAGAATTAGGTAGAGATAGTTTGGGAGCTAGACCAGTAAAACCTCAACTAATGGGGAATCCTGAAAAGGACACCTTTGAGCAAGCACCTGCTTCTTCAAAGAAGAAATGGGACAATAACAAACTAAAAAAGAATAAAGAAAATAGATCTCAATCCAGAGGTAGATATCCTCAACAAGTCTCTCCAAAAGTAAGTATAACCTTAGGAATAGGGACAACATTAGAAAACGCAACAGGTATCAGGACACTGATACACGTTTCTTTCGTTCCTTTCAGGGTTCATCAAAAAACTCTGAGAGAGAAGGACAGTCGGAACACAGAGAGGAGGAGCGTACAAAATCCAGAGACACGCCACGCGCTGCGGACTACGCACCTAAGAAAGAAGAAAAACAAAAACCTAAACCTCAATTCAAAAAGAAGAACGTAGCAGGTCTCAAGATCAGATATGGTCAGAATTCTGAAAGACTCAACTACTGAACGGGGAATGGGCTCTGACGATGCTACACAGCGTAGCAGAAGTAACAATAGCTCGCTAGAGCCTGATGGAATTTCTGGTGACAGCGGAGTTGAGTGAACATATCACGGTGGAAATGCCTGATACTAGGGTAAGCGTCCCACATAGGTTACATGAGATCAGTCCGGATGGAGGGGGACAAACCCAGGAAAATTAAAGCTCTTTTGGGAGAACCTAATTTTTGTCAATGACATTTTATTACCTGAAAATGATTGGCTGCCTGCTATTGTTATGGATTGCCCAAAAGTGGAAAACAATAATTATGCCAGCTTTTTCCGACCTCGTTTCCCAATATTTAAAACATACATATGCACGGGAATGGGCAGTAGCCCTTGCTCCAGCCCTATATCGAAACCATGCTGGATGGGATGAAGAGTCAACCCACCATGTGATACCTTCATAATCTACTCCAACTCCACTGGGACAGTATCCCATAAAGCAAGAAGCAAAAAAACTGGCCAGGGAGATCTTAGATCAACTTAAATACCAGGGGGTAATTGAAACTTGCACCTATTCAATAAATAACCGTTTGTTTCCGGTAATGAAACCTTACAATACATATCGTCTAGTTTTAGATTACAGACATCTAAATTCAGGCACAAAAACATTTGCAGTACAAAACGCATACAGTGCCGCATTAATGAAATAACATTGTGCGCAAAAAATACAAAACAACACTAGATATCTCAAATGGATTTTTCTGCCAAAATATAGCGCCTGAGAGCAGATACTTGACAGCATTCTCAGCACTAGGGTCCCAGCGTCAATTTTATCGACTCGTCCCGGGATATAAAAATAGCCTGGGGTTGTTTTCCGCCAGGGTAACTGAGTTACTTCAGAATCTGGATGAAGAGGCATTGCGCTATGTAGATGATATTTATCTTACGGATGATTACCTGGAGGAACACTTGATAAGGGTGAGCAACATCATTTTTACAAATATAACTTCAAAACACCAAAAAATATCACACCTGAGCATCCTGTTTTTGGGATATGACCTTTCAAGTGAAGGGAAAAGCTTGGCAGCCAACTTTTTAGAAAAGTGTGCGCTGTTTCAAGCTCCAAAATTGTTGAAAAATTTACAGTCCATACTTGCATTCCTGAATTTTGGGAGAGCATACATTTTGGATTACGCAGAAAGGGTTAAACCTTTCTACGACCTCATTAGACCTGACTTTTCAGTTAGGCAATGGACACATGAACATACAGATACACTTTGTTCACTCCAAGCTGACATGATAGCATCAAAACACTTACAGACATGCGTAAATGTCCGCAACCTGGTGATCCGTATAGTTACGGGGCAATCGGGGTACACATACCTCAGATATAATGAAGGCTAAACAGCACCCATTGCTTACAAATCACACCTGTACACAAATGCGGAGATGCGTTTTGCAGCCACAAAAAAATTCTGACAGCAGTACAGACTGCTGTAGTGGGAGAAAGAGCACTGACTCAGGGGCACCAAATAATTGTCGTGACTCCAGTACCAGCCTTAGAGGCTGCGACAAAGGCAAGCATTCCTAACGCTAAAGCGTTACATCCGAGATGGATACAATGGGCTAATTCTTTCACTGCATCAGATGTAGAATACAGATATGATCTAAATCTGAAAACACAAGTATTTCTGCAATATGAACAAGAATATCCTCTCCATAATGAAATAATGCCTCTAGATCAGTATGAATACATATTTACACTGACAGATCTGCACAACTGGCCATAGGAAGTAAACAACAATACAGCGCCGCGTGTGCGATTGTTAAAGATCATATGCGAGATGGTAAATTCCATCCAAGCTGTACAAAGACTCAGTCTCTAGGAGACTGCATGGCTCAGTTAGCAGAACTAAAAGCTCTTTTACTGGCGCTGATAAATACGGATCGAGGATTCCTTACACTAATCGTGCGCGATTCTTTTTACTGTGTCCAGTCATACAATGAATATCTTCATTATTGGGGACAAAATGGGTTTAAAGACTCAAAAGGTGGCACAATTAAGTACAAAATGCTATCGGAACAGGTAGCTGAATTGAAAAACGAACTACCAAGAGCTCATGTGATACACACGCTGAGTCACCAACGTGATGGCGTTCACGTTGAAGGGAATTAATTGGCTGATGAAGCCACGAAGGGGGCAGTACGAACTGCGTCCGCAGCTGCAATCACTCGTTCAAAAACGAGAATAGACGGACAGATAATGGTAGCTGTCATTGCTTCACGCAAGGACAACAAAGCACTTCCGAAAGGTTTCCACTCAAGTACTCATACAAGTTAGATGCAAACAAAGTTCCATTTGCTCAGATTCCTGGAGTGGGGGATAGAGTAATACCAAATATGGACCGCTGTTTAGGCTTAAAATTAGCTGCACACGAGGGGTTGGGTTCTGCAAATGCAGGATTTACGGTGACTGTTTCTTTATTGAAACAATGTTATTGGTGGCCAGGGTTAACAAAGCAGACAAAAGACTATGGGGTCCATTAGAATGGCGGTCGGACTTCAGTCCGCCCGCCACCCTAGCGGTGCTGGGACCGGCCGCCAGTGGTGCGGCGGTCCCGCACTGCCAATTAGGATGCAACCGCCACCATGGAAGTTGCATCCCGCATATACAACATTGTGGCAGGCGGTGCTGTGAGCAGCACCCACCACAATGTAGTTAATGCATGTTGTGCATTGGCATGCACAAGGTGACAGGCACGGTGCGGTGCCTCCCACCTGGTGTATGCCAATGTAGAGGGATACCATGGGTACCCCCCAAGTGCAGCCCCCAACAACCCACCCCGGGGGCCCACAACTGGCCCCCAAAGCGATTCCCGCATGCCCTTCCATGGCGGAGTCTCCGCCATGGAAAGATATTCCACCATGGAAAGATAACATCATGCTATGGATGGCGGTGCCTGAAAGGCACCGCTACCATATTGCAGGCCTTTTCCACCCGGTAGGGAATTGCGCCAATTTCCTACCGGCGGAAAAGCGGCGGACTGTCTTTCCATCTGCCGCGGTACCCCCACCCATGCTAATGTGGCGGGGGTAAAAGGCCGTCCAGCAGGGTGTTTTGACAGGCGGATCGCCACCGCCGGGGGTGCGATGGCGATCCGCCGGTCATGCTGATGGGCCCCTATGTCTTAAAGCACGACATCTGTCAACAGATGAAGTGCTCCACCCTAACACATCCAGCACAGACACCATTGTTAATATCAGACAGACCTCTGGCGTGGGCCTATTTGGACCACTGCAGCCCCTTACAATCTGATGGGGCCTACAAGTACATAATGGTTGCAGTGGATTCCTGCTCAAGATTTCTAAGGGTGTGGCCTTAGCACTTGTCTGACGCTCGAACTGTTATCAACAATTTGCGAGTCTTTATAGGAACATACACAGTTGGCACATTACTTACCGACCGTGGCCCCACGTTTAGCTCTGGGGCTTAAAAGGAAGCCCTGGGAGTTTTGGGTGTAGCATTGCGGTACTCCTCTCCGTACCATCCAGATGGAAATTCGGTCATGGAGAGGAAAAATCATGACTTAAAGCAATCATTAACAGCTAGAGTATTAGGCACGGATGGTAGTTGGGTCAATCACTTATATGGGGTTCAGAGGGCCTTAAATAACATGCCAAGAAGCTCTCTAGAGGGTGTCACTCCTTATGAGGTCCTATTTGGGACAAGAATGTGTGTACCTGATCTTGATTGGGAAGGCACAGTGGCAGATGATAAACCTTTTGACATCCATAAACGTTTGGCTGTTTTAAGGATCTCAATGAATCACGGGCACTACAAAGCAATGTAAAAGTGAAAAGGTTCGCCACTGGAGAAGTCAAGTCAGTCACATCAAGGCATGTCTAGGTCCCTAAAGTCAGGGATCTGGTCAGAGAAAAGATAATGGACAAAAAAGAATTTGGACCATCAAACAGAAAGCCTGTACCTGTCCTGGCCGTTGAAGGAACAAGAACTGTACTTCTGCCGCCTCTTGCCAGAAAAATGTTGAAAAGATTTGTCTCCATTAATCTGATCATACCACACTATGTGGCCGATACTAACTAGTAGGCCTCTTGGACTCCTTGGTAGCTGATGCCCTCCTCTCGCTAACCCTGGGCTTAGTTCGCGTAGAAGCGCTATGCGTAGCTACGCGAAGTGCACTTCGCACTACGTGAGATATGCGTAGTGCTATGCGAACTGCGTAGTACGCTGTGCGTGATGATTGCACAGTGCCGGATGCTTGTCCACACTGTGCAATCATTGCAAACAGCATCTTGCAAAGTGCAAGCAGTCGTTTTCTGCTGCTCGAGTACATTTTTACTCGAGCGGCTGCATTCTCAACGCGGACTGGTAGTTTCTCATCGCGAGCGGTCGCAAGCATACGTGACCACGCGCAATGAGAAACCTGACCTCCCCGCGTTGAGAATCTTGCTGGGAGGTTTATTTTCCACGCTCGCGATCAGCAACATCAAGTTGTTGACCTTGATGTTGCTGATCGCGAACAATGAAAAAGTCTCGCCGAGATGTCATTTTGCTCGCTCGCGGTCGCCAACTTGACGTTGAGGACCGCGAGCGAGCAAAAAATGCCAACTACTCTACGCTACACGATGATTTTGCACTGTGCTACGTCCAATTCGCGTAGCGTGAAGTAGCACAAACTACGCAAACTTCGCGAGCGTAGCGTAGTTGTCCGCCCAGGGATAGCTACTATACAGAAAGTTTTTTTTTGTAAACAAATTTTTTTGTGTCAAGCCACAAATATTCTGCAGAAACCCTGAAATCCAGAGAACATCTGCCACAAATATGATACAATAAAAGCATTGACGTTTATGCTTTACAAATTATAAGGCAACATGTAATAACAACAGAAGAAAAGCAATAAACCCCTACCCCCACCCCCCCAATGCACTGTCAATATACCCTCCCCCAGCAATTGCAACTCATCCCTCACAGTGAGAAACAAAATCATAAGGAAATACAAAGGAAGGCCCCGGCCAGGCCGAGCCACTCCCAAAATACAATGTAACATACCATCTTCAGTGCGCGTCTATACCAAGTGAGACGGGTTCCAACAAAAGTCCTTTATAATCAGCCCACTGCTTCCAGATCTTTATGTGCTTACGCGGACATCCCCTGGCCTTAAAAATTGGAAGCACCAGAACCATATTGAAGTCTTAGCCATTCTTCCATGCCGCCAAGGGGGGTGAGGCAGCCGCCTTCCAATGGCGTTCAATGTCGCGTTTAGCTAGCGTAAAACCCCAAAACATTAGGTGGCGTTTGTAAATGTTGCCTCCAATCCCTTCCATAACATGTAGGAGTGCAAGCCTAGGTGAAGAGGGAAGGTCCCATCCCAAAACCTTCGACAGGCATGCCAACACTCTTCGCCAGAATCGCACGATCGCACAATCACCCCACACTGCCACACACCGTATAGAAAAAGGTTACATCTTCTTGTCCACAGCGCGGGCAAAGCGGAGAGGCTATCAGACCGGCCCTATATAGACGAACACTGGTATAATACACCCGGCGTAGATAGTTGAATTGAATTAGGCGTAGCCGCATAGCGATAGCAGCCTCTCTAGGGGAATAGAGAGCCTCTGTCCAGTCGTCGCTGTCCAATGGGCCTAGATCCTCCTCCCAGGACTCCCGGAGTCTACCCAAAGTGGTGAAACTATTAGTCACTAAGGACTGGTATATTTTGGAAATTTTGTGATCCTGGAGATCCCCCATGAACAGTTTGGCTTCAATATGACTAAAGTCTGGAAGGGACTCCAGTTTAGAAACACTAGGGAGAAGAACATGGCAGAGCTGCAAATATTTGTAGAATTGGGTCTTGGACATAGTAAAGTCCTGCTGAAGTTGCGCAAAAGACTTAAGAGTCATACCCTGCATCACATCTCCAAGGGTGGAGATTCCGATGGCATCCTAGTCTCGGAAGCCCACCAGACCAACCAGTTGGGGCAGCAATCCATTTGACCACAATGGGGTCTCCTTGGTAAGTCTACCCCACCATCCAATTTTGCGCAAGGCTTGCCTCCAAGCCCAAAACACCACAGTAGTATTAGAGGGGAGGACCCGAGTATCGGTGCATAATAGAGTATGGTGTGTAAGGAGTGGGTTCCCATAAGTGTCCGCTCCAATAAGTAGGCCGGGTCAGTGCGATCCCCATACCACCACTCATTCAGGACAAGCAGGTGAGAGGCCATATAATAGGACAGGATATCGGACGTGGCCAAGCCACCGCAATAAGTAGATTGGAAACACGTGCGTAGAGCCACCCTAGAGGACTTCCCAGCCCACAGGAATAGCCCCAACACTGAGTAAAAACCTGGCAAAACCACGACGGAGGAATACAAAAAGGGTAATTTTGTAGTTGATATAATAAACGTGGCAGGGGTACCATCTTGAAATTAGCCGAGCGGCCTGGTAAAGAGAGGGGCATACGGGACTATGTTTTCAATTCATCCCGCACCCGCAACCATATCGGTTGAATGTTACGTTCCCGTGAAGTTTCAGCAGAAGATGACAAAAATACCCCTAGATATTTCATGCCAAGCGTGGTCGTCTGTATCATAGAGGCCCAGTGGCCAAGAACCCAAAGAGTGAACTTTTTAGGGTTCATATATAGCCCAGAGGTCTCTTCAAAGATCTCCATAATCCGGAGCAATCTAGGGCCAGTCCTATTAACATCGGTCAGGAAGAGAAGGACATCGTCCGCGTATAAGGCAATTCGATCAGACACCCCCTGTGCCCACTCAAAGTCTGCCACCTGCGCATCAATGCGTACCCATGCCGCCAGGGGCTCCATGGCCAGGGCAAAGAGGAACGGTGACAGTGGGCATCCCTGTCTGGTTCCTCTGCCCATCGAGAACGTTGACGAGACGGATCCTGCAATACGGACTGAGGCTGTAATATTCGTATACAAGAGTCTTAAATAGGATAGAAACTGCGGGCCTAAGTTCAGTCGGTTCAGTAGGGCAAACAAATACGTCCAGCTGAGTGAATCGAATGCCTGATCCATGTCCGCGAGGAAGAGGGCTCCTGAGAGACCAAGTCGTTGGATAGTATCGACGGCGACCTGGGCGCAACAGATATTATGCCATGTCGCCCGATGGGGCATAAACCCGGCTTGATCTGGATAAACAACCGAGGTAATATAAGGTACGAGCCAATTGGCCAAGGCATTGGCCAATATCTTGGCTTCAATGTTGAGCAGCGAAATAGGTCGATATGCGGGATTGCTATCAGGGGGTCGACCAGGTTTATTGAAGACCACTATTTCAGCGTGTCGCTAATCTAGTGGCAGACAACCAAGCTCCCTCGCCTCCTCTATTGTTTTTAAAAGATGGGGCCCTAATTTATTAGAGTATCGTTTAAAGAATTCACAGGGATATCCATTAGGGCCCGGTGCCTTACCCGAGTTTAGGCCGGCCAATGCTACCCCCAATTCGTCAACCGTAAGCAGACAGTCCAGGCTATCGCGAGCCACATCAGAAAAACGCTGGGGCGGGATGGCATCCAAGAACTGATGAATCTGCATCTCGGATACCTTCTCCCGAGAGGTATCTAGCGTTGCATAATATTGTGCAAAGTTTTCAGCAATCACATGAGGATTGTCTAGGGGTTTGCCACTCGGCCCCACTATAACAGGGAGGGTTAGGGGACAAATAGCTCCCTGACAGAGACGATGTAGTAATTTACTCGATTTGTCTCCCCATTGAGAGATTCTGCTATGGGTAGCCAGCCACACCAACCTGGCCTCCTGCATCAATAGAGCCGCTTGGGTTTGGCACGCAAGGCCCAGCTGATGGCGCGACAGCGCACCGCCTTCCTCTGTGCTCGATTGTTCCAAAGCAAGCAGGCGAGCCTCAGATTTCAGCAACTCCTCCTTCCGTGTCCGGCGGGTCGCTGCACAATAAGAGATGTCCACCCCGCGTATCGTGGACTTCATGGCCTCCCAGGGGTTCCGCCGCCTCCACAGATCCAGTATTCATCTATAAGTATTGATCTATGGCCTTATCCATATGTGTACGATACTGCTCGTCCTGCAGGCTCCATGTGGAGAGATGCCATCGGAAAGGTGGGCATGCCGGGCCGAGTTGTAATGTTAAGGCTTCCGGGGAGTGATCAGAAAGGCCCCGCGAATATCTACCCCCTGTACCCTATGGATGGCACCACTCGGGACAAATATATAATCCAGGCGGGAGAAGGACTCATGAACAGAGGAAAAATAAGTGTAGCCTCGGTCCAGGCTGTGTAATGCATGCCAGGTATCCATCCACCCCATACCAGTCACAAGAGAACTCAATTTAGTGGAGAGGCAGGACATGGGCCGGCCTCCCTGTCTCCAGCGGTCTCGGGAGACATCCATCACATCATTCCAGTCACCACCAATAACAGCCATACCAGGGGGGAATGTCCTCCAAAAGTGTCAAAAGGCGTTCCACTAATGTCCAAGACACAGGGGAGGGGCATATACAGAGCCTAGTGTCACTTGTTCCCCATAGATGGAGCCCCATAGTATAATGTACCTGCCCTGTGGATCCACCCATGCTCTGGAGTGTAGATATGGAACCAGTCGGTGGATAAGGATGGCCACCCCCTGGAACTCCTGGAAAAGCCAGAGTGGAAAACCTGTGCAAACCATAGCGGAGAAGACAGGGGTTTTGGTACCCAGCAGGTGCTTTTCCTGGAGCATCAGGACATCAGCATTATCGCGTTTGACCTGTTGGAGGATAGCGCCCCTTTTGATTTTATCAAGAGCCCCCCGCACATTCCAGCTGATTATGCGAAGACCTACAGTATTAGGCAGTGGAACCACCATAGGAGAAGACATGTACAGGTATCATTGCAGAGGAAATTGAACCATGGGCCGGACCACCAGGACCCGCCTCCATAAGACGGCACATTAAGAATACAATAACATATATAGTGTATAGTAGATGAATGCAACCACTACATAGAGGGGCAGGAGCAGTCGAGGTACATATATCCAGGACAAAAGGGAAGAGACAGTGCATAAGGAACCCCCCCACCTCAAAACCCCCCTCCAATACCTCATAACCATTGAAGCATCTGTCGCGGTCAAGACAGCCTGGGGCCCCAATGGGAGCACTCCAGTCATCCTGCCAATGGATCCCAAAGAGCGCATGTGATATTTGAGCCCTGTCCCCTGGACCTCGGATGGTCAAACAAGGGAGGGGCCCCCTATTTAGCCCCATCGGTCGGGTGATACAATTGTAGAGCAACAGCCCCAAAATAATTATACGAAAGCCACATCAGCGATGTAGGCCAGAAATCGCTTGTAGCCCGAAGACAGCCACCCAGGCCCAACCCCCGGCCCAGGGGAGGCCCGTGGACCCACCAACAGCCACCAGAAGGCGGCCACCATAGTTAAACATCAAACAGCAGGCACATTGTCATTCCTCCAGTAGGAGCAGTTCAAAGTACTCACGAGGCCGAGTGTCCCGGCCCTGATGACGAAGCTGATCCGCTGACAACACTGCTGGACTGTGAGCGGTGACGAGAGCGAGATCTTCCAGGGGGATTGTCTTTAGACTTGGGATGCTGATGAGCAGGACCTCCAGTCGATGACTCCGAATCCGGAGGAGGCGGCGAGTGAGGGTGCAGCTTTACCGTCTCAGTCCAGTTGAACACTTCTTCGGGTGACTCGAAAAACCATGTGCGGGACTGGTATACGACCCGTAGGCGGGCAGGGAAGAGCAGAGTATAGGGAATCTGTAGACTGCGGAGGCGGGCCTTGGCCACCAGAAAGGACCGGCGCTGCTGCTGGACCGGTCTAGTGTAGTCCTGAAAGAACAATATCCGAGAATTATTATAGTGGAGAGGCTCCTTGAGGCGGACTTGCTTCAGGATAGTGTCTCTGTCATTGTAATTTAGGAGCTTGGCAATGATTGGGCGCGGTCTAGTCCCCAGGGGTGGCTTCTGCAGGAGAGCTCTGTGGGCGCGTTCTATGATAAAACAGCGAGACATAGCGTCCGGTGGGAGCCAGCTGGTCAGCCATGTGGTCAGGAACTGTTCCGTTGCACCGGATTCGCAGGCCTCCGGGAAGCCCACAAACCGAAAATTGCATCTCCGAGCCCTTCCTTCTGCGTCCTCGACTCGTGAGGCCAATGATTTAGAGATCGTTTCCAGGGACGCAACTTTTTTCTGCAATGCCACCACTGTGTCTTCCACATCAAAGACTCTGGTCTCAGCCACTGTGATCGTTTCAGACGCATTTCGTAAGTCCTGGCACAGAAGCATGACCTCAGAACCCACCTCTCCTATCTTGGTCTCAAGAGTTGTCCTGCTCTGTGTGATAGCAGCCATAAGGGCTGCGTTATCCGGAACCCCACCCTGGGCACCCCCGGGATCAGACGCAGAGGCCCCGGGTGCTGGGCAGCGATCAGTCGAGTTGTGCTTTGCCACCGCTCCACGAGGTTTGTCCTTGGTCATGGTGTCGGCTGGGGCCACCAGGCGAATAGAGGGAGAGGATCTAGGCAAAGTTGAATACGTGGCCAACAAACAAAATGGACGACCAGCCGGACACCCAAGGCAGATGAGAGTTAGTGCGGCAAGACCTCTGTGCTACTGGACCCGGCTGGAGGCCGTCTAATCCTCAGTCCCACCGGGCACACACCCGTCCGCAACCTCCTATTTCTAGGAAGCGCCCAGGCGCACACCGGCAGGACTAGACCAGCGCAGCCAGAAAGAAGAAAGAGTCAGGCGTACCTCCCGGAAGGACCGCTGTCGCCACAAGCCACCTCACCAGAGCAGGGCTCCCCTCTGAACACAGGAGACCGCAGATCGTCAAATCACCCAGCTGGCGGCCCAGGCACAGTCAGGACTGAGGAATGTAAGGAAGAGCAGGGCATACCCCCTGCAGCCCGCCGTCCGCCGTGTAGAAGTCGGCAGGTCACCCAGTATCTACCACAGGTCCCCCCCCCACTGCCCGAAATGACCGCCCATGGAGACTCGGGGGGGGGGGAGGTGCCGGGGTCGCGTGAATCAGGAATCCCACCGAGGGTAATCCAGCATCAGAAATTCTGCTATGGCCGTGAGGCAGAGGGGGCCCGATATCCACACAGCAGGCTTTTCAATTGGGCCCTCCGCATGCGGCGGGCAAAATCATGAAGCAGGCGTGCCCACCACACGCGGCGGCCGCCAACGTAGCAGACCCAGGTGCCCCCACCGCCGATGATACAGGGTCCAGGAGGAGGCAAACTGCGGCAAGGAAGATCGCTGATCCGTGCAGACCCAGGCACCCCCAGCGCCAACGACACAGGGGCCAGGAGGAGGCAAAGTACAGCCCTGATGTTAGGCGATCCGTGTGGGCTCCGACCACGATGAGAACAGACACTCCGCTCCGCAGAAGAGAGAGGCGCAGGCAATGTCCAGGTTGGTGGCGCCCATCTGGCAGCGGCAGCCCACCAAGGGCCGCAATCAACAGGCCTACCCCAGCAAGAGAAGCCGGGGCCTGGCGTAGAAGCTGGCCGGACGCGAGCCCTGCGGACGTCACGGGAGCCCCGCCTCCAGAGGCACAGCCAGGCCGTTGGCCGCGCGTCCCCCCAAGGCGAGCACCGTGGAGATGGCGGCCAGTTGCCGGTGATGTCGTTGCAGTCTCCAGGTGTTCAGGGGGCTCCGCAGACATCTCGCAGGAAGATGCAGACCGATGTGGCAGGATAAACACAGGATAATACAGACGGGCTCAAAGGAGCTCGCCTAAGTCGCTGCCACCATGTTAGCTCGCTAGGCCACGCCCCCTACTATACAGGAAGTTTAACCAGAAAGGCTCAGCACCTTCGAAAAGTCACCCATGCAAAATGATGGACTAAGCAACAATGCCATGGAACTCGTTCCCCTTGAACAAGGAACACAAAATCAAGAAGAAAGACAAATTTCAATTCGACAACACTGATGTCCACATATATATGCCTCAACAAGCACCATCTATAAGTTCAACAAAACCTGCTGAGCTACCTAAAATAGATCGAAATGCATCTGGTTATTTCACCGACTTTGATACCTTTTCATTGGATCCAAGTGACCCTGAAACAACGGCAGCCCCAATTTCTCGTAAAACAACAAATCAAAGACTTCTACATTTTTCTTTCAAAAACGTACCTGGTGTCGCCTTCGATAGAACTTTGGATGAGCACCAGGATACTTTTATTTCTCTTCTGGTTAAGCTTAGTAGCTGTCTTCTGCTTACTTGTTAATGGAACTTACCTTCGCCATAGCTCTGCAGCATCAAAAGTGAACTTGCTCCAGAAACCTCATGTTTCCTCACATCGTGAACAAAGAGACTTATCATCAGTGAACATTACAGCAGTACCTATACCCAAATGTAAGTAGCGGAAAAGGTTGATTATGATATATTCGGACCAACAGAACTTTTAAAAATACCACATTTATTTAAGATTCCCTTGAATGATATCTTTACCTCCAGTACATTTTCCGATGATTGGGATTTTAAACTATGAATAATATGTTGTCTGATTTAGAATAATCTGCCGTATATTCTAGCTATGACACATCAGACTTTAACACAATGGCATTGCATATCTGGTAACCGTGAGTTCCAGGGTTACTTGCTGTATGCAAGTATTGTTTCCACCGACACATGCAGTCAGGGAGGCGCTGCTATGGCCTTCACTAAATGTTTATCTTATACGGTTTGCTACTCTGAGAAGAATGTAAGCCATGCTTTTACAGAAAACCGTGCCCTTAACCTCTGCCCGGAAGACTTTTGGCCTTGGATGGAGCACAGCTCGGCTGCAGGCAGTACAGTTCATCTGTGCTTGACTGACGCACTCTGTTAAGTGTTACAGGAAAAGTCATCTGCAGAGGCAGGCAACAGCAATTTTGCGTTTAACAGCCAGGACACATAAACATTTGGCTCATTGTGTGCATGTGAAAAAAATAGTTTTTTAACTTATTTTGGAACTCCAAAAACAAATTGAAACTTTTTATGACCTGCATGGCTTTCCGATGCTTGTAGTTGTTCGAACTATATATATATGGACATATTAGAGCTATGGCATTTGAGTTTTGGAACATTTTTAGATTTTTTTGTTTGCAGAGCTATGGGTTTTACTATATATGTTTGCGTACCAGTACCTAGATAGGTAGTACGTTAGAATTAGATTATGTCATCCAGTCGGATGAGGAGTGGGTGTTATATTCCATATAGGTACCCCATTATAGGCTCGGGTAACATCCCAACCTTTCACCTATATTCATCCCTACATTACATACATACCGGGCTGCTAGGACTGACCATTTACCCAGTTTCAGTACTGCACACAGAACGTGGGATTTTCCCTAAACAAATAGCCTCATAAATTATGCATGAGGATCCGTGTATTCTTGGAAACTCAACAGGACTACCATCTCCTGTATAATAACTATGTACAAGGTTTATTCCTGACATCGTCCTAAATCCGACAGTGGCACAGCAAGGTAGAACTCCTGGGGATACCTTCGGGTATATAAACATCACATCTTGCTGAAGATAGGGAGAGGCGATCAGGACTTCCATGCCGACACACTGCGCTGAAGCCCCTGCATGCAGATACTCCAGCTCGCAGTGGTCTGACATCTCTTGCGAGGTGTCCAACCCGAAACCAGGATGGGTCCCACAGTTTCTCACTTCAGGTAATGGGGGTTGAATCTATCCTAGAGTATTCTTTTTTTTTTTTAACAATTTTTATTAGAAACATAACAGCAGCATTAATGACATTACATAGACATCTCAGCAGGAGGTACAATCTTCTGCCATTATGTTACAATCTGCAGTCCATCCGGAGTCCATAATATAAAACAGTGTGAAAAGCATAATCCTACAATGAGGGTCACAATTTTGCCTTCGGGTCAGAGAACCCCACCTGCACACTGAGTTCTTGGTAGACCGGGATTTACATCATCATGTCATCACCCGCCCCCTCCAACCTTATGAGTCTCTCCCGTCTAAGCGCTATCGTGGGGGAGATGCAAATTTCACTCCTGTACTTATTCCAGCATCCCCAATTGTGATCCCATTTACGTGGGCAACCTCTTCCTTTATATACTGATTTTTCCGCTACCATTGCGTGGTCCATGTATTTAGCCCAGTCGCGTAATTGTTGTACTGTGTCCGCCCCCCACTTTTGGGCAATGTTTTGTTTCGCTATACTCCACCCCATGGTAGCCCACGATTGTTCAGCTTGGGTGAGGTCTGTTGCCTCCCAGATGTTAAGGAGACACAGCGTGGGAGATGGATGTATGGGTTTATCACAAGTCCTTGTCAGTTGTCGGGTGACGTCTATCCAATATTGTTGTATATGGGGGCATTCCCATAGGATGTGTATGAATGTGCCAGTTTGATACAGTGTGGAAGGCAGAGTGTATCTGGTCTCCTACCTAGTTTAAATAACAGTTCAGCATCAAAGTACACCCGATGGAGGATCATAAGCTTAACAAGCCGAAGTCGCATCGGGATAGCCACCTCTCGGGGGGAGGCCAGAGCCTCTATCCAGTCGTCGTCAGCCATTTCACCTAAGTCCACCTCCCAATTTGTTCGTAGCTTCTGCATTGGATCAGCCCAGTTGTTGATCAGTTTCTTGTACAAGAGGGAGATGGCTTTATGGTCCATTGGGTCCAGCAATAATCGATCCTCGAGAAGAGAGGAGTCAGGGAGAGGGGTGTCTTTAGGGAGGGCACAGTCTATGGCGTGGCTGATCTGAAGATATCGGAAGTGCTCTGATGGTGCTAATTGATATTTGAGTTGTAGCTCCGCGAACGACGCCTTCTTGCCCTTAATCCACATGTCCCCCACAGTAGATATTCCGATCATATCCGATCATATCCCATTTGTCGAACCCTGCACAAGCGCTCAGTTGTCCCAAGATATCAGGTTCCTTTAGTGTCTCTACGCAGCCCAGCGCGCCATGAACTCGGCGTAGGTTACACGCCGTATTCCGACCTGGCATGAATCCCGACTGGTCAGGATGAACCAAGTCAGTGAGATAAGGGAGCAGACGGTTAGCTAGCAATTTGGCCAGAATTTTGGCCTCCACAGTTATCAGTGAAATGGGCCGGTACGATGAACACTCCTCCACAGGTTTACCGGGTTTGTGAATGACCACAATGGTGGCCGTGCAGATATCAGCCGGGAGGAGGCCAATCTCAGAACATTCATTATATAGATTTAACAAGTGGGGTGAGTTTTGTAGCCATAGAGTTTAAGAGCTCGATCGGAAGACCATTAGGGCCCATCGCCTTGCCCGCACAAATGTCTTGGATGGCTTTCTGAATCTCTTCAACCGAGATATAGAGTCTCTCTGTCCTGTTGGGATATACATGCTACATCGATCGTAGCGAGGAGATCTGCTGAAAATGGCGCCTGTGAGTGCTGTGGAAGTCCGTATATTTGCTCATAATGTTTTGCGAATGCCTCCACAATGCCCCGGGGGTCGGTAACCAGAGCGTCATCAGGCCTCCTAATTGCTCATACCCACCATGCTGACTGTTTCTTACGTTCCAGCCATGCCAATAATTTCCCAGTTCGTTCGCCCTGTTCATATATTCTATGGTGGGTGGCGAGAACACGCCTGTTGCGTCCTCTAAGAGCAGTTTCTTATATAATCCTGTCTCTTAATACTAAGGGTATGCTGAGTATCTTGATCTTGGTGGCGCCTTTAAGTCTCAAGATCTCCGTTTCCAATTCGCTCACTCTCCGGTTGCGCTCTGCCCTGTGTCCCACCATCATAAATAACGCTCTCCCCTTTATTACCGCCCCCGTATGCACCCCAGAGTGCAATTGCTGCCTTCACAGACCCCATATTCTCCTCAAAATAATAATCAGTGTCTTTCCGTAAGTTTTCCCTGATGTGCGGGACCTTTAGTGCCCAAGGCTGGATCATGATGAGGCCTGGTTGTGTAGCACGTTGTGCACAGATGACCGCCAGGACCGGGGAATGGTCCGACACTCTCCGCGCGAGGCAAGCGGAGTCGGTGAAGTCCTGTATATGTTGTGCGTGGGTAAACAGGTAGTCAATTCATGATTGACTGCCATACACACCAGATCGGAACGTGAAGAGTGCGTCGTGGGGGTGGGACCACCTCCAGATATCCACCATCCCCAGGGCATTGGCAAAGGCATGTAATTGTGAACCGTGTGTCGAGTCACGTCTGGGCGGGGATCGATATGTTTGGTCATTCATTGTCGGGTTAAAGTCACCCCCCACCATCAGTGTACCCACAGGTAAGTGCAGCAGCAGTGCTCCCACATCAGTTAGTGTCATGCGTTGGAGACCCAGTGAGGCATACACCAAGACAACATTGAGGACGCTGCCCTCCCAAATGCCCGTGCAAGCAGCGTATCTACCCTGCGGATGAGTCCAAGTGTTTTGTATCAAAAAAGGGCAGCCCTTACGAAGGAAAATCCCCACCCCTCGGGGACCCGTATTGAAGCCTGAGTGTGTCACCATATGATATCCCTTCCTGTTGAGGGCCATGCAGGAATGACCTATTAGATGGGTTTCTTGGAACAACACCATGTCTAGCCTGTGAGAAGTTGGCCTGATATATGATGTCACTAGTTCTAGTGTACACCCTGTATCAGTCCAAACAACCCTTATGGTGATTGGTTGTAAAGTCAACCTTATAGACCAGCTAACCTAGTGGTAGCATGGACAATAGCAGTCTTAAGCTAAACTCTGTATGGCATGTGAAGCCAGCTGTTATACCATTTGCAATCCCTTGAATACCAAATGAAAGGACACCACAACAGATATATATGAAAATTTAATGTATTTATTCTAGTCAAAATACCCTCAGCACTCTTTATGAGATTCGAGGTAAGTACAACACAGTCTTATTTAAGCATACATAAGTCACACAGGTAAGTAATACAGTTAGGCCCTAGGGGCCACGCAAACCATATACTAAGTAAGTGGTATAAGGACCACTGTCACGAACACAGGTTAGGCCTAGGCCTAGGGAATCGCTGGGGCTACACTATCCTACCAGTTGCTAGGCAGTGGGAGGCACACGGGATTCAGGTGCAGAGTGGAAACACTCACACGTAATGCGTTAAAGTCGGTAGAAATAGTAATGTTTAGAAATAAAGAGTTTTAGGACACTTCGGAAGGAACTAGGAGTTAGAGACTTGGAAACTAGACCCTAGGATAGTCAATACCCTTGTGAGCACCGGAGTGCTCAAGTTACCTAGCCCACGGGCTGCGGGTGCATAGGTGTGAACTTGCGTCGGGTGTCGTCGTCGACTCCTATGGATGCCTGACGAAAGATGCTGACAGGCAGTCAGTGAAGAGTGTCCGGTGGATTCCAAGGCTAGAATCAAGAAGTAGGATACCTGCAAGCAGAGGGGACAGAGTCTAGGTCACCAGCCAGGAGCCGGGAAGGAACCAGGCGATGTCGTGAAGATGCAGGTGAAGAGATGAAGCTTGTCGCAGCAGCCACGGGTACCAGGAGGCGTCGAGGATGACCAGAACCAGGAGGCGAGCTGTCCCACAAGGGCTCTTGCTGTTGGCGACGTCGATGTTGAGTTCGGACCCAACAAGCCTTGGCAAGCGCAACCCACGCAGGATGAAGGATTCGCTTCTGTTGCAGACCAGGAAGGCCTGAGGTGCTTCTCTTTCACAGGGAAGCAAGGGCCAGTCTGGAGGAGCCAAACCAGCGGTGAAAAGTTAAGGGTTCGTCGTCACAAAGGTTACTAGCCAACGGGCAAGTAACCGGACAGACGCGTCAAGCAGGAAAATGCAGAAGGGCCCCACGCAGAACTCGTGGAGTGTGGAGGGCTGATCTTCAGTGCAGATGGTGCTCGGGGTTGGGGCTTCTCAATCCCCAGAGCACAACTTCGAGGATGCCTCAGAAGCTGCGCTGGAAGCTAGTAGCCAATTTTCCCAGGTAGCCGGTCCCACGTCTCTCGTCGTCTCCACGGATCTCAGCTTTGCTGTGGATGTGGATCAGGGTCGGAGAAGTCTGGAAGTCAAGGCGCTGGTCGGGCTCTGCAGTCGGTTCCTCGTTGAACTTGGGCAAAGCAAATGGCAGGTCGCTTGATGGTGCCTGTTTGCACAGGGTGGCCCCTCCTTGGCCACAAGGGAGATTCTTCAGTCTTCTTCCGTAGTCGAATGTCGAAGGTCCAGAGTTTCTGTTCAAGTTGCAGTTTTTCAGGATAATCCAAAGTCCTAGGGACTCAGCTCCCACTCTTATACTAATCTGGGGGGCTGGGTTACCTGCTAGGTCCCTCCTATGGGTGGGACCAGGGAGGGGGGTGGTTACACCCCCTTCCCTTTGTCCAGTTTCACGCCAGGACTGGGGCTGGAGCGCCCCAGCACCGGTTTGAACCGGACTATGCATGGGACACCTTGTGTGCCCCAGGCAGTGTCTCGTTTCTTTCATCCCTCCCTGCCCCAATACACTAAGTCCTGTCTAGGGTGGTGCTAGCACCTCCCAAGGCAGGAAACCTATTGTCCAAGCCTCCCTCGCTGGAAGGACTCCCAGCAGCAGGAGGTCAGACTTGTGTCTGTGGCAGCAGCATCCATTTTGTGAAGCTGGGGCTCTGGTTAACTTTAACCGAGTAGTAGGTCTTCAACATGTCTTCTCCCTCTAGAAGGGAGGAATACTATCCTCATCGTCAGAAATGGTGTGGGGGTAGTATTCCAAAGTGTTAGACACCTTACACAACATGTTTTGATAAAGCCAAACCATAGTTACCTTAACCGCGAGGATTATAAGGCACTTTAATAGTATATGGTAGGCGATATCATAGAACAGCTATAAGGACATGGTTCCAAAAGCTGCAGACAGGCTCAGCTCATGCTAGAGCACCATCTCACATGTTACCAAGCACTCTGCCTTCAGGATTGTTAAGGCCTGCAATATGAGTGACTGAAAGGTTACCCATGTGTCTATATATAAGGTAGGTATAGGAATACTATACCTAAGCAAGGGGTGGTTACACGACTTTGCCCCAGCTGAGTGATCAGCCAGTTTTGTCATAATGGAAGGCCAGCCAGGGGTGGCATAATACATGCTGCAGCCCCTGGTAGGCCTAGGCTACACCTATGCCCTGGGTACCTAAGGTACACTATAGAAGGCCCTAGAAGGTGATCCTTACCAATTGGGTTATGTACCTAAAGTACATAGTATGAATTTAGAGAGAGAACAGCTGGGCTGTGGGTCTGATTAGCAGGCCCACAGCCACATCTAAGTCGAAAACCAGTGAAGCAAAAGCAAAAAGTGGGGGTGATCATAGAAAGCAGACCCTACTCTCCTACACAACCCCCCCCCCAAACTTAGGGACATTAAACTAACCTTGACCAGTTGAGTCTTCATGTTCTAAGTTGAAATATCTGGAGAGTCCATCTGCATTGGCATGGTCAGTCCCAGGTCTATGTTCCACTGTGAAGTCCGTCCCCTGTAGGGAAATGGACCACCTAAGAAGTTTGGGATTTTCACCCTTCATCTGATTTAGCCTCAAGAGGGGCTTATGGTCTGTCTGAATCTTGAAGTGAGTGCCAAACAGGTATGGCCTCAGCTTCTTCAGGGCCCAAACCACAGCAAAGGCCTCCCTCTCAATAGCTGACCAACGTTTCTCTCTAGGGGTCAGCCTTCTACTAATAAAAGCAATGGGCTGGTCTTGACCATCTATATTCAGTTGTGAAAGAACAGCTCCCACACCCAACTCAGAAGCATCTGTCTGGACAATGAACTCTTTGGAGTAGTCTGGACTTTTCAGAATAGGTGCAGTGCACATGGCCTGCTTCAGGTCATCAAATGCCTTCTGACAGCTTACTGTCCACTGAACTTTCTTTGGCATCTTCTTAGAGGTCAAGTCATTAAGTGGTGTCACAATGGACCCATAGTTCTTAACAAACTTTCTGTAGTACCCAGTCAGGCCCAAGAAAGCTCTGACCTGTGTCTGGGTAATTGGAGGAGTCCATTTCTTTATGGTCTGGATCTTGCTCTCCAGTGGTTGAACCTGACCCCCACCTACTAGGTGGCCCAGGTACACAACCTTGCTCTGCCCTATCTGGCACTTAGTGGCCTTGATAGTGAGGCCTGCCTTTTGCAGGGCCTCTAAAACATTCCTCAGGTGGACCGGGTGATCCTCCCAGGTGGAGCTAAAGACAGCAATATCATCAAGATAAGCTGAACAGTAGTCATCCAGACCTGTAAGGACTTGATTCACCAACCATTGGAAAGTGGCAGGTGTATTCTTCAAGCCAAAGGGCATTACCACAAATTGATAATGTCCTCCTGGGGTTGAGAATGCAGTTTTGGCCTTTGCACTCTCAGCTAGTCTGATTTGCCAGTAGCCTGCTGTCAGGTCAAATATACTCAAAAACTTGGCAGCTGCCAATCTGTCAATGAGCTCATCTGCCCTAGGTATTGGGTGGGCATCTGTCCTAGTGACAGCATTGAGACCTCTGTAATCCACGCAAAACCTCATGTCTCCCTTACCATCTTGGGTGTGAGGTTTTGGCACAAGAACTACAGGACTAGCCCAAGGGCTCTCTGAAGGTTCAATGACTCCCAACTCCAACATCTTTTGTACCTCAATCTTTATGCAGTCCCTGACATGGTCAGGTTGCCTGTAGATTTTACTCTTCACAGGCAGACTGTCACCAGTGTCCACCTCATGGGTGCACCAGTTTGTCTGACTTGGGGTCAGAGAGAACATATGTCTATAGGCCTGTAGAACTTGTCTGCAGTTCTGTTGCTGATGGTTAGTGAGGCTGTCAGAAAAGACCACACCATCAACTGAACCATCATCAGGGTTCTGAGTCAGCAGGTCTGGGAGAGGGTCACTCTCTTCCTCCTGCCCCTCATCTGTAGCCATGAGTAAGCCCATATCTGCCCTGTCAACATATGCCTTTAACCTGTTGACATGAAGCACCCTGTGGGGGCTTCTGGGAGTCCCAAGGTCCACCAAGTAGGTGACTTCTCCCTTCTGTTCAACAATAGTGTGGGGTCCAGACCATTTGTCCTGGAGTGCTGCTGGGGCCACTGGCTCCAACACCCACACTTTCTGCCCTGGCTGGTACACAGTCAGCACAGCCTTTTGGTCATGCCAAGCTTTTTGGAGTTCTTGGCTTGCCTCAAGGTTTTTAGAAGCCTTCTTCATATACTCTGCCATCCTGGAGAGGAGGCCAAGTACATAATCCACTATATCCAGTTTGGGTTGTCTGAGATGTCTCTCCCATCCTTCCCTTACTAGACACAGGGGTCCCCTTACAGGATGCCCAAACAAAAGCTCAAAAGGGCTGTAGCCAACCCCCTTTTGTGGCACCTCTCTGTAAGAAAACAGAAGGCAGGGTAAAAGGATGTCCCATCTTCGCCTAAGCTTGTCTGGTAAACCTTTTATCATCCCTTTTAGGGTCTTGTTGAACCTTTCCACAAGCCCATTGCATTGTGGGTGATAGGGTGTAGTGAATTTGTAGTTAACACCACACTCCTTCCACATTGCAGTCAAATATCCTGACATGAAGTTGGCACCTCTGTCAGAGACAACCTCCTTTGGAAAACCCAATCTGGAGAATATTCCAAGTAGGGCCCTTGCCACAACAGGAGATATTGTGGTCCTTAGGGGTATAGCTTCTGGATACCTGGTGGCATGGTCCACTATCACCAGTATGAATCTGTGCCCAGATGCTGTTTGGGGGTCCATTGGTCCAACAATGTCTATCCCCACTCTCTCAAAGGGAACCCCCACCACAGGTAGTGGTATGAGGGGGGCCTTTGTGGTGCCACCTGATTTGCCACTGGCTTGGCAGGTGACACAGGAGCGACAAAACTCCTTGGTATCTTCTGACATGTGAGGCCAGTGAAAGTGAGGGACAAGTCTGTCCTAGGTCTTATTCTGGCCTAAGTGTCCTGCAAGGGGAATATCATGGTCCAAGGTAAGAAGGAAGCCTCTGAAACTCAATGGTATGACCAACATCCTGGACGCACCAGGCTTGGGGTCTCTAGCCTCTGAGTACAGCAGCACTTCATCCCAATACACTCTATGGGTACTTTGAGCATTCCCTGCAGCCTCAGCAGCAGCCTGCTGTCTGATGGGTTCAAGAGAAGGACAGTCTAATTGTGCCTGCCTCAGATCTGCCCTTGAAGGTCCCCCTGTCCCAAGAAACTCAACCTGGTCAGGTTCCAGTTCTTCTAGGACAGTTCCTTCAGGGCTCTCAGAATCATCCTCCTGTGAGGGCTGATTCTCTACCTGAGGCAGGGGGAAGGCACAGCCTTAACCCTACTGCTCTTTCTCTTGGGTTGCATCTGGTCCATTGTCCCAGGATCCAGCACTTGTTCAGTGTTGCCCTTTTTGGCCTGTGACCTAGTCACAGCAAGGACATGTGCATCTATTCCCAGCATTTCTGCATGGGTCCTATACTCCACTTCAGCCCACACTGAAGTCTCAAGGTCATTTCCCAACAGACACTCTACAGGAAGATCTGAACTCACCACAACTTTCTTGAGGCCAGTTACCCCTCCCCAGGAGAAGTTAACAATTGCCACACTATGGGAGGTAGTGGCATTGCTAGCGTTGGTCACTAGGTAATTCTCACCTAGCATGATCTGTCCAGGGTCCACAAAGGCAGGTGTTACCATTGTGACACTAGCACCTGTGTCCATGTAGGCCTGAGCCATTCTCTGGTTGATCAAAGGAGTCTGTCTGTACTTGCCCAGGTTACTGGGACCCACAGTAGAGGACAACGCTATGTCTCCATCACAGATCAGAACAGCCTAAGTGGGTATTCTGACTAGGCCAGAATCCACTTCAGTTCCCAGGGTTAACCCTATTACACCCTTTTGCTGGAAACCACCACTTACAGCTGGACTAGGGGGTACAGTTGCCTTAGGGGCAATGGTGGCTGGGGGCTTGTCCTTTTTGGTGCATTCACTATGCCAATGGGAATTGGACTTACAATACTTACACCAAGGTTTCTTTTAGCCATCTTTCTTTTTATCCTTTTTGGGACCACCCTCCCCCTAAGCCTTTTGGGGGCCTGGTGAAGACTTCTGGTCTTTTGATTTCTGCTCATTACCCTTCTGGTCTGCCTTTTTCTGATCACCGCCCTGGTTCTGTTTTTTCTGCTTAACTCTAGTCCTGACCCACCTATCTGCCTTCTTTCCCAATTCCTGGGGAGAAGTTAGGTCAGAGTCAATCAAGTGTTGATGCAGCAGCTGGTTTTGACAGTTGTTAAGGATTTGTTCTCTCATGATCAAATTATACAATCCTGTATAGTCCTTAACCTTACTACCCAATAACCAGCCTTCCAAAGCCTTAGTGGCACAATCTACAAAGTCAGTCCAGTCCTGAGTCTGTGTCTTCTGGGTATTCCTGAACAACAACCTGTATTGTTCAGTGGTTAGGCCAAACCCATCAATCAGAGCACTCTTCAGGACAGTGTAATTGTCAGCATCCTCATCACTAACTGTGAGGAGCTTGTCTCTACCTTTCTCAGAGGAGAGCCACAAGATAGCTGCCCACTGACTTTGGGGTACCTGCTGTACTTTGCAAGCCCTCTCCAAAGCAGTTATCCATTTGTGGATGTCATCCTCACACTTGTAGGGAGGGACAATCTTGCTCAGGTTTCTATTGTCATAGGACCTGTCTCTATCTTTAGGGATAGTGCTGCCACCAGTGGGTCCTAACCCACTTAACTTTTGCTCTCTGGCCAGAGCAAGTCTCTCTTTGGCAAGGGCAAGTTCTTCCCTTTCAATCCTCAGATTGACTTCCCTCATTCTGGCCTGATGCTCTTTTCTCTGTGGAGAAGTCATTCCCCTGTGAGAAGAGGCATTGGAGCTATTAGAGACATGGGAGTGGATAGATTCCCTTGAAGGGGATCTTCCTCTCCTGCTTCTCTGGTTAAGTCCACTTGAGGGTCTGAATGGGGGGCCCCCATTCTGACTCCCATGTAGGCTTAAGTTAGCCTGGCTAAGTCTCCTAACTTGGACCTGGCTATCTACCTCATCTTCTGAAGTCCCTGCTGACTTATCTAGATCAGTATTGTGAGGGAAGTCTTCTGTAGAGGGCAGACCCTCATTGGTACCTAAGGCACTATCCTGGGAGGCTCTCTGAGCATCGTACTCTTCTAAGGTCTCCACTAGATAAATGAGGGTAAGGTTTGAACCCTGTTTTAACTTTCTGGAGGTACACAATTGTCTCATCTCCTGAAAAGTTAGGGTATCATATCTGGAGGGTATCTTTCTAGGATATACCCCTCCTGAGAGAGAATCATCTTGATCTCCTCTCAGAGACATGATCTAGTGAGGGTGTGGTGTGTGCACCTACCTACACTAGTTGTATCTACTAAAACCTCTCTAGTAGTTGTAGTCAGGGTGTGCTAGGCCCTTCAACCTACAACAACTAAGTTCAGTAGAACTTAAGTATTTATAAGCTATGTTATATGTACCTAACAAATATCCTTGTGATCTTTCAATTTGATATCTCAAGATTGCAATGGTATCACAACCGCAAGCACAGATCCCAACCGCTGCTCACCAATGTGAGAAGTTGGCCTGATATATGATGTCACTAGTTCTAGTGTACACCTTGTATCAGTCCAAACAACCCTTATGGTTGTAAAGTCAACCTTATAGACCAGCTATCCTAGTGGTAGCATGGACAAGAGCAGTCTTAGGCTAAACTCTGTATGGCATGTGAAGCCAGCTGTTATACCATTTGCAATCCCTTGAATACCAAAATGAAAGGACACCACAACAGATATATATGAAAGTAGTATGTATTTATTCTAGTCAAAATACCCTCAGCACTCTTTATGAGATTCGAGGTAAGTACAACATAGTCTTATTTAAGCATACATAAGTCACACAGGTAAGTAATACAGTTAGGCTCTAGGGGCCACGCAAACCATATACTAAGTAAGTGGTATAAGGACCACTGTCATGAACACAGGTTAGGCCTAGGCCTAGGGAATCGCTGGGGCTATACTATCCTACCAGTTGCTAGGCAGTGGGAGGCCCACGGGATTCAGGTGCAGAGTGGAAACACTCACGCGTAATGCGTTAAAGTCGGTAGAAATAGTAATGTTTAGAAATAAAGAGTTTTAGGACACTTCGGAAGGAACTAGGAGTTAGAGACTTGGAAACTAGACCCTAGGATAGTCAATACCCTTGTGAGCACCGGAGTACTCAAGTTACCTAGCCCACGGGCTGAGGGTGCATAGGTGTGAACTTGCTTTGGGTTTTGTCGTCGACTCCTATGGATGCCTGAAGAAAGATGCTGACAGGCAGTCAGTGAAGAGTGTCCGGTGGATTCCAAGGCTGGAATCAAGAAGGAGGATACCTTCAAGCAGAGGGGACAGAGTCTAGGTCACCAGCCAGGAGCCGGGAAGGAACCAGGAAGGAACCAGGCGATGTCGTGAAGATGCAGGTGAAGAGGTGAAGCTTGTCACAGCAGCCACGGGTACCAGGAGGCGTCGAGGATGACCAGAACCAGGAGGCCAGCTGTCCCACGAGGGCTCTTGCTGTTGGCGGCGTCGATGTCGAGTTCGGACCCAACAAGCCTTGGCAAGCGCAACCCACGCAGGATGAAGGATTCGCTTCTGTTGCAGACCAGGAAGGCCTGAGGTGCTTCTCTTTCACAGAGAAGCAAGGGCCAGACTGGAGGAGCCAAACCAGCGGTGAAAAGTTAAGGGTTCGTCGTCACAAAGGTTACTAGCCAACGGGCAAGTAACCGGACAGACGCGTCAAGCAGGAAAATGCAGAAGGGCTCCACGCAGAACTCGTGGAGTGTGGAGGGCTGATCTTCAGTGCAGATGGTGCTCGGGGTTGGGGCTTCTCAATCCCCAGAGCACAACTTCGAGGATGCCTCAGAAGCTGCGCTGGAAGCTAGTAGCCAATTTTCCCAGGTAGCCGGTCCCACGTCTCTCGTCGTCTCCACGGATCTCAGCTTTGCTGTGGATGTGGATCAGGGTCGGAGAAGTCTGGAAGTCAAGGGGCTGGTCGGGCTCTGCAGTCGGTTCCTCGTAGAACTTGGGCAAAGCAAATGGCAGGTCGCTTGATGGTGCCTGTTTGCACAGGGTGGCCCCTCCTTGGCCACAAGGGAGATTCTTCAGTCTTCTTCCGTAGTCGAATGTCGAAGGTCCAGAGTTTCTGTTCAAGTTGCAGTTTTTCAGGATAATCCAAAGTCCTAGGGACTCAGCTCCCACTCTTATACTAATCTGGGGGGCTGGGTTACCTGCTAGGTCCCTCCTATGGGTGGGACCAGGGAGGGGGGTGGTTACACCCCCTTCCCTTTGTCCAGTTTCACGCCAGGACTGGGACTGGAGCGCCCCAGCACCGGTTTGAACCGGACTATGCATGGGACACCTTGTGTGCCCCAGGCAGTGTCTCATTTCTTTCATCCCTCCCTGCCCCAATACACTAAGTCCTGTCTAGGGTGGTGCTAGCACCTCCCAAGGCAAGAAACCTATTGTCCAAGCCTCCCTCGCTGGAAGGACTTCCAGCAGCAGGAGGTCAGACTTGTGTCTGTGGCAGCAGCATCCATTTTGTGAAGCTGGGGCTCTGGTTAACTTTAACCGGGTAGTAGGTCTTCAACATGTCTTCTCCCTCTAGAAGGGAGGAATACTATCCTCATCACCAGAAATGGTGTGGGAGTAGTATTCCAAAGTGTTAGACACCTTACACGACATGTTTTAATAAATCCAAACCATAGGTACCATAACCGCGAGGATTATAAGGCACTTTAAGAGTATATGGTAGGCAATATCATAGAACAGCTATAAGGACATGGTTCCGAAAGCTGCAGACAGGCTCAGCTCATGCTAGAGCACCATCTCACATGTTACCAAGCACTCTGCCTTTAGGATTGTTAAGGCCTGCCATAGGAGTGACTGAAAGGTTACCCATGTGTCTATATATAAGGTAGGTATAGGAATACTATACCTAAGCAAGGGGTGGTTACACGACCTTGCCCCAGCGGAGCGATCAGCCAGTTGTGTCATAATGGAAGGCCAGCCACGGGTGGCATAATACATGCTGCAGCCCCTGGTAGGCCTAGGGTACACCTATGCCCTGGGTACCTAAGGTACACTGTACAGGGCCCTATAAGGTGATCCTTACCAATTGGGTTATGTACCTAAAGTACGTAGTATGAATTTAGAGAGAGAACAGCTGGGCTGTGGGTCTGATTAGCAGGCCCCAGCCACATCTAAGTCGAAAACCAGTGAAGCAAAAGCAAAAAGTGGGGGTGACCATAGAAAGCAGACCCTACTCTCCTACATAGCCCTTGACGGTACTTCGCTTAATTTTGTCCCCTAACCCGTTGACATTCCATGTCATGAGTCTAAGTCCTTGACCTCTAGCCATTGATCACTAATATAGGTATGATGAAATATACAGAGTATTCATGGCAAGTGAGACCCTTGACTGCGTCATTCCGGGTGGCTCCTGGAGTGTTGCAGCGCAACACAACGCTTTGAAACATAGAATCAGTGATATGAATTCTTGATACTAGCGGAGATGTACATATACAAGATGCAATTTTGTCCTGCTGCGATTAAACAATAACCAATACCCCCCCAGTGAAACAAATCAAAACTTACCCAGCTTTGCCGTCACTTACCCCCCTCCCTGCCTCCCTGCTTAACAGGACTAGAACCGCCTGCCACCCCCAACATGTAGAGTGCCTGTCGCCCATTCATGAACAATTCAAGGGAACGTGAGCTACCCCACTCCCAGAACAATCACATATAGTCAATAGGTTCCTGGTCCTTCGGCCCAACCCCACCCCCAACACAATGTATAACATCAGGCCCAATCCGGTGCCTCACCATCACCTTACAGTATCTCAGTTCGATGACCCATGCTGTATCGGCCCCCATATAAGAAACAATCACCAACAAGCGGTTAAACAAGGAGAAAGAGCACATCGATTACAGTTTAAATAGACCTTTGAGCACTGAGTTAGTCTCTAATACAGTGGCAGGTTTTGACGCACCGCCAGCAAGGGTAGTTCCGCCCTCCTCCCGACCAAAGCCATTAGTCATGGTGCACACAGATAAGAGGTTAGGATTCCGGGCCTACTAATAGAAGTACACAGAAGAACTCTCGGGAACCGGGTGCAATACCCCAACATCTTACCAGCGTCCAGGGTTAGCGCCCCCCTGTGTGTCCTTGGGAGTCAGTGTCCGAATGTGGAGGAGAAAGTCTCTGCTGACGCCAATCCTCTGCTTCATCGCCCGCCGAGAGTCCCTGCATTACCTTTTTTCCGACCGTACACCAGCCCTCCAGCCAGTCCCATGCTTCTTCAAGGCGAGTAAAAAACCATGACTTCCCATTGGCTTCCACTCGTAATTTGGCGGGGAACATTCATAGCATACTTTATTTCTTGGTCTTGGAGAGCCCGTTTCACCTCAAGGAAGCTGCACCTCTGTTTCTGTACTCTGAGTGTGAAATCGGGAAAGAACATGATTTTGCTGTTTTTGAGTGTCAGCGGCGGGGCCGCCCTTGCGGTTTGAAGAATGATGTCGCGTCTCGGAAATTGAACACTCTGGCAAAGAGCGGTCTAGGGTGCGCCCCCGGTTTGTGCCGACCACCCAGCACACGATGGGCTCTTTGGATCGAAAAACATTTTGAGAGTCCTCGGGCTGTAAATGCTTAAGGACCAATTCCTCAACAAAGCGGTCCACTGCCTGTCCCTCTGCGCGCTCCGGAACACCTATAATGCGATCGTTGTTTTGCCGCATTCTGCCTTCATAATCGTCTAATTGTTGAGCCATTGCTTCGTGAGAGGAGCGCAGTTCCGCGACCTGTCCTGAGAAGGCTGGTGTCGTTACTCAGTTCTTTGGTTGTACTCTCCACTGTGCCCACTCGCTCCGCGATTTTCTTCATGTCCTCACGGATCAGTCCCACATCTGTGGCCACAGTATCGAACCTCACCTCAAGGGACGTTCTAATCGCTGTAATCACCTCGAGGAGATCCTTATTGGTGGGTTCCGCCGCGCTGTCCGGGGTCGCAACCTCTCCACGATCTCCGCTCTGTAATTTTTGCCAAGCAAATTTCTCCAGCTTGGTCTCAACTGTGGTCCTGCTGTTGCGTCCGGTCGCCATGCTCGTCGTCCCATGGGCACCACCCAGCTCCGAGGTGCGGCCGCTACTCCCCGCCGCCTGCAGTGGAATCCTCCACCCGGCCTGTCGGCTTACGCAGCGAGCACCCTAGACAATGGGGTGGGCAAGTGGATATATGGTGCCAGTAGAGTACCAGTGGCATCCCACCAAGCTCACTGCGTGGCGAGAAGGGACCGGGGCAGGGTTAAGACTCCATCTACACAGCCCTCGTGTCGTCTTCTCCGCAACAATGCTTGCTACACCTCCCTTTGAGCCGACCAAGAGCGAGGCGGGGGGTTAAGAGTCTCAGTTGCGGGTGATAACAGCCCCCCCGCCGGTGCACCGCGCACCACCTCGAGCAGGAGCAGTCCTTGGATTCACAGGACCCCAGGTGGAACACTCTAGGCTGCCAGGGTCTCACCAGCAAAGCACGCTAGGCAACGGCGACCCAGCGAGGAAGAGCTATGGCCAGGCGTCAGTGTAGGGCCTCCTCAAGCAGCCACAGGACCATGCATCAGCCTGACTGGGCATGTAGTTGGTTGCAGGGCCTCCAAAGAGTATTGTGCCCTCATGTATCAGCCTGTGAGAGGTCTCCTCAGATGGAGCAGTCTAGGTCGCAGGATTATTATTGGGCCAACTCACGTGGGCCGATCCAGGACTAGTCGTCTTTGCCCTGCCCGGGCCGCCACCCCTTGCACTCTGGCCCCAACACACCAGAGGCCCTGGGGGGGCTCTACGCTGCACTCGCCAAGTCCCGGGTGGAGTGCTGGCAAGCGCGCCTCTTCTTTTGTCTCCGCCCCCGGGGAGGTAGGCCGCAGCCGCGGTCTCACACACCACAGTTTGCCGGCCGAAGTGCACCTCTCGCCGTGGGGCCGCAGGCAAGGACGCGGTGAATTGAGACCCTCTCGGGCGCGGCCGCCAATCAGCCCCCAATTTCTCCTCAGTGTCGCTGGGTGCCTCTGGACATCGGGAGAGGCATCAGGGTGCAGGCCAGGCCGGCGGAACACAGGATTTGCCGGATAATGCAAGAGTGGCACTCCGGAGCTGAGCTACCGAGCGGCCATTCCCGTCGGCGGTAAGCCACGCCCCCCATCCTAGAGTATTCTTGGCTTAACACCTACATACTTGCTAGGTACACCCATGTACATCTAGTTCAGGTAGCATCGTAGGAGTAAGCATTTTATTATCATGTATTTTATGTATTTGCTTACACTCATGATTATAGCAAGGTGGTAGAAATCTACCATCCTTTTAGTTTCTTAGTGCTTCTAAGCCTTTATATCTGTTACTGTCTAATGATTGTTTCAGCACACCTATTTTACACTAGAATAACGACTGTTCAATAAATACTTATTGAAAACGTCCCTACTGTTTATTTTGTGTATTTCTCTGAGACTAAGTGAGCACGAGTGACTAAGCGAAAAGTAGTACACTGTTTCCACAGTCCTGGTGGATCAGGGTTATCATGTTCGATAGTTGCCAAGAACTATTCTGTTCTTGGTAAGAGGGGTTTCTAGTGTCACTGTGATCTAGCTGGCACAGAGGCCAACATATCCTGTGGTTGTGTCTAGAATCAGTCTGACGCCAATCCGTCAGTGTATGTTGTCCAAATGCGCAGATCATGTTTAGATTTTATAGGAACTACACAACAAGATTACATGAAAGCCTGAAGACCTTCCCACATACATTATGCACCATAGGAGACAAATGGGAAAATTCCGAAAAATGCATAGAAAATCAGGCAATGCTTTCGCAAAGTTCACCTTCTCGTTTTAGGTCAATGTTGGGGAAAGTTTCAGCAGGAGAAGTTTGAAAGCGTCCCGGATAGGCCGGGAGCAGAGTGCTGAGGGCCTTGGAAACTGGTGCGCAAAGATGAAGGGGGCCACTTGAAAACACACTGTACAGGTGGACTTACAGATAATTCTGAGGGGATACCTTTTAGGGAGAAGGTCGCTAGAGCCTGGGTACCACAGGAGCACAGCAGGTTAGTCCATGCCTGGGGAGAATGAACAGATCATGCATCGTACGTCTTTAGGTGCAGGCAAATTTGGGAGGCGAACTAGGAACAGGTGGGCCACTCAGGAAGTGGGTCTTGGATGAATCGATGTCTCTCGATGGGTGCTTGCTTCTGGTGCTTCAGGAGTCCAAAGTGGACTCTTCTTCTTTGTGTTTGCCATTGGGAGTCTGGTACCCCGGTTATTGGTATGCCGCGGCTCCGGTAGGTCCTGATGTCTCCAAACTTGGTGAGGAGATGGATTTGACACTCTAAAGCTGTTGTATCTTTTTTTGCTTTGGTGTTGCATTGAGGTTGTCGGGGAGCAGCACCTCGACCGGCCAGATTTAATTGGGTTGGTGCATGTGGTGTGCAGAGGAGTGATTCCTTGACTCCAAGTGAGCTCCTTGGCAATTTCTTGAAGGCGGGAGATGATTTGGGGTATTTGGAGTTCTTTAAAATTTCGGGACAACACAACAGCAGCGAATGTTGAGTCCTGGGAGCAACAGGCAGGGTTTGGTGCCTTTATCATCTGCATCAGGGCTTCATTTCTCGTGCAGCGGGTCTTCTTTGTCCTGGTCTTCTCTTGTCCTTTGAATCTATTGGTAAGGTCTCGAGGTGCCTCCTAAATCCTGAATTTTGGGGTATTACCAGGGGACACAGGTAGCAGCCAATGGGCTACCTAGCTTTAGCATGTCTACACCCTCTAGTTATCACTTTAAGGAGGAAGAGGCACTACCCTGACCCTGATAGGTAGTTTTTCCACATCACAAGATGGTGGATTTTCAGGAGAGGGGTTCTCATTGCCTGCCATAGGGGAATTTGCTTCCCCCATTATCTGGAGGTTCCTGATTTGGATTTCAAAGTTGGCATCACCTTTGAAGCTTCCCACCCAGGAAGGCCATCCTATCCTGGAAATGTGAAGCAGCTCTGCCCGAAGCAGGCTTTGTCTCTGTCCTTCTGAGAGCGCTGGCTCTCACCCCATGACGTCAAAAACATGTCTGGTAGTGGCAGCCTGGCGAAAACAAGTCAAGGACCACACCACTGCTTGGTAGGTTTTCAGGTGACCCTCTGAAAGGGTCACTTGTGTGAATTTATTAATAAATACACCACTGGCATCAGTGAACATTTATTAAGACAAGATGTTTTGTATCAAACATCGTAGAAGTCAGTGAAGCCATCATGGAGCTAGGAAACTTGTGCTGACAAGTATCCAGCCCATGCACTCTTCATGGCTTCCCTGTGCACTTATATCTCAGGATAGACTGGACAGTATAGGGGTGTATCTGTGCATGCTGATATGCTCTCATAAAGGATAAAGTGCACCCAACCTTAGGGCTAAAGGCCTGCAGTAGGGGTGACGAACAAGTTACTTACCTTCGGTAACGACATATCTGTAAGAAACATTATTTAGTTAGATTCCTCACCTTAGAATATCCGCAGGCATCAGGCTGGATCCGGAAAGATTTTTCGTCAGCAATACCCTTGTGCGTTGCTAGGCGTCGTCTGCGGCTCCGCATCCGTCGTCGGCGTCGTCGTGATCGGCGGTATGACGTCGTCGGAGTACTTAGACGCCGCCCTCGCACGCTGACGTCAGTTCATGTACATAGCTTTCCGCGCCAGGAATGCAGAGCCATGCAAGAGACCGACACTGGTGCCAAAGATTCTAGGGCCCTGAAAGGGATGACCTCAACCCTAGATTTCGGTTCGCAGAACAGGGAGGATAGGTGGGGCAGTGAGGAATCTAACTAATGTTTCTTACAGATATATCGTTACCGAAGGTAAGTAACATGTTCATCTGAAAGAAACACGTTAGTTAGATTCCTCACCTTAGAATAGATGGTGGTGGGTCTGCGAACCAAGATCACACCAGAAAGTCCGTCTCTCCGGATTTGGCCGTCCAGGCAATAATTTTTGGCAAACGTGTGCAGCGAGGCCCACGTTGCTGCCTGACAAATGTCCTGCCAGGGGACTCCCTGGCCCAGGGCAGTGGTCGCCGCTGTGGCCTGAGTGGAATGGGCCCTCAGCCCTACAGGAGGTTCCTTTTTAGCTAAGGAATAACAGGCCTTGATACACAAAACGACCCACCGAGAGATGGTTCGCTTGTGCACCGCCCTCCCCTTCTTAGCGCCCACGTAGCCAACAAAGACTTGGTCGTCCACCCAGAACTGTTTGGTGCGGTCCAGATAGAAGGACAGCACCCGTTTTGGGTCCAGACGGTGGAGCCTCTCTTCCTCTTTCGAGGGGTGCGGAGGTGGAAAGAAGGTGGGCAGTGTAACAGACTGTCCGATGTGAAAGGCAGTTACCACCTTAGGGAGAAAGGAAGGACGAGTCCTGAGAACAGCTTTGTCCGGATGGACAGAAAGGAAGGAGGCTTAGAAGAGAGAGCCTGGAGCTCACTCACCCTTCTAGCAGAGGTTATGGCAACCAGGAAAGCAGTCTTAAGAGTCAGAAGACGAAGGGGACAATTATGAAGTGGCTCAAAGGGAGCGCACATCAGAAAGGTCAATACTAGATTTAAATCCCACTGAGGCATTACGAAAGGGACAGGAGGAAACATGTGAGTAATGCCCTTAAAGAATCGAGAAACAACAGGGGATTTGAAAAGAGAAGGTTGATCAGGAAGCCGTAAGAAAGCAGAAATAGCTGAAAGATATCCCTTAAGGGTGCCCAGAGCAGAGCCCTGCTGGGCCAGGGAAAGAAGAAAGAGGAGAACCTCAGAAAGAGGGGCGGAAAGGGGATCCACAGCCTTTGCTGTGCACCATGCCACAAATTTGTTCCACCTGCAGGCGTATACCGATTTTGTGGAGTGACGCTTGGCTGCCAGAATAAGATTACAGACTTCAGGAGGCAAGTCAAATGGCATCAACTGCCGCCGCTCAATCTCCACGCATGGAGGTGGAGGCTGGACAGGTTTGGGTGGAGGACTGTCCCCTGCTGCTGCGACAGAAGGTCCTCCTGGAGAGGCAGTCAGATCGGGGGATCGAGCGATAGACTGAGTAGCTCAGGATACCAGTATCTTCATGCCAAATCCGGAGCCACTAGGATGACTTGGGCCCGGTCGCGCCTGATCTTCTTCAGCACTCTGGGCAGAAGTGGTATAGGCGGAAAGGCGTACAACAGACCGCAACTCCACGAAAAGCGTCTCAAGCGAGTGCCGCCTTGGAAACTCCAACACGCAGAACTGCTGACATTGCACGTTCTCTTCGGTGGCGAATAGATCTAACCAAGGCTCTCCCCACTGCCGAAAGAGGCCTTGCACCACGTCCGAGTTTAGACGCCATTCATGATCCACCATGCACCGGCGGCTGAGTTCATCCGCTCTGGCGTCCAGAGAGCCTGCCAGATGTTGAACCACCAGGGTGATGCCCTGATGTTCCAGCCATGTCCAGAGGCGTAGAGCCTCCTGACAAAGGGTCCATGACCCCACCTCGCCCTGTTTGTTGCAATACCACATGGCGGTGGTGTTGTCCGTGAACACCTGCACTACACTTCCCCGGACAGAGGGAAGGAATGCCTTCAGTGCAAGTTGGATCACCCTCAGCTCAAGAAGGTTGATATGGAGCAGAGACTCCGCCGGAGACCAGAGGCCTCTGATCTCCGCCTCTCCCATGTGGCCCCCCCATCCCAGGAGGGACGCATCTGTCACCACTACGTGCTCCGGTTGGGGTAGGGAGAGGGATCTGCCACTGACCCAATCGAGGTCCGTAAGCCACCACTGCAATTGTCTTGCAGTGCCCTCCGAGATCAAGACATGATCGGACAGGTTACCCCGATGCTGGGTCCACTGAAACTTCAGGTCTTACTGCAGAGCCCGCATCCGCCATCTGGTGTGATGCACCAACAGGATGCAGGAGGCCATCAGACCCAGAAGCCGCAGCACCAACCTGACCGAAACCCGGGATTGAGGCCGAAAGATGGGAATCAGAGCCTGAATATCCTGGACCCGCTGTTCTGGAGGATAGACCCGGAACTGCTCCGAATCCAGAACCGCTCCGATGAAGAGGAGCTTCTGGGAGGGACTCAGATGCGACTTCGGCACATTGATGGAGAACCCCAGCAAATGCAAGAGGTCGGCCGTCGTCTGGAGGTGAGAGACAACTGCCTGGGGCGAGCCCGCCTTCAACAACCAGTAGTCGAGATAGGGGAAGACTGGAACCCCTAATCTGCGCAGGTGAGCTGCGACCGCCACCATCACTTTCGTGAACACCCGAGGGGCACTGGTGAGTGTTAGACCTGGCACCTTGGCGTGAGTTTCCCTTCCACTTTTTGATGGTGTGCCTCGATTGTTTTGCTGGTGTTGTCCGCTCAGGGCACTGCGCCACGGCTAATCCGTGCCGCAGTGCAAGTGCTCCCTAGGTAAAGTGTACCTGTAATTGATGTTCACGATTGGTTTATTGGATTCACTGTCAGTCCCCAGTAAAGGGCACCAGGGGTGCCAGGGCTTGTGAATGCCAATGCTGCTGGTGGGCTTGCAGCGCTGGTTGCGCCACCCCCAGGAAGCGGCCTTGTAAAATGTGTCTAGGGTCTGCCACCGCAGACCCTGTGCGCGGTCCCGGACCGTCGCGCTGACTGTGCAAGTGCCCCCACTTGCCAGTCCCTAAACCTTCCCTTACCTACCTATTAGCCACCCCTCTGGTAGGCCCACGGGCAGGGTGCATTGTAGGCATAAGGTAGGACATGCCCTGATGTGTGTGGCATGTCTTAGTAGTGAATTACAGCCCTTTCCGTTTTTCACTATTGAAGGCTACCTGCTCTCCATAGGCCAGAATGGGCTGCTGGGATCACGCCAACGCTGTGACCCCAGTGGACTCAGAGAGCATGGTAGAATGTCAAGTTTAGTATGCCTGAACTCAGAATAATAAAATACTTCTTGTAGTCAAGTTTATTTTAATATCCTGGGTTTGTAAATACTACTTTTAGAAAGTTAGTATTTACTGACCTGACCATTTCAGTCCGCCTCTGCTGTGTGTGTGTGTTCTGCCTAGCAACAGTAAGGAGCAGGGTGGGGGGATCCCCAGAGACAGGTTGGCTGCCAGGTGGTGGGTAGAGAGATTACACCAGGATGGGTGGGAGGAGTACACCTTGACTCTTGAATAGACCTGTGCTCTGCCACCACAAAGCCGGCGCCGCCCCCTGTGGGGCGGCTGATGTCTCTGCCCTGCAGCTGAAAGGAAAGAGCAGAGTCACCATAACAAAGTGCTCCAGAACTGGACTGAGCCAGGCCCAGGCCCCCTGGCGCTAAAGAACAAAAGAATCATGGTATAAAAGTAGGAGCCTGGCTCCTAAGAAATCAGAATCCTGTTTACCACAAAGAACCTCTGCCCGACTAGAAGGAGAAGGAGACGCTGGAGGAGCTGGCCTGCTGCCTGCCTTGCTGAGAAAGGAGAGGAAGAGACTATTGAAAAGACTTTGCTACTTTGTGCTTGAACATTCTCCAAGGGCTTGATCTGAGCTTGCCCCCTGAACTGAACCCCAGGACCAGTGGGTTCTCTGTGCTTCTTGCTCGTCCTCCAATTCGAGCCGTGTGTGCATCCCGCTGGAAAAGAGACTGCGCCCCTCATCGCCCCTCCTAGGGCCGTGACACTCAGGAGCTCGCCTGCCGCAACCCCGTGAGAGCCCCGCTCCGTCCAGAGCCGCTCTCTGTCCCCGGGCTAGGCCGCCTGCACCCCTGTCACCGCCTGCCATTGGAGCGCGCTGAACGCGCTATCACCCCTCCCGCCGGAAGCCGTCCGACGACTGTGATCTACGCCGGGTCATCCAGCTGCACTGACGGTGCCCTGTGACCCCGCTTCGCTATCCCCGGACATCTCAGGCCGCGCCGCCCCCGCTGTGGAGACCCTCCTGCACCGCCGTGCTAAAGGGTCGCGGGCCGCGCCTGCCTACTTGCCCACACCTGCTGATTGAGGACCCAAGAACACTTCCCAACGTTGAGAGTCGCACCGACCTGTGCCGACTCTCCCCATCACGAAAGAAGTTCCAGTATCGGGCTCGGGGCCCGCAACGCCTTATTTCCCCGTTCGCAGGAACCGATCTCTGTGAGTACTGGAACCACAAGTAACATTTACAAGAGACTACAAAGTATCCATTTGAAACTACGAACAAAGAACATTTGCCTGCTTTACAACCTGGTGGCATAGCGAAAACGTTATTGGTCTTGTGATAAGTCTGCTGAGATATATATACCTATTTTTACATAAAGAAGCTTATTTTTATATATATCCAAGTCTGGTGTCCGTTTCTGGGGGGATTGATGTATTTACTGTGTGTACGATTGTAAGTGCTTAACCAACAACGCCTGAGGAATCGCCTTGGCTGCTCACGCCACGCACCTAGAGGGTGAGCAAGGGTCATTCGCGAGGGGTTATCCTGCGCCCTGACGTGGAGGAGAGGGTTCCTGCTTGACACAAGGGCAACCTTGCGCCAACCAGAGATCCCCGACTCTAACATTGTTGGCAGCGGTTGGGATTTCGGATTTGCACTTATAATTTGCATACAGTGAATTATTAATCACCAGATAGTGAGAGCAGACCAAATAACGCAACCACAGGTTTTCATTGTTGAACTTTGTTGAGACATCTGCCATTACTGCAACCATGCCTGGCTCACACTCCGCTGGAAGAGCACTCTCTGTGATTTCTGGAATAGATGAGGTGGATTGGGAGAGACTGGAAGGCTACACGATAGAGCAATTGAAAGGCTACAGTGTAAAATTCCGAGTTCCCCATGCTGGATTCAAGAGGAAGCCCCAGTACACCAAGGCGTTGAGAGCCTGGAAGGAGTCACGAGACCCACGGAATGCGGGGGACATCGTTCCACCCGACAACCTTGAGGAGCCCAGCAGAGTCCGGTCGCCAGAGGAGCTGGCAGACAGGGCAGCAGACAGGGCGCATGCAATGGAGATGGCAAAGTTGGCAGGACAAATGGAAATGGAAAAGCAGAAGTTGGCCCTGGAGGCACAACAACGCCAAATGGATCATGATATCAGATTGAAGGAGTTGGAGCTGAAGGCGAAAAGTTTGGACACCGCTCCTTCTGGTGGCAGCACTCCACCGGTGCAGGTAGAGTCCAAGGTGTACATCCCCAAAGATGTAGTGAAGGAGTATTTTAGAAAGGATGACATAGGGCAGTGGTTTAGAGCCTACGAGGTGGCCATGTCCTCACACCGGGTCCCTGAGAAAGACTGGGGAGCGGGGTTGTGGGGAAGGTTCCTTGCTGAAGGACGCGACACCCTGTTAGACTTGCCCTTAGACGTCCAGACCTCATACCCCCATATGAAGGAAGCTTTAATGACCAGGTATGGGTTAACTCCGGAGCTATATAGACAGAGGTTCAGGGAGACCAAGAAGATCCCTGAGAGTACGTATGTGGAGTATGTGACCTTTTTCTGCAGAGCGCTGGATGGTTGGGTGAAGGGTAGCAAAGTGAATGATTATCAAGGGCTGCTTGACTTAATTGCATGGGAGCACTTGTCCAGTCAATGTTTTCCTGAGCTACGCCAGCACCTGATAGATAGCAAGCTGTCCAACCCGAGGAAGCTTGCTGAGGAGGCGGACCGCTGGCTCAGCACCAGGGTCCACAAGGGTCAAGTGGGAGACTCCGCCAAAGGTGGGCAGGGTCCCCAGCAGAAGAGTGGGGGGGACAAGGGTAAACAGAAGGGGTTCCAAAAAGGCCCCCAAAGTAATTCCCAAGGGAACCAGCAGAAGGGTTCTCAGCCTCCCCCACCCCCGCAGCAGAACGGGGCCCCGACAGGTAGACCTGTTCCAAAGGGGCCCTTCAATTGTTATAAGTGTGGTGACCCGGGTCACATTGCCTCTGATCCTAAGTGTCGCCTGTTTGGTAAGACCGCACCCACTGGTGCTCCACCCCGGCAAGTAGCTAATGTTAATTTTGGGGAGGAGGTAGCAGTCCAGGAGGGTGGGGGTCCCGGGCAGATGACCCTGGTCTCGCTAGGAGACAGTGAGATGGTCCCTGTAACCTACCTGCCCTCTAACACTAAGAAATATGGGCAAGTAGTGACCATCAATGGAAAGAAGGTTGAGGCTCTTAGAGATACAGGAGCCAGCGTGACCTCGGTGAGGCAACACCTGGTGTCTCAAGAGCAGATTGTACCCAATGCCTACTGTAGGGTTGTCAATGCTGACAACGTAGAGAGTCGTTGTCCAATGGCTCAAGTTCCCTTTGAGTGGGGGGAGGTTTCTGGTACTCTGCAAGTCGCTGTGAGAACTGACATGCCTGTAGACTGTCTGCTAGGGAACGACCTGGAGAGCTCCCCTTGGGAAAAGGTGGAGAAGACCACGCATCTGAGGATGGTGGGTCTACCCGACTGGGCGTGCGTGACCACCCGGTCCATGGCAGCCAGTAGGGGTGTTGAGAGGGTCCTGGAGCCTGAGGGAGAGGTCCAGGAACCGGCCTTAGGGAGAAGGCGCAGGAGGCGCGGGAAACCGGCCCCCGAAGTTCTCACGGCCCAGGAGGAAGCAGACCCTGAGGGGGATGCTCTGGAGCCTACCGGGGAACAGATTGCCGAACTGGGAGACCTGCCTGAGCTGACCCATTGGCAGCAAGAAGGAGGTCCCTCCAGGGAGGAATTCTGCAGGGAGCAGAAAGAATGCCCTTCTCTCGTGGGTATGCGGCAACAGGCTGCAGACCAGGCCAATGGTGTTCAGGCCAAAACACACTACGTGTACTGGGAGAGTGACCTCCTGTATTCCGAGCCTAAGGCTGCTGAACCTGGGTCAGCCCGTGTGCTGGTGGTACCCCAGAAGTTCAGACCCTTCCTACTGGGGCTGGCTCATGATGTGCCTTTAGCAGGACATTTGGGGATGGACAAGACCTATGACAGGCTTGTCACCCACTTTTACTGGCCCCAAATGCACAAGAACTCAGATTCCTACTGCAGAACCTGTCAGACTTGCCAGGCAAGTGGTAAGAGCGGAGGGAAGCACAAGGCTCCTCTGCAACCTTTCCCTGTGGTCGGTACGCCATTCCAACGAGTGGGTATTGACATTGTGGGGCCTCTGGACCCCAAGACAGCCCTGGGCAACAGGTTCATCCTGGTCTTGGTGGACCATGCCACCCGGTACCCTGAAGCCATCCCTCTGAGGACAGTGACGGCCCCCGTGGTGGGACGGGCACTGATGGGAATTTTCTCCCGAGTGGGATTCCCTCTAGAGGTGGTGAGCGACAGGGGGACCAATTTCATATCCACATATATAAAATCCCTGTGGAAGGAGTGTGGGGTAGCTTACAAGTTCACCACTCCTTACCACCCCCAAGGAAATGGGTTGGTTGAGAGATTCAACCGAACCCTCAAAGGCATGATCATGGGCCTGGACGGTCCAATGAGGCGTAAGTGGGACGTCCTCTTGCCATGCCTGCTCTTCGCTTACCGAGAGGTGCCACAGAAGTCTCTAGGGTTCAGCCCCTTTGAGCTTCTGTATGGTCACCCGGTAAGAGGACCTCTGAGTTTGGTAAAGGAAGGCTGGGAGCAATCTCCCAGGAAACCTCCCCAGAATGTATACAGTTACATGCTGGCCTTCCGAAACCAGACTCGGCGTTTCAGGCAACTTGCTGAGGCAAATCTGGAAGCCAGCCAGGAGGAGATGAAGCGGTGGTACGACCGGAATGCCACTCTGGTAGAGCTTCAACCTGGACAAAAGGTGTGGGTCTTGGCCCCAGTGGAGCCTTGTGCACTTCAGGATAAGTGGACAGGTCCATTTGAGGTTGTGGAGCGCAAAAGTCCTATCACCTACTTGGTGGACATGCAGACTCCCAGGAACCCTTTGAGGGTCCTACATGTTAACCGCCTTAAGCCCCACTTAGAGAGGACCGAAGTGGGCATGCTGCTGGCCACTGATGATGGAATGGAAGAGGAGACCGAGCCTCTTCCTGACCTCTTAGTGGCCTCTGAGAAAGATGGGTCAGTGGATGGAGTTAACCTCTCACCCACCCTGACGCCCGAACAACAGGAGGATTGCCGCCACTTGCTGGGGCAGTTTTCCGACAGATTCTCCCTGGTTCCTGGTGTCACAGATTGGTGCGTCCATGATGTGGACACAGGAGACAGCTTACCTGTGAAGCACAAGGCTTACAGGGTAACTGACAGGGTCAGAGCTTGCATCAAGGAGGAGGTCTCCAAAATGCTTGCGCTAGGGGTGGTTGAGTCCTCCAGCAGTCCTTGGTCCAGCCCCGTGGTCTTGGTCCCCAAAGCTGCTGCGCCGGGAGCCACACCTGAACTCCGGTTCTGTGTGGACTACAGAGGACTCAATTCAGTCACGAAGACTGACGCGCACCCCATCCCCAGAGCTGATGAGCTCATTGATCGGCTGGGGGCTGCCCGGTTCCTCAGCACGTTTGATTTAACGTCTGGGTACTGGCAGATCGCCTTGACCGATGGGGCCAAAGAGAGGTCAGCATTCTCTACTCCAGATGGGCACTTCCAGTTCCGAGTCATGCCATTTGGGATGAAGAATGCCCCTGCCACCTTTCAGAGGTTGGTCAACCAGGTACTGGTCGGGCTGGATGCGTTCAGTGCCGCCTACCTGGATGACATCGCAGTGTTCAGTGCCACCTGGCCTGAACACCTGCGCCACCTCTGGGAAGTGTTGATGGCTCTGCGCCGAGCAGGCCTCACGATCAAGGCAAGCAAGTGCCAGATCGGGCAGGGTTCCGTGGTGTACTTGGGACACCAAGTGGGGAGTGGCAAGGTGGCACCCTTGCAACCCAAAATTGAGACCATCCTGGCTTGGGAACCCCCCAAGACGCAGACCGCAGTGCGGGCCTTCCTGGGGCTCACTGGGTACTACAGGAGGTTTGTCAAGGGCTATGGAACGATCGTTGCCCCCTTGACAGAGCTGACTTCTAAGAAGCAGCCCAGGAACGTGATTTGGACTGACACCTGTCAGAAAGCTTTCGACACCCTGAAGACTGCCATGTGCACGGCGCCCGTGCTCTTGGCCCCTGACTTCTCCAAGGAATTCCTAGTCCAGACAGACGCTTCAGAGCATGGTGTAGGGGCTGTTCTTTCACAGATGACTGAGGAGGGCTGGGACCAACCCGTAGCCTTCATCAGTAGGAGGTTACTTCCACGGGAAAGTAGGTGGAGTGCAATTGAGCGAGAAGCATTTGCGATGGTCTGGGCGCTGAAGAAGCTAAGACCCTACTTGTTTGGGTCTCACTTCCGGGTTCAGACGGACCACAGGCCCCTCAGATGGTTGATGCAAATGAGGGGTGAAAACCCGAAGCTGTTGAGGTGGTCCATCTCCCTACAGGGTATGGACTTTACGGTGGAACACCGTCCTGGTACAGATCACGCCAACGCTGACGGTCTGTCCAGGTATTTCCGCCTTAGTGACGAGGAACCCCCTGGGCAAGGGTAGTTCTCCCCACATTTCAGCTGGAGGGGACACGTGTTAGACCTGGCACCTTGGCGTGAGTTTCCCTTCCACTTTTTGATGGTGTGCCTCGATTGTTTTGCTGGTGTTGTCCGCTCAGGGCACTGCGCCACGGCTAATCCGTGCCGCAGTGCAAGTGCTCCCTAGGTAAAGTGTACCTGTAATTGATGTTCACGATTGGTTTATTGGATTCACTGTCAGTCCCCAGTAAAGGGCACCAGGGGTGCCAGGGCTTGTGAATGCCAATGCTGCTGGTGGGCTTGCAGCGCTGGTTGTGCCACCCCCAGGAAGCGGCCTTGTAAAATGTGTCTAGGGTCTGCCACCGCAGACCCTGTGCGCGGTCCCGGACCGTCGCGCTGACTGTGCAAGTGCCCCCACTTGCCAGTCCCTAAACCTTCCCTTACCTACCTATTAGCCACCCCTCTGGTAGGCCCACGGGCAGGGTGCATTGTAGGCATAAGGTAGGACATGCCCTGATGTGTGTGGCATGTCTTAGTAGTGAATTACAGCCCTTTCCGTTTTTCACTATTGAAGGCTACCTGCTCTCCATAGGCCAGAATGGGCTGCTGGGATCACGCCAACGCTGTGACCCCAGTGGACTCAGAGAGCATGGTAGAATGTCAAGTTTAGTATGCCTGAACTCATAATAATAAAATACTTCTTGTAGTCAAGTTTATTTTAATATCCTGGGTTTGTAAATACTACTTTTAGAAAGTTAGTATTTACTGACCTGACCATTTCAGTCCGCCTCTGCTGTGTGTGTGTGTTCTGCCTAGCAACAGTAAGGAGCAGGGTGGGGGGATCCCCAGAGACAGGTTGGCTGCCAGGTGGTGGGTAGAGAGATTACACCAGGATGGGTGGGAGGAGTACACCTTGACTCTTGAATAGACCTGTGCTCTGCCACCACAAAGCCGGCGCCGCCCCCTGTGGGGCGGCTGATGTCTCTGCCCTGCAGCTGAAAGGAAAGAGCAGAGTCACCATAACAAAGTGCTCCAGAACTGGACTGAGCCAGGCCCAGGCCCCCTGGCGCTAAAGAACAAAAGAATCATGGTATAAAAGTAGGAGCCTGGCTCCTAAGAAATCAGAATCCTGTTTACCACAAAGAACCTCTGCCCGACTAGAAGGAGAAGGAGACGCTGGAGGAGCTGGCCTGCTGCCTGCCTTGCTGAGAAAGGAGAGGAAGAGACTATTGAAAAGACTTTGCTACTTTGTGCTTGAACATTCTCCAAGGGCTTGATCTGAGCTTGCCCCCTGAACTGAACCCCAGGACCAGTGGGTTCTCTGTGCTTCTTGCTCGTCCTCCAATTCGAGCCGTGTGTGCATCCCGCTGGAAAAGAGACTGCGCCCCTCATCGCCCCTCCTAGGGCCGTGACACTCAGGAGCTCGCCTGCCGCAACCCCGTGAGAGCCCCGCTCCGTCCAGAGCCGCTCTCTGTCCCCGGGCTAGGCCGCCTGCACCCCTGTCACCGCCTGCCATTGGAGCGCGGTGAACGCGCTATCACCCCTCCCGCCGGAAGCCGTCCGACGACTGTGATCTACGCTGGGTCATCCAGCTGCACTGACGGTGCCCTGTGACCCCGCTTCGCTATCCCCGGACATCTCAGGCCGCGCCGCCCCCGCTGTGGAGACCCTCCTGCACCGCCGTGCTAAAGGGTCGCGGGCCGCGCCTGCCTACTTGCCCACACCTGCTGATTGAGGACCCAAGAACACTTCCCAACGTTGAGAGTCGCACCGACCTGTGCCGACTCTCCCCATCACGAAAGAAGTTCCAGTATCGGGCTCGGGGCCCGCAACGCCTTATTTCCCCGTTCGCAGGAACCGATCTCTGTGAGTACTGGAACCACAAGTAACATTTACAAGAGACTACAAAGTATCCATTTGAAACTACGAACAAAGAACATTTGCCTGCTTTACAACCTGGTGGCATAGCGAAAACGTTATTGGTCTTGTGATAAGTCTGCTGAGATATATATACCTATTTTTACATAAAGAAGCTTATTTTTATATATATCCAAGTCTGGTGTCCGTTTCTGGGGGGATTGATGTATTTACTGTGTGTACGATTGTAAGTGCTTAACCAACAACGCCTGAGGAATCGCCTTGGCTGCTCACGCCACGCACCTAGAGGGTGAGCAAGGGTCATTCGCGAGGGGTTATCCTGCGCCCTGACGTGGAGGAGAGGGTTCCTGCTTGACACAAGGGCAACCTTGCGCCAACCAGAGATTCCCGACTCTAACAGTGAGGCTGAAGGGGAGCACGGTAAACTGAAAATGCTCGTGGCCGACAGTGAACCGTAGGTAACGCCGGTGGGCCGGCACGACGGGGATGTGGAAATAAGCGTCCTGCAAGTCCAACACTACCATCCAGTCTCCAGGGTCTAGGGCAGCCAGAACCTGAGCTAAGGTGAGCATCTTGAACTTCTCCTTCCAGAGGAAGGCGTTGACGCTCCTGAGGTCCAAGATAGGGCGTAGGCCCTCTTTGCCCTTCTTGGGAACCAGAAAGTAGTGGGAATAACAACCATGACCTACTTCTGGACCAGGAACGTGCTCGAAGGCCTCCTTGGCCAAGAGGGCCGTAACTTCCTCCTGCAGAAGTTGCAAGTGATCCCCTGAAATTCGGTGGCACTGCGGTGGCATGGCTGGAGGGGTCACCTTGAAGGGGAGGGAGTAGCCCCTTCGGACGATTTGCAGCACCCACCTGTCCGATGTGATGGTACGGCAGTGGAGCAGGTGATGGCGAACTCTGCCTCGCACTGGCGTGGAATGGGCTTGAATGCTCGGACTAGGAGGGCTTTGAGGCAGATGCTGCTGGGGTAGATGTGGATGGACCGGCTCGTTGTCCCCCTGCTCCGCCTCGGCGGAATCCACGTCTGCGACCGCGTTGGGGCTGGTTCTGTGGCCTGTGGCTAGATGGACGTGAGGGGTGTAGGAGAGTAGGGTCTGCAATCCTATGATCACCCAGATTTTTTGCTTTTGCTTCATTGGTTTACGACTTTCTCCGGCTGTGGGCCTGCCAATCAGACCCACAGCCTAGCTGTTCTCTCTCGAAATTAACACACATGTACATTAGGTGCATCCACTAATTGGAACTGGGCCGCCTTGTCAGTCCCTGTCTCAGCATACCACAGGTATCCAGGGCATCGGTGTACCCAGGGCCTACCAGGGGCTGCAGCATGTATTATGCCACCCCTGGATGGCCGCCCAAATCTGACACAACTGGCTGCACGACAGCTGGGGCAGCGTGGTGTAATCACCCGTTGCTATAGGTGTAGTATTCCTACACCTAACCCTAAAATGGACACATGGATTCCTATCAGTCACTCCTATGGCAGGCCTTATCATCCTGAAGGCAGAGTGCCGGGAATCATGTGGGACGGTGCTCTGGCGCGAGCTGAGCCCGTCGACGGCTTGCGGAACCAAGTCCTAATAGCCGTTCCATGGTGACGCGGGCCAACTACTTTTAATGCATTATAATCCTTGCGGTTATTTGCTAACTTTGGCATCGCATCACCTACACATGTCGAGTAAGGTGTCATACGAATGGGAATACGAACCCCTCGCCAGTCCTGGCGACGGGGTTAGCATTCCCCCCTTTTAGAGGGACACGACATGGAAGTAACCTTGAACCCCGGTTAAAGTTGACTCAAGCCTCAGCATCACAAAATGGATGCTGCCACCAGACACAAGTCTGACCTCCTGCTGCTGGGGGACCTTCCAGCGAGGGGAGCTTGGACAAAGGGTTTCCTGTCGAGGGCGGTGTTAGCACCATCCCAGACAGGGTTTGTGTATCCCAGGTAGGCAGGGCTGAAAGGAAGGTGATTGCAAGTGGCACCCCGGTGCTCACTGTGCATAGCCCGGCTCAAACCAGTTTCGGGGGCCCACCAGCCCCTGAGCTGGGGCGAAGCCGGACAAAGGATAGGGGTGTAACCACCCCCCTCCTGGCTCCACCCATAGGTAGAACCTAGTCACGGGCCAGCCCCTTTTCTTAGAATAAAGGTAGGAGCGAGTCCCCTTCCCAAATTGGATAATCAGATAATCGGATGACTCCGAATCACGAACTACTTTCCACGAAAAGAACTCTTGACCATTTCTGAAGACTCTCCCTTGTGGCTAAGGAGTAGCCACCCTGCACCAGCAAGCACCACCTAAGCGCTTGCGGTTTGCTGCACGTCTCTCCCACGGACCAAGACTGCCCAGCTCGACGAGACCCGAGTTCCCTGCCATCTCTGACCTTTTACCTACCTCATCAGCCCAGCTGAGAGTCGTAGGTGTGACGAGACCTGCGGGACCGGCTATCTTCAGAAACCTGCACAACGCTTATCTAGCACGCCCACCGAGGGACCCTCGAGTGAGTGCACCTAGGGTTTGAGAAGCCCTAACCCTGAGCAGCTCCAGCATCGAAGTCTGTCTCCCCAGCATCCACGAGATCTGCGTGGGGGCCCTTCCGCTCCTTGCTGTTCACCGCGTTGTCCGACCACTTGCCGACCGGCTTGTGGCCCTCTTCACGACGCTCCAAGATTGTTTTCATCACCGGTCTGGTTGCTCCAGACTGGCTCTTGCTCCCCTTCAACAGAGGAGTACCACGGACCCTCCTGGTCCACTCCCGACGCCATCTTGACTTCCCCGCTTGGGTTGCCACTGCCAAGATCCGCTGCCCCTTCCTGGGCCCAGCATCATCGACAGCAGACACCTTCGTGGGACAGCTCGCCCTCCATCCTGGTCGCCGCCGCGCCTCCTGGTCCGAGGAACAGCCGAGTCCGACGTCACCCACTCACCTGGTTGAGGTGACTTCAGCCGGTACCCTCCTGGTACCCACACGATCGCTGGCTAGCGGTTGAGAACTGAGTCCCCTCTGCTTTCAGGTTTTCTTCATCACCGATCCAGGCTTGGATCTCGCTGAACATCATCACTGGTCGCCTGCCAGCAACTTCTTCTTTCAGGCTCCTGAGACTACACGAGGACTCCAGACATCTTGCCGAACTTCACGCAGCCGCAGCCTCTGGGCTAGGTAACTCGAGCATTTCGGTGCTCCATCGCAGGTTCGCTCTACAAGTGTCCAGTTCCTTTTTCGTTTAGTCCCACTGATCGGTACACTCCGGAATCAGTACCTCCAGACTCTATCCATTCGCATTTCACTGTAAGTGTGGATGGTTTCTCGTGCCCCTCGGGCATTTGTGTAAATTGTGCAACTGAAGTATTTTCCTAAGAGTTTTGTAGTGTGCTTAGCTCCCTGACTCATAAAGAGCCAGGGTAGTCTTGTTATAAATAAATATCCTTTTATTTTCATAACAACTTGTGTGGTGTCCTTTCACTTGGTGTTCAAGGGGTATATGTGATGGTAAACAGCTGGCTTAACACGCCCTCTAGAGTTTAGCCTAAGACTGCTCGTATCCACGCTACTAGGATAGCTGGTCTATAAGGTTGACTTACAACCAATCATCAATAAGGGTCGTTTGGAATGATACACAGTGATCACTAGAATAGTGAGCACTACATATCAGGCCAACTTCTCACAAGGGGGCGCCCCTTCCTTGGCCATGAAAGGGGCGAAAAGCGGAAGATTGCGGGCGAGGGCCGAGAGGCCCAAGGACTTGGCTGTAGCCCTGGAGTCCTTAAAGCGCTCCAGCGCGCTATCCGCTTTGTCGACTGCCATCAAAGGGCATGTTCATGAGGGTGCTCTGGACATCCCTGGAGAAACTCGTGGACCTCAGCCAGGCGTGGCGACAAATCACCACCATGGTCACCATTGCCCTGCCTAGCGAGTCCGTTGTGTCCAGTCCACATTGGATTGCATGCCGTGCCGCATCCCGCCCCTCGGCAAGAGCCTGGGCGAGCCGTGTCCGGGCCTCCTCCAGACACTGTAGAGGTAGAGGCCTGGATAACCAGGCTCTCGGGTGTGGGGTGCATCGACAGAAAACTGGGGTCGCCCGGTGCAGGGCGGTGGCGCCGGGCCATGTTCTGGTCCACAGGAGGAACTGTGGAGGGCTTGGACCAGGTGCCCTTCAGAACGTCAATCAGTGCTTCATTGAACTGCAGCAGAGGCTCCGAGGAGCTTGCTGATGGTTGAAGCACTTCAGTGAGGAGATTAGTCCTCACGGCCACAGCAGGCAGCTCCAGCCCAAGGGCTTCGGCCGCCTTGCGCAGCACCACAGAAAATGTAGCACCTTCCTCCGAAGCCACGGACGGAGGAGAGATGAATCCAGTGTCAGGGGAGGTATCAAGACCACTGGCACCCCCCAGTTCGTCTGCCCAGTCCTGAGATAAATGGCCCTGCCGTGCCAGAGGGTCCTCAGACCCCTCCCAGTCGTCTCCGTCATCCGATTCCTGGTACACAGGTGGAAGGATCGGAGCCGGGCGGAGGATGAACCTGTCACCCATCGGCATCGGATACGGTGCTGGGTAGCGCCGCTCCGACGCCGGGCCCGGACCGGGACTAAACCGGGGAACGGCGTCGTCCAAAGGCGGCGCCGGGGGTGGCACCGGAGGGGTCGGCGCTGGCAGAGGGGTCGTGAGGTCGACCGGCGCCTACTGGGATCTCGGCCTGGATCCTGCGGGGGCCTGCGGCGTCGGGACCGGAGTCGACAACGCCACCGGGGCTGGAGCCGCCGGCTAGCTAGGCCTCCCAGTCGAGCCTGCGGGGCCCGAAGGCGCACCGGCAGGTGTCAACGGCAGAGCCAGGTTCCACATGGCCACGAGGAAGTCACTGACCTCTCCCGGAGTCGGATCAGACCCAGGGACCGGAGGGTATGGGGTCGGACAGGACTCCTGCAGCTCGTGCCACCCGAACCCTCAACCGAGTCGAGCAACCGGCGAGGGGAGCCAGAAGAGCGATGTTGCCTCTTTGACTTCTTGCTGTGCTTCGACTTACCAGAGCGCAAAGGCTTTGACCCCGACGAGCGGTGATGACTGCGGCTCCGTGACCGGTCCCTCGACCTCCTCCTCGACCGGGACCTTGAGCGGCGCGGAGCCGACTGGCGGAACTAGAGCAGCTTGCGGGACAGCTCCCGCTTAAACCTTCGAAGTCAAGGCCCGGCAGTCGAGGTGATCTGTGACCGACATCAGTCGGTGACAGGTGTCACAAGCTTTGAAGCCAGGCATCCCTATCGGCACCAGAGTCGAGGTCGACTGAAAATGGAACCAAAAGAGTTCAAAAAAGTTTAGTCAAAAAATGACTAAAAGGGTATGCTCTTCCCAGATCAGCGCTTACTGGCGTGGAAAAAAGAAGAACTGACGTCAGCGCGCGAGGGTGGCGACGAAGTACTCCGACAACGTCATCCCGGTGATCACGACGCCGACGACGGACGCAGAGCCGCAGACGACGCCTAGCGACGCGCAAGGGTATTGCTGACGAAAAATCTTTCCGGATCCAGCCTGACGCCTGGGGATATTCTAAGGTGAGGAATCTAACTAACGTGTTTCTTTCAGATATGCATATACCTTATGCAGGGTATGGGAGGCATGGCACACTGGTCTGTGTGTCATGTCAACTCTTCAGGTTTCTCTGCACCAAGACACTCAGCCTGCAAGGGCAGAGAACATAGCGTTGGTGAGGGATCACTTGGGTGGCACAACCAGTGCTGCAGCTACAGAGGACCCTCTTCAGTATCCATGCCCTAGGTACCAGGGGTACTACTGACTAGAGACTTACAGAGGTAGCTGAAGTAGTTCCAAATGTGGTACTTTTTAGGGAACAAACACTGGTTCTGGGAACCTGGTCCAGTAGACCTCAGTCAAAGTTGCATCAAAAACCAGGCAAAAAGTGAGTGAGTACTGCAACAGACACCCAGTTTCTCACAGGATTGTAGCTTACTTTTGCGGTAAGTCATATGAATGGTGTATCACAATACTAACATATGATTAATCAGATAATGGTGGATAAATATAATCAATTGTTTTAACCAATCAAGTCTGTTTTCTATCTTTATTTTAATACATATCTCCTTTATTTATAACACATTCTCTTAATGATTGCATATTTTTACTTTCCTAGTTGATTTATTTCTAATGCCATCATGTGGTTGGATCCTGACTATAGAAAGATTTTTATATTATACCTATTTGTCTGGTTGGAAGGTCAAATTTTCCTGAACAAAGCGGTGTTCAACCAGGGGATCTTTGTGTATTCTAAATTACATATTCCTGTCTCCGAGAGCAGTTGATTTCATTCAGATCTGTCTTATGTGGGCATGTTTCCTTTACATTCTAGTGGCTAATCTGGAGAACAACTTAAAGTGTGGTGCTAAGAGTGTTATATCTGTTTCTCTATATGGAGTACCGGGTTTAAACCTTTAATTTGTGGTTTAAGTTGTAATTTTTGCTTCATCTGAAAGTATTGCACCAATGTACTTTGCATTGGATTTTAAGGTAAGAATTAGGCTTTAGAATTGTTTATGGTATTATGATCCCTGAGTATTGTTTCTTCTGACACATAAGTATGTTTATGAGCCGTAGGGTTAGTTTCAGCTTAATTTATGTTGTGTAATAGTTGGAATCAGTTGCGGCCTAGGGTTCGATCTTTTGGTTTACTGTTGCTAAATCAAGTGATACATATAATTGTTGGTAGTTTTTGGTGGGTGATGTGTGGGTGCCCTTGTGGATGTGTCCCTGTCCCCCCTAGGGTGTCTGATGTAGATTTGGACCCTATCTCTGCACGTGTGTTGTGTGTTGTGTTTGGGTTGTTGCGTACCTGCGGCGGCGTCCGCGGCGGTCCATGAGTTCCTGGAGATGTAGCAGGCACAGCACCGGCAAGACGTGTAGAGCTGGGTCCAGGGCGGTCGTGACCGGGACTCTGGTTTCGCGCTCCGCTGTCGAGCTTCCGCCGTCTCTGGTTGGGCGGTATCTCCGCTGCGGTGCATCTGCTTGTTTGAATCATTCTAATTTGTGGAGCAGGGCAGACGTCATTCTGCATGGCAGTGAGTCTCCATTGGCTCCCACCGCCGCGGTGGCGGGTGCAATTTGATGGCGGTGCGCGGTAGGGAAATGGCCTATGTTTGGCCATACTAATATGGCGGACGTGAGGGCCGCTGCTCGCGGGTGGAAATTAGCGTTTTTCCGCACCGCCAGCGCCCGACATCCTAATGGGCCCCTAGATATTAGTGTAGGTCGATATAAAAAAATCAATATTTTGACTGCGCTCCGCGCAGGGCTTTACAAAGTGACACATCTCCCTAGATGCGTCACGTTGTAAATATGTCATAACGTGGTGCATTGTTTACAACGCCACTGCGTCACAGAAGTGACGTAAGTTGTCGCAAGGGGCTTGTGAATCTGCCCCTCGGTGTTTTGGCATAAGTATCAAATACACCCCATGGTATAAACTGAGTCCAAAAGGGGGTATCGAATCAAAGTGCAAAGTCACTGAAAAACCTACATCTCCTAGGGCAGTTACTCTGTCAAGTGCAGGCGAGTGGTAGGATATAAAAAGGAAACCACTTGCTCTAAACATAGCTCAGCCCACCCGGCCCCCTCCTCCTCCTCCTTCGGCCCTCAAGAGCCTGGGGAGGAGGCCAAGATGGCTGCCCTGAGCTCTGGAAACTTCAAGCAAACACGAATGTCGTGCTTGCCTAAACACTTCTAATCAAAATCATTACATGTGTAATAATGTTATTTAGCAGTAGCTTTGTGAATTACGTGGTGGCTCATATTGGCAGGGTGACACCCTAAAGAGGAACCACCCCTGAAGGGTGACTCCTCCTACCCGCCACACTGCCACCCTGCATAGAATACTACGCATGACAGGTGTCAAGTGTCTCCTTAAGAGAGTCTCAGTTAGGAGGGAAAAAACCAAGAGTAAAGAGGAACCACCCCTGAAGGGTGACTCCTCCCACCCGCCACCCTGCAGAGAATACTACGCATGACAGGTGTCAAGTGTCTCCTTAGGAGAGTCTCAGTTAGGAGGGAAAAAACCAAGAGTAAAGAGGAACCACCCCTGAAGGCTGACTCCTCCCACCCGCCACACTGCCACCCTGCAGAGAATACTACGCATGACAGGTGTCAAGTGTCTCCTGTCATCAGGACAAGAGTGTTTAGCAAGCCTGAAATTACGCTGCCTGAATGGCGAGCGTGGGGGAGGAAGGATCCAGGGGTTATGGAAGTACAATGTACGAGCTAATTGTATTGGAGATCGCAACGATTCTGCTCCTAATGGCTTGTAGGAACTATCGGCAATTCTTGTGATCAGCAAGTAGCCGCCTATCTTGTGATTGGCAAGCAACCGCCGTCTTGAATCCCGCGGACGCCCTCCTTACCCCCGCGCCATATTTTACCTTTGGTTGGTCACCAATTAACATCAGAAATGGGTTCCAACCATCTCCAATACAATTAGCTCGTACATTGTACTTCCATAACCCTTGGATCCTTCCCCCCCCCCGTGCCCACCATTCAGGCAGCGTCATTTGGGGGTGGTCACAACTAGTTGACACCGAGGGTCCTTCCTACCTTTTGGGTTCCCTTGTTTATAACAAACATAACTAGTCCAGTGAGTGACATCCTCTTCCCAAGTGACCAACAATGGGGTGTGTTTTGACTTCCAACCGAGACCTATCCTTTGTTTAGCCAACAGTAAAGCTAGATCTATAAATCTATGCCCCAGTCTATGTGATGTGGGTCTCGGGAATAAACCCAAGAGGCAGGCCTCTGGAGAACACTGTAGGGTTCGAGACAAAACTCTATTGATCATATTCACAATGTTCCTCCAAGAATCCTTAAGTCGTATACAGGACCAAACCATATGATCAAAGTCCGTATCCAACTGCAAGCACCTAGCACAAGCCTGGTCTTCTCTGCTATATATCACATTCAACCTATGGGGGGTGAGGTAAGTTCTATGGAGCATGTTAAATTGTAGTAGCTTGAAAGCCGTGTTCCAGGATACCTTTTTTGGTCTACTCAGAACCTTCATCCATTCCTTCTCAGTTAAGGTCCTATTTAGTGTGGCCTCCCACCTCTCCCTTAAGCGAGGTAATGATTGTGGTGTGAATTCCAGTATTGCCAGGTATAGCTACTTCACCAAGGTGCCGATTCCGATCCGTTAAAAAAATTTACCGTCCGACTCGTATCCGTATTTTTTTACGTACGAATCGTACAAGTCCCGTACAAACGGCGAAGTACGATTCGTACGTGAAAAATACATACGAATGACCTCGGGAATAGTCTACGAGACGTCCCCGGACAGTTTTACGTACGAGTCATAAAACTGAAGTCCGAGCGCACAAGTCCGATCCATACCGGCATCCTGAATACACAAGCGTATGGAAAACGTCCCGTACAGAGCGAACTTTGCACAACCCCTACCCCGGGTACACTTGTGCCCAGGGTACGAGTCGTACGGCCCCCCCAGCCTCCCACCCCTCCCGCGTACATCCGCACCGTACCCCCCAGACCCCCGTATGTACGCGCCGTACCCCCAGCCCCCCGTATGTACACGCCGTACCCCCAGCCCCCCATATCTATGCGCCGTATCCCCACCCCCGTATGTACGCGCCGTACCCCCAGCCCCATATGTACGCACCGTACACCCAGCCACGTATGTACGCGCCATACCCCCAGCCCCGTATGTACATGCCGTACCCCCAGCCCCATATGTATGCGCCGTACCCCCAGCCCCCGTATGTACGCGCCGTACCCCCAGCCCCCCCCGTATGTACACGCCGTACCCCCACCCACGTATGTACGCACCGTACCCCCAGCGCTGGTCTGGCGAGACATTTTGTGAGGGCTCCAAAAAGTGCTACCATGGCCAGCCTAGAGCTACAGTGTATGTGTGCGGGCGCGCATGCCGCGCTTGATCGCGATTACTTTCACTTTCACAGCCGCTTTGATGTTCTCCGTAAGCCAATGCTGCACTCGCGGCTTCAGCTATGTTGATGCCCTTTGACCTCATGCTTAAAACACGCCTCAGTTGCTAGGGGAAGCGATGCTTGGCTTCAGACTCTCTGAGTGCAGCAAACACTGGGCCCGGCCGCACAGGCTGCTTGTGCACAAGTCTTCGTTTTCTTTTCACCCCTGCCCTTCTTGTCTGTGTAACCATGAGTGACTGCGTCATAACTTGAGCCCACGCAGTAATATAGAGGTTATTGCTGGAATCTAATGCTCAATATTAAAGGATTTCCTGTGTGTCCCCTCTTCTGTTTTAAAATGCACAATTAGTGAAATGTAGGGAAATGTTGCGCTTTCCTCCTTGTAGTACGACTGACAGTGCATGCCTTGAAAAACCTGCAAAACATAAGTAAATAATCACAGGTGTCATGATTAACTAATAGCGCTTGTTTGAGGCTTAGTTTACAGTGATTGGAAAGTTATAAAATTACCGAAATTATTATATTGCTTGGTTCCCTCTGTTTGCCTGTACCGACGTTCACACAGCAGGGAAGCGTTTTTGTGAGCCAGGGGGTTGTTTTTGTGTTTTGGTCAAAATTGAGGCATGTCCATAAATGTCACATAAATTATATTTACTGTAAAATACTTGCTGAGTTTATTTAAATAATCTTTGCTGCTGGCGCTTCTCAGGGTACTGCATGTTCTTATGTATCCAAGTGCATTTTGTCTTCACCTCACAAGATGCTTGTTAACTGCCTAGCATGTCAGAACACCACCCAAAATAGTTTTTTTTGTAAACGTGTTAAGAAAAATATTCACATCTACAACACCAGTAGTTCTATCTCTCATTTTCTAGATGATCACTCCACTGCAAACAAAATAACATAAGTAAACAAGCAGTGGCATAGCCAATAGGTCTCGCCTTTGGGACCTTATAAGTGTTTAGCCATGCAACAATTGATGTTGTTGCACCAAGGATATTGTGCTGCATAACTAAATACTTATAAGGTCCCAAAAGCGAGACCATTTTGGCTATGCCAATGCTTGTTGTGTATGGCAGCGGTCAGAGGGATCATTTCTGTGCCTGCACCAGGGCCCCTGGCACCCTTGTCCACCTCTGCTCATGCACCCACCACTGGAATAGCATAGGCGGTTGCCAGACACCAAGGCTGTCTAGTCTTGATTCCACATCCTAACTCTTTTTTACCACTGCTTGTCACTTTTCTAGGGTCTTTTTCTTTACTGTTTTTTCACTTTTCACTAATTTCTATGCTCTTCTCTACACCTTCTCGCTCTCTTTTCTACTATCTCTTTCTGAGTAAGGCCTGGTCCCCACTGGCACAAATTCAGCCCGAGCAGTAGGGCACAGTGCTGCCTTCGGCGTGTTTACACCAGCCCTGCTTGTCAGGTCTTGTGTTGCGTGGACTTCTCTGTGCGTGGTGATCCCTGGATCTCTTGCAGGCTTTGATGTTGGCTATTGTTATCTAAGGTCATGGAAGTAGTAACATCTGTCCTGTTGAGAGGTGAAGGTGGGCCCGCATTGCCTGTTAGGTTTGTTGAAGTGTGGTATCAATAGGTTCTCTTGTGGGGTGTGGTGGCAACCAACTTCAAAGAGGTAACATCTGGTTCTCTTGATTGGTGTAGTGTTCTCTACTGATCTATTGGGGCATGGTAGACCCTACTTCTCGTGTTAGATGGCATGGAGTCTGCTGCTCTCCTTAGGAGTAGGAACCCTGTGTACTTGTAGGAGGTGCAGTCGTGTGTGATGTGTTTTCCAGGACTTTGCAACACATTGCTGATTTGTTTGGTGTCGTGTACCCGGCGTTTCATTTGGAAGTTTTAACATAGAGGCTCCTGGTGCAGGAACGTTTAGTTCTCATCTTAGCTGCGATTATGCCTGGGGTCCTCTCTGAGAAGTGGGATAATAGGCCTTCCCTTTCGTTGTGTGATGTAGGACAGCCTCCCCTTTCTGGTCTTGGGGACACCCTTCTATTCTCGGAGAAGTTTCATTGGGTTGTGTACACAATGTCCCTTGTAATTCCAGTTACAATGGAAGTTATCTTGGTTATCGGGCAATCAGGCAGCTGCAGTTCTGTTTGGGGGTAGTGACATAAGACCTTGGTGTACGGTGCCAGTATGGAGTGTGGGAGTATATTTGGGCTGCGCCGCGCGTCATCCTCAAGAGCTGTCTCAGGGTGAGTGTATGGGATATCATGGCACATGGCCTGTGTCTCAGTCTTATGACCTTTGGACATTGTGACACTTAGTCTCACCTCAGAAGATGCTGAATGACCTCTGACCTTCAAGCAGCCCTGCCCCCGCCCCGCACCCCTCACCTGAGACTCGATGCCGGTCTGCTCGGCGGAGTTCACCTCCATCAGCACCGCCAGGAAGGCGCGCATCTTCCCGTCCAGCCTGGAGCTCACGCACTCGATCTTCCACATCAGGGCCAGGCAGTGGATTTGTTCGTACAGGTATGGGATCTTGGCGTCACTGTGGGGCAGCAAGGAGGAGGTTACAGCCACAGATTATCAGGAGGTGTCTCTCCTCTGAGAGACAGCATTCATCACACTCACGCACTTCCTCAGAAGGAACAACCTACGGGTCTAATGGGGTGTGCGGGCAATGCTCAGCACTCAGCCCTCACTCTAGAGTGCTGGGGGTCACGTGAACTCTCCCTAGACTCTCCAAGGACACTGAGTGCGGACCAGAGGATGCTGGGAGCTGAGGCGTTGTGTCTACTGTGACCTGGGACTCTACCCCCACTGCCTCCAAGGGCGCTCTGCACCTTGAGGTACAGACATCTGTGTGGTACCACTTCCTGCTACACTGGGATTCAGAAATGTCGCCTAGACCAGCACTTTCATGGCACTATAACTTCTGCTGCCTCGGTAAGAGGGGAAACACTGTCTGCAGTCAATTAGGACAGGAGGTGGGAGTGGGAACACAATCTGCAGTCACTGAGGAAAGAGGTAGGAGTGGAAACACTGCCTCCAGTCACTGAGGAACAAGGGAGGAGTGGGAACACTGTCTACAGTCACTGAGGAACGAGGTAGGAGTAGAAACATTGCAAGCACAATGAGATGATGCCCGGAGCCCTGAAACTTTTCAGACACCCACCCAAGTCATAGATCTGGGTTGAATCCGTCATTGTTCTTTAGCTCACTTTGCCACCTCATTTCAGACCCAGCTATATGCAAATCAGTCTTGACCCTGTGCCTCATGGGAACAGTCCAGCCCAAACTGCCAAGCCAGGTCTTCTCTGAACCGGAAACAAGCATCCTGGGACCGGTTTCGGGGTAAAACCCCTCATCAGCCAGGCTAGCTTCAATCCAGTGGCAAAGTGAGCGACGGACCCATGATGCACAGGGTCAAGACTGATTTGCATAAAGCTGGGTCTAAACTGAGGTGGCAAAATGAGTTAAAGAACGATGATGGATTCAACCGAGATCTGTGACTGGGGGTGAGTGTCTGACAAGTTTCAGGGCTGCGCCCATCATCTCCTTGTGTTTGATTTGTTTGCTCTAAGTTGGCAGGGTTGCCCAGACATTGGTCCCTTGCTCACTTTGCCACTGGATTGAAGCTAGCCTGGCTGATGAGAGGTGTCACCCAAAAACTGGTCCCAGGATGCTTGTTTCCGGTTCAGCAAGAGCTGGCTTTGCAGTTGCTCAGGACTGGAGGGGGGAGTGGAAACATTGTAGTCGCTGAGGAAGGAGGTAGGAGTGGAAACATTGTCTACTGTCACCTAGAACAGGAGGTAGGAGAGGAAAATGTCTGCAGTCATTGAGGAACAAGGTAGAAGTGGAAACATTGTCTACAGTCGCTGTGGACAGGTGGTAGGAGTAGAAACATTGTTTTATAGTTGCTGAGGACAGGAGGAGGGAGTGGAAACATTGCACTCGCTGAGGAAGGAGGTAGGAGTGGAAAGATTGTCTACTGTCACCTAGAACAGGAGGTAGGAGTGGAAAATGTCTGCAGTCATTGAGGAAGAAGGTAGAAGTGGAAACATTGTCTGCAGTCGCTGTGGACAGGTGGTAGAAGTAGAAACATTGTCTGTAGTTGCTGAGGAGAGGAGGTGGGAGTGGAAACCTTGTCTGCACTCACTGAGGAACGAGGTAGGAGTGGAAACATTGCCTGCAATCGCTGAAGAAGGAGGTAGGAGTGGAAACATTGTCTGCAATTGCTGAGTACAGGAGGTGGGAGTGGAAACAGTGTCTGCAGTCGCTGAGGATAGGAGGTAGTAGTGGAAATATTGTCTGCTGTTGCTGAGGGCAAAAGATAGGAGTAGAAACATTGGCTTCCGTCACCTAGAACAGGAGTTAGGAGTGGAAACATTGTCTGCAGTCACTGATGATAGGAGGTAGGAGTTAAAACACTGTCTGGAGTCATTGAGGAAGGAGGTAGGAGTGCAAACATTACCTGCTGTCACAGAAGACAGGAAGTATGAGTGGAAACACTGTCTACAGTCTCCAAGGACAGGAAGTAGTAGTGGAAACATTGTCTGCAGTCAGTGAAGTAGGAGGTGGGAGTGTAAACATTGTCTGCAGTAGCTGAGGAAGGCAGTATGATTGAAAGAATTGTCTGCAGTTGCTGAGGTACAGGGTAGGAGTGGAAAATTGTCTGCAGTCACTGAGGAAGGAGGTAGGAGTGGAAACATTGCCTGCAGTTGAGGAGGACGGGTGGTAGGAGTAGAAACATTGTCTGCAGATTCTCAGGACTGGAGGGGGAGTGGAAAAATTGTCTGCGCTCACTGAGGTAGGAGTGGAAACATTGCAGTCACTGAGGAACGAGGTAGGAGTGGAAACATTGCAGTCGCTGAGGACAGGCGGTAGGAGTAGAAACATTGTTTGCAGTTGCTAAGGACAGGAGGAGGGAGTGGAAACATTGCACTCGCTGAGGAAGGAGGTAGGAGTGGAAACATTGTCTACTGTCACATAGAACAGGAGGTAGGAGTGGAAACACTGTCTGCAGTCACTGAGGAAGAAGGTAGGAGTGCAAACATTGTCTGCTATAACCAAGGACAGTAAGTAGGAGTGGAAACATTGTCTACAGTTGCCAAGGACAGGAGGTAGTAGTGGAAACATTGTCTGCAGTCGCTGAAGTAGGAGGCTGGAGTGTAAACATTGTTTGCAATCACTGATGACAGGAGGTCGGAGTAGAAACATTGTCTGTAATCTCTAAGGACAGGAGGTTGGAGTGGAAACATTGTCTGCACTCACTGAGGAAGGAGGTAGAAGTGGAAACATTGTCTGCAGGCACTGAGGACAGGAGGTAGGAGTGGAAACATGTTCTGCAGTCGACGAAGGAGGTAGGAGTGCAATCATGGTCTGAAATTGTTGAGGGCAGGGGGTGGGAGTGGAACGATTGTCTGCAGTTGCTGAGAATAGGAGGAAGTAGTTGAAACATTGTCTGTTGTCACTGAAGCAGGAGATAGGAGTAGAAAACTTTATCTGCCGTCACCTAAAACAGGAGGTAGGAGTGGAAACACTGTCTGCAGTAGTTGAGGATAGGAGGTAGGAGTTGAAACTCTGTCTGCAGTCACTGAGGAAGGAGGTAGGAGTGGAAACATTGTCTGCTGTCACTGAGGACAGGAAGTAGGAGTGGAAACATTGTCTACAGTCACCAAGGACAGGAGGTAGTAGTGGAAATATTGTCTGCAGTCACTGAAGTAGGAGGTTGGACTGTACACATTGTCTGCAGTCACTAAGGACAGGAGGTAGGAGTAAAAAACATTGTCTGTGGTCTCTGAGGACAGAAGGTTGGAGTGGAAACATTGTCTGCAGTCGCTGAGGAAGGAGGTATGATTGAAAAAAGTGTCTGCAGTTGCTGAGGTACAGAGTAGGAGGGGAAAATTGTCTGCAGTCGCTGAAGAAGGAGGTAGGAGTAGAAACATTGTCTGCAATTGCCGAGGTCAGGAGGTGGGAGTGGAAACATTTTCTGCAGTCGCTGTGGATAGGAGTTAGTAGTGGAAATATTGTCTGCTGTCACTGAGGGCAGGAGATAGCAGTAGAAACATTGTCTGCCGTCACCTAGAACAGGAGGCAGGAGTGGAAACATTGTCTGCAGTCGCTGAGGGTAGGAGATAGGAGTAGAAACATTGTCTGCCATAACCTAGAACAGGAGGTAGGAGAGGAAACATTGTCTGCAGTCGCAGAGGACAGGAGGAGGTATTTGAAACATTATCTGCAGTCGATGATGACAGGAGGTGGAAGTGGAAACTTTGTCTGAATTCTCTGAGGAGAGGAGGTAGGTGTGAAAGCGTGAAGGCAGTCGTTGAGGACAGGAGGTTTGAGTGGAAACATTGTCTGCAGACATTGAGGATAGGAGGTAGGAGTGGAAACATTGACTGCAGTTGCTGAGGACAGGAGGTAGGAGTGGAAACATTGACTGCCTTCACTGAAGAAAGGAGGTAGGAGTGGAAACAGAGTCTGCAGTCACTGATGACAGAAGCTGGGAGTGGAAACATTATTTGCAGTCTATGATGACAGGAGGTAGGAGTGAAAATATTGTCTGCTGTCACTGAGGACACGAGGTAGGAGTAGAAACATTGTCTGCCATCGCCAAAGACAGGAGGTAGGAGTGCAAACATTGTCTCCAGTCGCTGAGGACAGGAGGTAGGATTGGAAACATTGTATTCGCTGAGGATAAGAGGAAGTAGTCAAACTATTGTCTGCAGTCGCTAAGGATAGGAGATAGGAGTGGAAATATTGTTTACTGGTGCCAAGGATAGGAGGTAGAAGTGGAAACATTGTCTGCAGTCGCTGAGGAAAGGAGGACGTACTGGAAAAATTATCTTCAGTCGCTGATGACAGGAGGTACAAGTGGAGACATTGTCTGCTGTTGCTGAGTACACAAGGGAGAAGTAGAAACATTGTCTGCAGTCGCTGAGGACAGGAGGTAGGAGTGGAAACATTGTCTGAAGTCGCTAAGGACAAGAGGTAGGAATGCAAACAGTGTCTGGAGTGGCTGAGGACAGGTGGTAGGAGTGGAACCATTGTCTGTAGTCACTGAGGACATGAGGTAGGAGTGGAAACATTGTCTGCATTTGCTGAGAACAGGAGGGAGGAGTGAAACAATGTGTGCAGTCGTTGAGGACAGGAGGTATGAGTGAAAACAATGTCTGCAGTGATGCAAGTTAGGAGGTAGGAGTGAAAAATGAATCGGCACTTGCTGCAGACAGGAGGTAGGAGTGGAAACATTGTCTGACGTAGCCAAGGACAGGAGGTAGGATTGGAAAGAGTGTCTGCATTTGCTGAGGACAGGAGTTAGGAGTCGAAACATTGTCTGCCGTCACCTAGAACTGGAGGTAAGAGTCCAAACAGTGGCTACAGTCACTGAGGATAGGCGGTAGACGTGGAAACATTGTCTGCAGTCACAGAGGACAGGAGGTAGGAGTGGAAACATTGTCTGCAGTTGCTGAGGACAGGATGTAGGAGTGCAAACATTGTCTGCCTTCACCAAGGATAGGAGGTAGGATTGGAAAGAGTGTCTGCATTTGCTGAGGACAGGAGGTAGGAGTCGAAACATTGTCTGCCGTCACCTAGAACTGGAGGTAAGAGTCCAAACAGTGGCTGCAGTCACTGAGGATAGGCGGTAGACGTGGAAACATTGTCTGCAGTCACAGAGGACAGGAGGTAGGAGTAGAGACATTATTTGCAGTCGGGTAGGCTAGGAGGTAGGAGTGGAAACATTGTCAGCAGTCACTGAGGACAGGATGTAGGAGCGCAAACATTGTCTGCAGTTGCTGAGGACAGGATGTAGGAGTGAAAACATTGTCTGTCTTCACCAAGGATAGGAGGTAGGATTGGAAAGAGTGTCTGCATTTTCTGAGGACAGGAGGTAGGAGTGGAAACCTTGTCTGCTGTCACAGAGGACAGGGGATAGAAGTTCAACCAGTGGCTGTAGTCACTAAGGATAGGAGGTAGGAGTGGAAACATTGTCTGCAGTCACTGAGGACAGGAGGTGGGAGTGGAAACATTATTTGCAGTCACTAATGACAGGAGGTAGAAGTGCAAATATTGTCTGCTGTCACTGAGGACATGAGGTAGGAGTGGAAACACTCTCTGCAGTCACTGAGAACAGGAGGTAGGAGTCGAAACATTGTCTGCCGTCACCTAGAACAGGAGGTAGGAGTCCAAACATTGGCTGCAGTTGCTAAGGATAGGCGGTAGAAGTGGAAACATTGTCTGCAGTCACCGAGGACAGGAGGTAGGAGTGGAAACATTGTCTGTAGTCACTGAGGATGGGAGGTAGGACTGGAAACATTGTCTGCAGTTGCTGAGGACAGGAGGTAGGAGTGGAAATATTGTCTTCATTCACCAAGGACGGGAGGTAGGATTGGAAACATTGTCTGCAGTCACCAAGTATAGAAGGTTGGAGTGGAAACATTTTCTGCAGTCGCTGAGGATAGGAGGTGGGAGTGGAAACATTATTTGCAGTCGCTGATGACAGGAGGTAGAAGTGAAAATATTGCCTCCTGTAGCTGAGCACACGAGGTTGGATTGGAAATATTGTCTGCAGTTGCTGAGGCCAGGAGGTAGGAGTAGAAACATTGTTTTCAGTCGCTGAGGCTAGGGGGTAGGAGTGGAAACATTGTCTGCAGTTGCTGAGGACATGAGGTAGGAGTGGAAACACTGTCTGCAGTCGCTGAGGACAGGAGGTAGGAGTCGAAACATTGTCTGCCGTCACCTAAAACTGGAGGTAAGAGTCCAAACATTGGCTGCAGTCGCTGAGGATAGGCGGTAGATGTGGAAACATTGTCTGCAGTCACAGAGGACAGGAGGTAGGAGTGGAAACATTGTCAGTAGTCACTGAGGATGGGAGGTAGGACTGGAAAAATTGTCTGCAGTTGCTGAGGACAGGAGGTAGGAGAGGAAATATTGTCTTCATTCACCAAGGACGGGAGGTAGGAGTGGAAACATTGTCTGCAGTCACCGAGCATTGAAGGTTGGAGTCAAAACATTGTCTCCTGTCACTGAGGACACGAGGTAGGAGTCGAAACATTGTCTGCAGTTGCGGAGCACAGGAGATAGGAGTAGAAACATTATTTGCAGTCGGGTAGGCTAGGAGGTAGGAGTGGAAACATTGTCTGCAGTCACTAGGATAGGAGGTAGGACTGGAAACATCGTCTGCAGTCGCTGAGGACCGGAGGTAGGAGTGGAAACATTGTCTGCAATCACTGAGGATAGGAGGAGGGAGTGGAAGCATTGTCTGCAGTCACTGAGGAGAGGAGGTAGAAATGGAAACTTTGTCTGGAGTCATCAAGTATAGAAGGTAGGAGTCAAAACATTGCAGTCTCTGGAGATAGGAAGTGGGAGCGGAAACATTATTTGCAGTCGCTGATGACAGGAGGTAGAAGTGAAAATATTGCCTCCTGTAGCTGAGGACACGAGGTTGGAATGGAAATATTGTCTGCAGTCGCTGAAGATAGGAGGTAGGACTGGAAACATTGTCTGCAATCACTGGGGATAGGAGGTGGGAGTGGAAGTATTGTCAGCAGTCGCTGAGGATAGAAGGCTGGAGTGGAAACAGTGTCTACAATTGCCGAGGATTGGAGGTAGGAGTGGAAACATTGTCTACCGTCACCAAGGATAGGAGGTAGGAGTGGAAACACTATCTGCAGTCTATGAGGACATGAGGGGAGTAGAAACATTAGTTGCAGTCGCTGATGACAGGAGGTAGAAGTGGAAACATTGTTTGCTGTTGCTGAGGACACGATGTAAGAGTGGAAACATTGTCTGCAGTCGCTAAGGACTGGAGGTAGGAGGAAAACATTGTTTGCAGTCCCTGAGGATAGGCGGTAGGAGTGGAAACACTTTCAGCAGTCACCAAGGACAGGAGGTAGGAGTGGAAACATTGTCTGCTGTCACCTAGAACAGGAAGTAGGAATGGAATCTTTGCCTGCAGTTGCTGGGGATAGGAGGTAGGAGTGGAAAAAATGTCTGCAGTTATTTATTTATTTGTTTAAAAGGTTTTATATAGCGCTGGCTGGACCCTAGGGTATCAGAGCGCTTTACATGGTAACATCAAGATAAGCAATAGGTTACAGCGCGTCAAGTGTATAAATGCAAGAGAGGTGAGGAAACATTAGTACAAAGGAAACAATATAGACCGAAAGTTCAATAGAAAACATTGACTAACAAGAGTACCGAAGACTAATGACATCAGGAACAACACTATAATATAGCTAGTAAAGAGTGAAAGACAGTAAGTGTGGTTGGGAAGGCTAAAGCAGGGAGGGGGGAACTTGGATAGGGGTGACATTAAAAGGGGAAGGGTGAAGAAGCACTAGGTCAGTGAGGACTAGAGCAAAAAAGGGGATTAAGGTTGAATGAGAGGGGAAAGGAAGATTAAATGGTGTAGCTGTAGTATGAGGGGGGCGATGCAGTCAGGGGATTAGTAAGGAGAGGACAGGTCAGAGAAACAAGGGCTTTATGTGTGATGCAAGCGGTTTTGTAGGTAGATCTGCCTTCAACGGGGAGCCATTTGAGGGATTTGAGGGCAGGAGAGATGTGATCGAATCTCTTGCACTCTGTGATGAGCCTAAGAGAAAGGTTGAGGACAGATTTGATTGGGGATTTTTGGTGTTCCCGTGAGGATGGCGTTACCATAGTTGATTTTTGATAGGATAAGTGATTGGACAACAGATTTAAAGTCCTCAGCAGGAATGAAGGGTTTTATTTTCTTGAGGTGCTGTAGTGCGAAGAGAGCACCTTTAGCTGCATTTTTTATGTGGGAAATGAGACTAAAGTTCTGGTCAACGTTGATCCCGAGGGATTTGACTGAGCTGGATAAGGTGAAAGAACAGTTGAGAGCATTAAGGTCCGAGATCCAGGACTGGATGGGAAGCAGGTTGGTTTTTGGCGAGAAGAGGATGATTTCAGTTTTTATAGGGTTAAGTTTAAGGTGGTTGCATTGAAACCAGGATTGTATCTTAATCAGGGTGTCATTGCAGTGTAAGATATCAGAACGTGATTTAATCTTGCAATAGATTTGGGTGTCATTGGCGTAAAGGTGGTAGTTGATTCCCGATTGCTTAAGAATGAGGGTAAGGGGCTCCATGAAGAGGTTGAACAAAGAGGGAGAGAGTATAGATCCCTGGGGGACACCAAGGGAGATAGGTCTAGGTTTAGAGAGGCAATCAAAAAAAATTATTTGTTGTGATCTGTGTTGGAAAAAGGAAGAAAACCACTTAAGGACTGAACCATTAAGGCCAAAACGGTCTTTGCGAGTGCTAAGAAGGGCAGAGTCATTGACAGTATCGAACGCAGCAGAGAGGTCAAGGATGATGAGAAGGGAGGACTCGCCCTTGTCAAGGGATTGGTGAATGTCATCAATTATGTTAATCATGGTTGTTTCAGTACTGCAGCCCTTTCCAAAGCCTGATTGAAGTGGGTCCAACAGATTAAAAGAGGAGATATGTTTGTCCAACTGAAGCAGGACACATTTTTCGAGGGCTTTAGAGAGCAGTGGGAGGTTAGAGATCAAACGGAGATTGTTAAGGTCGTTAGGATCTGCTTGAGGATTTTTGAGGATGGGGGTGATTTGTCTAAGTTGGAGGGAGATCGGGACACAACCCGTGGCTAATGAAGAATTAATGATGTTTGTCCAATAGGGAGCAATGATGTGTTTTAAATCTTGAACCAGGTTAGAAGGGAGTGGGTCTTTGGTGTGGGAGGAAGGTTTGAGCCTCATAATGATGTTAAAGACATCATTTTCAGTAACAGGGTGGAAATTATGCCAGGAGGCATAATATTTTAGCAGGGGGAAGGTGGGGTCGAGATCCGACATGGGTATGATGTGGGAGAGAAGAGAGGTGCTGGGAGGAATAGGAGAGATGGGGAAGTCTTTGGGTGAAAGGTCAAAGGGGGTAAGGAATAGGGGGGGGTTAAGGTGAAGGATTGGTCAATTTTGTTGACTTTTTCAATGAAGAAATTGGCAATTTCCTCACATTTCTCGATAGAGGCCGGTAATTTGGGGGGAGCCAAAGCTGTTTGGTTTTTGACAATGCTGAACAGTTCTCTTGGTCTATTTTTGGCCCGATCCAGTTGAGAACGGAAGTAGGAGGCCTTTTCGTCAAGTATGTGTTTTTTATATTTGGATCTAGCGGATCTTAGGAGGGTCAGAGTTGCGGAGGACGGGTGTTGTCTCCAAGTGCGTTCAATCATTCTGAGAGAACGTCCGTCTCTGTTGAGGTCAGCATTGAACCAAGATTTGGAGGGGGTGTTTTTTTGTGTTTTTAATTTTTCTGGGGCAATTTGGTCAAGGACCTCAATTATAGATTTGTTAAAATGTTCAGTGAGGTCATTAGCATTTTGGGTGAAGGGGATGAGCTGCAATTTCTCCTTGACTTTGGACTCCAATTCTGCCGGAGAAATAAGGTAAAGGTTTCTAGTCAGTTTCTTTTGTTTAATGATTTTGGCGGGGGGGGGCATTGCGTTAGTGATCAAGAAGAGGATGAGGTGATGGTCTGACCAGTCGATAGGGACGATGTTGGCAAGGGAGGCCAGGTCTTTGCAAGTAATAATAGCGTCTAGGATGGCCCCTTTGGTATGGGTCGGAGATTGGCAAAGTTGCATCAGGTCATTAATCTCGAAGATCAGAGAGGAGGTTAACAGAGGGGTCATCCTTTTTGTTCCAGTGGAGGTTCAAGTCTCCTAGGAAGAGGTTTTTAGAGTGAGGAATGAATAATGAGATCGGACAGTTCCTCTACAAACAGAAGAGGGTCACCTGGGGGGTGGTAAATATTGTGTAAACGGATTGGAAGAGATCCTGGAACCTTAAGTTCAGCACCAAGGTATTCGTAAGTAGAGTGATCAGAGTTCTTAATAAGTGAGAGTTGTAGATCATTTTTATAAATAATAGCTAGCCCCCCTCCAATTCTGTCCGGCCTATCTTCCCTGAGTATGAAGTAGCCAGGAGGGGAGAGCAGGTCCAGAATAGAAGAAGAGTGGGCATTGAGCCAAGTTTCAGTTAAGAAGGCGATGTCGATGGCATCACTCAGGATGGCTTCGGCTATTTTAGTTTGCGTGACGTGCAGCGGATCGGCAATTTACCAGCATGCATACGAGGGGTTTAGGGCTACTTCTGGGGGGATGGCAAGAATTGATAATTGTAAGTTCAGAAGTTGGTCTGGGTGAGACTGGCGAGGCAGGGATTCTGCTAGTACCAAGGATCACTGGGATGGTTGAATGGAGGGCAGGAGGATATGTAATCGGCGGAATAGGAGGGAATGAGGTATTAAGGTCAAGGAGGTCGGTGGGGGTAGGATGGGTCGGGGTGGGGGGGAAGTACTCAGAGGTTGAGGGTCAATGGTGGCTGTCTGATCCGATTTCTGGGGACGTCCTGTCCTACATTGGGGATAGTAAGTGCAGGGAGGGTATAAAAGTATTTCCTGAGTGCTGAGAGTTCCGATGACAGGGTAGAGAGATGGAGTTCTATGTTGAGAAGGGTCGTGGTTAAAAGAGTGAGGGGGAAGGAGGCTGGGAGGTTAGGGGGGCGATGAGTATGTTCCAAGTTGGTCCGGGAGGAAGAGTTGGGATGAAGGAGGGGTGAGAAACCAGGGGGGGAGGAGGGGAGCGTTGAGGATAGTGGCTGGCCAGGGGATTTCAGGGTGAGAGAGGGCATTAACAAGAATCGGAGGAGTTAAAGGCGAAGGTCTCAGGGTCAAGGGAAAGTGGAGTGGGAAGGCAGTCTGGTTAAGCGGTGGGCAATCGGGTAATGTGGGGGAAATTGAAGTTGTTGGGAGAGCAGTGGGGGGATCAAGGAGAGGGGGTTGGGGGCAGATTGAGGAGGGGCAGGATGGCTTTAATGTTGTGAGTGGAAGAATCAGTGGGGGGGAGTTTGGGGGGCTGTGAGTCCAGTTGGGATGGCAAGTGGAGGGTGGAGCGCAAATGATGGAGGGGGGTTAGAGGGCTGTGTTAGAGGGATATCTAAGGAGGATAGTGGAGTCAGGGAGGGGGAGGGGGAGGGTTAGAGCGTGGGGGAGCGAGAACGAGCTAATATGGGGCACTAGAAGGTAAGAGATTGTAGGGAAAAGAGTTAGTGAGAGTAGGGGTGGGTCACGGCTGAGGGTAAGCCAAAATAAAGAAGCGGCCAAAGATGTGGGTAGATAAGGGAGCCTAACTTCGGTTGTGGCGACAGAACAGTAGAGAGGATATAGATATGGAAAAATAGTTGAGCAAGAGGCTGTATGCAGAGTAACAGTCAAGTAAACAAAACGTCCATATGAGGTCAGACAGATAAGGGCAAGCTTAAAAACTTTCGATTCCCAACGACCTACAGTCGCATTATTAAAGACTTATTAACAATGAGAAACATCTAATGAAAAATAAAAAATAATAATATTGTTTCAACATATAAGAATATATATAAAAAATATATTTATAAAAAATAATATTGTTTCAACATATAAGAATAAGGAATGTATATATGTAAATCTACACTAATATGTCTACAAGTATGTAGGATAAAATAATATTACTAAAAATATCTGTATAAAGCAAGAAAATACACAGATATATACACAAACACACAAATGCCTATATCAATATGTGAATGTAAAAACTTGTGAGACAATGGAGCCATATTTGACGGGCTCATTTAGCTCCCACGAGAAGTTCCTGCTGACAAGGTTCAGGTTAAATATCTTTCATCATCTGTTAATTAGACCTAAAACAGAAATTTTTAATAAGGTTGCAGCTCCCTGTGGCTGCGACGGAAAGTCTCCACAGGACATGCTGCATTTTATATTTTTATGTAAATTTTATGAATACCCGCGCAAACGCTATCTGGTTGCTCTTTTAAAGAAACTTAATTTTAACCAGATCAGACCAGCATTAATGTATTTACAACTTTTGTACAGTGACAGTGTTCTCCATGTAACTGAATTCCTAAAATTGTCTGTTAAATTGAGAATCTGTATGGACCAATGAGGTTGCCTTTTTACTGTTTGACTGCCTCATCTACTTCAGGAACCTATTACATGGTCTATATTATACTTTGCGCTATTTGCACTTTACTGATTATGAATTCATTGTACGGTATTGGGGAAATTCCTGCTTTTTCTTTTTGGACATGTATTATGGCACTATTTAACATTTGTTTTTAACTGTGATGTTTTTATGTATACTTTTATGGTTTGAATCAAAACCGAAATAAAGTCTCGATTGATTGATTGACTGAATAAAAGATGCCGTCTTGATTGAGAACTAGAAAAGGGAGGGACTGCTGTGAAATGGCAGCCGAGAGTGAAGGCACATGTAAACTTTTGTTTCCATGATCTGAGGAGCAAACAAGTACAGAGGTAGGGAAGGAGTTCGTGAAAGGTAGAGGCCGGGGACAAAATGGATACCTGAAAATTCCCAAATTACCATGAGAGACAAAACAAAGAACAAAATGGACATCAGGGTAAACTCATCATCTCCCCCATGGGACTTAAAGCTAGCGGGTGAAAAGACCAAGGCGGTTTTCACTGTCAAACTCTGTCGAATACCCTGGCCCCAACATCAGGTTATAGAATCCCATATTGTGGCAAGTGATGAAGTTAGTAATAGGGGAAACCACAGGGGTCCAGGGGCAACATCCGCCGGTAGCAGGAAAATGCACGGACCGCGACAGCAGGGAGCCACCAGATCTTCGCAAATCAGGCCTCCCGCAGCACAAGAGAAGCGTGGTTGAGCACCAGGAGGAGACACACCGGGGTCTCCAGAGGCGGACCGTTAAAGTCGTATGTGAGCAGCTAGTCCCAGTGCACCCACCAAAAGATAGGATAAAAAAGTGTCACCAGGCAGATCTCGACCCCGTGCCCCGGGCCTCAGCAGGAGCGGGGCAAACCCAGCACGAGGGACCGATCTACGGGGAGCGCCTCAGAAGCATGAGGGATTCGATCCAGCCAAGAGCGCCACCGGTGTCACTGTTAGGCCCAGGAAGAACAGCCACTGCAATGGACCAAGCCCTCCTAGAATCAGCAGCAGCGGCGGTGTGGGGGCCCGTCTAATTCAAACAAAGACCAGGGCACCATGTTCCCGCCTTTGGAGCATACAAACCAAGGAAGGCCAAGTGGAGCTTGGCCAGCCGCGGGAGGAGGCCCACCCTCGCAGCCTTTCAAGCCCAGCGTGATTTCGGCACGGAGCCCCCAGGCTCGTCCTACTTCAAGGAATCCAGCACTGGTAGTCCGAGGAACAAGGGAAGGCAAGAGGAAAAGCACAGCAGGCCGTGTGAGGAGGCCCACCCTCGCTGCCCCGAGCTCAGCGCGGTGACTAGCTAACAGCCCTCAGGATCGTCCAGCACCGAGGGTCAGGAAGGGAGGAGGAGGGTGCGATCTCGCAACGGCCCGGGCTTCACAACACGTTGGGGGAGGCTCGTCCCAGAAGGAAGCTGCGATGAGGCCCTGTATGTGCATAGGTAAAGGCCCCCACGGACATCGGTGGCCATGTCGCAGCGTCAGACTGTGGAGCGGTCTTCAGGTAGGATTTTGCCAATAGGACTATATTTATAGTCGTGGTCTCTTTTTTGAAGTATTCTTGGGATCGCTGCGTTGCTGGAGTCTTCCACAATGTACGGAGGTCAAGTAGGAGGCTGTATGGGGGGCATATACAGGGATTTACACAAAACTTGTGATCCCGAGCCCTGAAGCTTCTTAGGCGATCTCCTGTCCGGTGGCCATCTTCCCAAACAACATCAGTCACCAATGACAGGAGGTATGAGAGTAAACATTGCCTGCAGTCACTGAGGATAGGAGGTGGGAGTGGAACCATTGTCTGCAGTCACTGAGGACAGGAGGTAGGAGTGGAAACATTGTCCGCCGTCACCAAAGACAGGAGGTAGGAGTGGAAACATTGTCTCCAGTCACTGAGGACAGGAGGTAGGCGTGGAAACATTGTCTGCTTTTGCTGAGGATAGGAGGAAGTAGTCAAAACATTGTCTGCAGGCACCAGGGATAGGAGGTAGGAGTGTAAACATTATCTGCCATTGCCAATGACCGGAGGTAGGAGAGGAAACATTGTCGGCAGTCGCTGAGGACAGGAGGAGGGAGTGGAAACATTGTCTGCTGTTGCTAAGGACACAAGGTAGGAGTGGAAACATTGCCTGCAGTCGCTGAGGACAGGAGGAATGAGTGGAAACATTGTCTGCATTCCCAGAGGACATGAGGTAGGAGTGGAATATTGTCTGCAGTCGTTGAGGACAGGAGGTAGGAGTGGAAACATATTCTGCAGTCATTGAGGATAAGAGGTAGGAGTCAGAAGATTGTCTGGAGTCCCTGGGGACAGGAGGTGGGAGTGAAAACATTATTTACAGTTGCTGATGACAGGAGGTGGGAGTGGAAACATTGACATCAGTCACTAAGGACAGGAGGTAGTAGTGGAAACAATCTCTGCAGTTGCTGAGGACAGGAGGTACGAGTGGAGACATTGTGTGCCGTCGCTGATTACAGAAGGTAGGAGTACACACATTGTCTTCCGTCGCCAAGAACAGGAGGTAGGAGTGGAAGCAGTGTCTGTAGTCACTGAGGATAGGAGGTGGAAGTTGAAACTTTGTCTGCAGTCACCAAGGATAGAAGGTAGGAGTGGAAACATTGTCTTCAGTCACTGATGACAGGAGGTAGAAGTGGAAACATTGTCTGCAGTCACTGAGGACAGGAGGTAGGAGTGGAAACATTGTGGGCACTCGCTGAGGACAGGAGGTAGGAGAGCAACCATTGTCTGCCGTCGCAGAGGGAAGGATATAGTAGTGGAAATAGTGTCTGCAGTCGTTGAGGACAGGATGTGGGAGTGCAAACATTGTCTGCCATCACCACGGATGGTAGGAGTGAAAAAATTGTGTGCCATTACTGAGGACAGGAGGTAGGAATGCAAACAGTGTTTGCCGCGCTGAGGACAGGAGATAGGAGTGGAAATATTGTCTGCCGTCACCGAGGACGGAGCTAGGGCTGGAAACATTGTCTGCCGTTCTTGAGGACAGGTAGTAGGAGTGCAAACATTGACTGCCTTCACCAAAGAAAGACAGTAGGAGTGGAAATAGTGTCTGCAGGCACCGAGGACAGGAGGTTGGACTTCAAACATTCTCTCCCGTCGCCAAGGACAGGAGATAGGAGTGGAAACATTGTCTGTTGTTACCGAGGACAGGAGGTAGGTGTGAAAACATTGTTTGTAGTTGCTGAAGAAGGAGGTAGGAGTGCAAACAGTGTCTACCGTCGCCAAGTATATGAGGTAGGAGTGCAAATATTGTCTGCCGTTGCCAAGGACAGGAGGTGGGGTAAAAACATAGTCTGGAGTCTCCGAGGAAGAGTGGAAACATTGTCTGCAGTTGCTGAGGAATGAGGTAGGAGTAGAAATATTATCTGCAGCCTCTAAGGGCAAAAGATAGGAGTGGAAACATTGTCTGCCGTCACCTAGAACAGGAGGTTGGAGTGGAAACATCATCTGCTCCCACTGAGGACAGGAGGTAGGAGTGCATACATTGCAGTCACGGAGGACAGGAGTTAGTGCATATATTGCAGTCGCAGAGGACAGGAGGTAGGAGTGGAAACAGTGTCGGCAATCACTGAGGAATGAGGTAGGAGTGGAAACATTGTCTACAGTTGCTGAGGATAGGAGTGGAAATATCTGCAGCTGCAGAGGACAGGAGGTAGGAGTGTAAACAGTGTCTGCAGTCGTCGAGGACAGGAGGTAGGAGTGGATACATTGTCTGCCGTCACCGAGAACAGAAGGTAGGGGTGGAAACATTGTCTGCCTTTGCTGAGGACAGGTGGCAGGAGTGCAAACATTGTCTGCCTTTGCCGTAGAAAGGCGGTAGCAGTGGAAACAGTGTCTGCAGTTGCCGAGGACAGGAGAGTGGACTTCAAACATTGTCTGCTGTTGCCAAGGATTGGAGATAGGAGTGGAAACATTGCAGTCCCCAAGAACATGAGGTAGGAGTGCACATATTGTCTGCCGTCGCCAAGGACAGGAGTTAGGATTGTAAACATTGTCTGACGTTACCGAGGACAGGAGGTAGGGGTAAAAACATTGTCTGCAGTCTCCGAGAAAGGAGGTACGTCTGGAAATATTATCTGCAGCCGCTTGGGAACGGGAAATAGGAGTGGAAACATTGTCTGCCGTCACCTAGAATAGGATGCTGGAGTGGAAACATCATCTGCTGTCACTGAGGACAGGAGGTAGGAGTGCATACATTGCAGTCGCGGAGGACAGGAGGTAGGAGTGGAAACACTGCTTGCCAGAACCGAGGACAGAGGTAGGAGTGGAAACAGTGTCTGCAGTCGCCAAAGACAGGAGGTAGGAGTGGAAACATTGATTGCCGGAACCGAGGACAGGAGGTAGGAGTGGAAACAGTGCCTGCAGTCGCAGAGGACAGGAGGTAGGAGTGGAAACAGTGTTTGCAGTCGCCAAGGACAGGGACAGATGTGTACTAGTGAATATTGTCTTGTACTCACTCAAAGAGCTCCTCTTGCTGCGCTCGCAGGCGGCGCCGCTGATACACAGGCGTCATCGCCCTCTCAATCACAACTTTGAAAAGGACGGACACAGGGTTCACAGGGTAGCTGCGATTCAACAAGTGAAGGGCCTTCTTCAGCACATCCTTTGCTTCGGTGATATTACCCATGTTAAATGAAACCTGGAAGGAAGACAAGAAGTAAGCAGTGAATAGAAAAAACAAGGGATGAGGAAACACATGCAATGGCTTCTCTGTTCTGAATGCAACCGTAACTAACATAAAGGGGTTATTGTGTCAGTGAAATGATATGACAAGATGATGTCCTAAGAGGCAGATGTCAATGCTACCTTTCAGACGCTGAACATGCCACCTATAAGACTCTGACTATCTCACCTGTCAGACTCTCGCCATGCCATCTGTCACCCTCTGAGCATGCCACCTGTCAGATTCTGACTATGCCACTTATCAGACTCTGTCTATGCCACCTGTCACACTGTGGCCATGCCACCTGTAACACTCTGACTATCCCATCTGTCACTATCTGACCATGAGACCTATCACAGTCTGGCTTTGCCACCTGTCACTCTCTCACCATGCCACCTGTCATTTTCTGACCATGCCACCTTTAACGCTCCAGCCATGCCAACTGTCCCACTCTACCCTGAAACCTATCACACTCTGGCCATGCCACCTGTAAAACTCTGATCATGCCACTTGTCACACTCTGGCCAGCCACCTGTCATACTTGGACGATGCCACCTGCCACCATTCGACCATGCTACCTGTCAGACTTTGACTATACCAACTCTCACACTTTGAAAATGCCACCCGTCACACTCAGACCATGCCACCTGTCAGACTCTGGCCATGCCACCTGTATACCTCTGATCATTCTACCTGTTGCTCTCTGGCAATGGCACCAGTTGCACTCTGACCATGCCACCTGTCAGACTCTGGCCATGCCACCTGTCACACTCTGATCATGCCACTTGTCACAGTCTGGCAAGCCAACTGTCATACTCTGACCATCCCGCCTGTCCCCATCTGACCATGCCACCTGTCAGACTCTTAATATGACACATGTCATACTCTGGTAATGCCACTGGTCACCCTCTGACCATACCAGCTGTTGCGCTCTGGCTATGCCACCTGTCACCCTCTGACCATGCCACCTGTCACATTCTGACCATGCCACCTGTCACACTCTGTACATGCCACCTGTCACACTCTGTACATGCCACCTGTCACACTCTGGCAATGCCACCAGTCAGACTCTGGCAATGCCACTTGTCACACTCCGGCCAGCCCCCTGTCACCCTCTGACCATGCCACCTGTCACCCTCTGACCATGCCACCTGTCAGACTTTGACTATACCACTTGTCACACTCTGACAATGCCACCTACCTGTCAGACTCTGACCAGGCCACCTGTCAGATTGTGACCAGGACACCTGTCAGACTCTGGCCATGTCACCTATCACCAACTCTCCCACTTTGAAAATGCCACCCGTCACACTCTGATCATGCCACCTGTCAGACTCTGGCCATGCCACCTGTCACCCTCTGATCATTCTACCTGTTGCTCTCTGGCAATGGCACCTATCACACTCTGGCCATGCCACCTGTCACACTCTGGCCATGCCACCTGTCACACTCTGGCCATGCCACCTGTCACACCCTGATCATGCCACCTGTCATCCTCTGGCCATGCCAACTGTCATCCTCTGACCATGCCACCTGTCACACTCTGGCCATGCCACCTGTCACACTCTGCCCATGGCCTCCTGTAACACTCTGACCATCCCACCTGTCACTCTCTGACCATGCAACCTATCACACTCTCACTATGCCATCTGTCACTCTCTGACCATGCCACATCTCACGCTCTGGCCGTGCCAACTGCCACGCTCTGGCCTTGCAACCTGTCACACTCTGAGAATGCCACCTGCCAGACTCTGGCCATGCCACCTGTCAGACTCTGATCATTCCACTTGTCACACTCTGGCCAGGCCACCTGTCATACTCTGACCATGCCACCTGTCACACTCCGACCATGCCACCTGTCAGACTCTGACTATGCCACCTGTCACACTGACATTACCACCTCTCAGACTCTGACCAGGCCACCTGTCTGACTGTGACCAGGACACCTGTCAGACTCTGGCCATGCCACTTGACACACTCTAGCCATGCCACCTGTCACACTCTGATCATGCCACCTGTTAGACTGGCCATGCCACCTGTCACCCTCTGGCTATGCCACCTGTCACCTTCTGACCATGCCGCCCGTCAGACTCTGGCCATGCCACCTGTCACCCTCTGACCTTTGCCACCTGTCAGACTTTGACTATACCACCTCTCACACTCTGGGAATGCCACCCGTCACACTTTGGCCATGCCACCCATCACAGTCTGGCCATGCCACCTGTCACAATCCAACCATGCCACCTATAAGACTCTGGCCATGCCACATGTCACCCTCTGATCATTTTACCTGTTGCTCTCTGGCTATGGCACCTGTCGCACTCTGACCATGCCACATATCAGTCTCTGGCGATATCACCTAACAGACTCTGACCATGCCACCTGTCACCCTCTGGCTATGCCACCTGTCACACTCTGCCCATGCCTCCTGTAACACTCTGACCATCCCACCAGTCATTCTCTGACCATGGAACCTATCACACTCTGGCTTTGCCACCTGTCACTCTCTCACCATGCTACCTGTCATTTTCTGACCATGCCACCTTTTACGCTCTGGCCATACAAACTGTAACGCTCTGGCCATGAAACCTATCACACTCTGAGCATGCCACCTGCCAGACTCTGGCCATGCCACCTATCACACTCTGATCATGCCACTTGTCACACTCTGGCCAGCCACCTGTCATACTCTGACCATGCCACCTGTACCCCTCTGACCATGCCACCTGTCAGACTCTTAATATGACACATGTCACACTCTGATAATGCCACTGTTCACCCTCTGACCATATCATCTGTTGCGCTCTGGCTATGCCACCTGTCACCCTCTGACCATGCCACCTGTCACATTCTGACCATGCCACTTGTCACACTTTGTACATGCCACCTGTCACACTCTGGGCATGCCACCAGTCAGACTCTGGCCATGCCACCTATAAGACTCTGGCCATGCCACATGTCACCCTCTGATCATTTTACCTGTTGCTCTCTGGCTATGGCACCTGTCGCACTCTGACCATGCCACATATCAGTCTCTGGCGATATCACCTAACAGACTCTGACCATGCAACCTGTCACACTCTGGCCATGCCAACTGTCACACTGTGCCCATGCCTCCTGTAACACTCTGACCATCCCACCTGTCATTCTCTGACCATGGGACCTATCACACTCTGGCTTTGCCACCTGTCACTCTCTCACCATGCTACCTGTCATTTTCTGACCATGCCACCTTTTACGCTCTGGCCATACAAACTGTAACGCTCTGGCCATGAAACCTATCACACTCTGAGCATGCCACCTGCCAGACTCTGGCCATGCCACCTATCACACTCTGGACATGCCACCAGTCAGACTCTGATCATGCCAGTTGTCACACTCCGTCCAGCCACCTGTCATACTCTGACCATGCCACTTGTCACCCTCTGACCATGCCACTTGTCAGACTTTGGCTATACCACTTGTCACACTCTAACAATGCTACCTGTCAGACTCTGACCAGACCACCTGTCAGATTGTGACCAGGACACCTGTCAGACTCTGGCCATGTCACCTGTCAGACTCTGGCCATGCCACCTGTCACACTCTGGCCATGCCAACTGTCATTCTCTGACCATGCCACCTGTCACACTCTGGTCATACCACCTGGCATACTCTGGCCATGGCCTCCTGTAACACTCTGACCATCCCACCTGTCACTCTCTGACCATGTGACCTATCACACTCTGGCTTTGCCATCTGTCACTCTCTCACCATGCCATCTGTCACTCTCTGACCATGCCACATCTTACGCTTTGGCCATGCCAACTGCCACCCTCTGGCCTTGCAACCTGTCACACTCTGAGAATGCCACCTGCCACACTCTGGCAATGCCACCTGACAGACTCTGATCATTCCACTTTTCACACTCTGGCCAGGCCACCTGTCATACTCCGACCATGCCACCTGTCACACTCCGACCATGCCACCTGTCACACTCCGACCATGCCACCTGTCACACTCTGACATTGCCACCTGTCAGACTCTGACCAGGCCACCTGACACACTCTAGCCATGCCACCTGTCACACTCTGATCATTCCACCTGTTGGACTCTGGCCATGCCACCTGTCATCATCTGGCTCTGGCCATGCCACCTGTCACCCTCTGGCCGTGCCCCTGTCACCTTCTGACCATGCCACCTGTCAGACTCTGGCCATGCCACCTGTAACACTCTGATCTTGCCACCTGTCACACTCTGGCCATGCCACCTGTCATACTCTAGCCATGCCACCTGTTGCACTCTGGCCATGCCACCTGTCACACTCTGATCATGCCACCTGTCAGACTCTGGGCATGCTATTTGTCATCCTCTGACCATGCCACCTGTCACACTCTGGCCATGCCACCTGTCACACTCTGCTGATGCAACCTATCACACTCTGGCTTTGCCATCTGTCACTCTCTGACCATGTCACATCTCACGCTCTGGCCACGCCAATTGCCACACTCTGGCTTTGCAACCTGTCACACTCTGAGAATGCTACCTGTCAGAATGTGACAATGCCACCTGTCAGACTCTGATCACACCACTTTTCACACTCTGGCCAGGCCACCTGTCATACTCTGACCATGCCACCTGTCACACTCCGACCATGCCACCTGTCAGACTCTGACTTTGCCACCAGTCACACTCTGACATTGCCACCTGTCAGACTCTGACCAGGCCACCTGTCAGACTCTGACCAGGACACCTGTCAGACTCTGGCCATGCCACTTGACACACTCTAGCCATGCCACCTGTCACACTCTGATCATTCCACCTGTTGGACTCTGGCCATGCCACCTGTCATCATCTGGCCATGCCACGTGTCACCCTCTGGCCATGCCCTTCTCACCTTCTGACCATGCCACCTGTCAGACTCTGGCCATGCCACCTGTCATACTCTGACCATGCGACCAGTCACACTCTGACCATGCCACCTGTCAGACTCTGGCCATGCCACCTGTCACACTCTGGCCATGCCATCTGTCACACTCTGCCCATGCCTCCTGTAACACTCTGACCATCCCACCTCCCATTCTCTGACCATGCAACCTATCACACTCTGGTTTTGCCACTTGTCACTCTCTCCCCATGCCACCTGTCATTTTGTCCATGCCACATGTCAGTCCCTGGCCATATCACCTGTCAGACTCCGACCATGCCACCTGTCGGGCTCAGGCTATGCCACCTGTGGCAATCTGACCATGCCACCTGTCAGGCTCTGGCAATACCACCTGTTGCATTCTGACCATGCCACCTGTTACTCTCTGGCCATGCTACCTTTCAGACTCTGGTCATGCTACCTTTCACACTCTGGCGATGCCACCTGTCACACTCCGGCCATGTCACTTGTCACACTCCGACCATGCTACCTATCAGTCTCTGGCAATACTATCTGTCAGACACTAGCCATGCTTCCTGTCACCCTCTAACCATGCTACCTGTTGGCCACTGGCTATGCCCTCTGACCATGCCTCCAGTCGCATTCTGACCATGCGACCTGTCATTCTCTGACCATGCCACCTCTTACACTCTGGCCATGCGACCTGTCATTCTCTGACCATGCCACCTCTTACACTCTGGCCATGACACCTGTCACACTCTGACCATGCAACCTGTCAGACTCTGGCCATTCCACCTGTCACACTCTAGCCATTCCACTAGTCACACTCTGATCATGCGACTTGTAATGTAATGTAATGTAAAATAAATTTATATAGTGCACTACCACCCTACGGGTATCTTGGCGCTGAGAGAATACCTTCTTGTTATAAGCATGCTAGATCAGTCACCCCGAAAAATACAGAAACTTGGTTAGAGAGAGCATGGGGGAACCAGACGAAATCAGAAGATGGATCAGTGACATTGCCTCTGTGTATTATTTCTCCCTCGGGAATAACCATGTCTTCAATATTTTACTAAATTGCATTACATTCCCACTCTGCCTGATGTTGGATGGAAGCTCATTCCACAGTCGTGAGGCCACTGAGCTAAAAGCTCTTCCTCCTGTCCTAGCTCTATTAAATCTTGGGATGTTGACCAGATTTGCTGTTAACGAGCGGAGATTTCCTGCAGGAGTATACCACGTAAATTTCCTCTGCAGTGGGCTAGGGCCCAGGCCATGTACTGCCTTAAAAACAATGCAGAGAGATTTAAAATAAATCCTCTGCTGTATCGGTAGCCAATGAAGGTCTCTTAGAGCTAGGGATGCTGAAGATCTGCGCTGCCGATTTAAGGCCAACTTTGCTGCTATTGTTTGGATTCTTTGCAGCTTCAGTATCGTGGAGTTAGGGGCTCCAAGACACAGGGAGTTGCAATAGTCCAACCTGCTCAAGATAACACTCATCACCACTTGTATTCTGGCAGAGACTGGTAGTAGCGCACAAGTTACTACTTGTGTAACAATATATCTGTAAGAGACATTAGTTAGTGATAGATTCCTTACCTTAGAATTTCCCCAGGCGGCAGACTGGATCCGGAAAGTTTTGCTAGCAGTACCCCTTCGTGTCAGTAGGTGGCGTCGTGCGGCTCCGCGTCCGTCGCTGGCGTCGTAAGCGCCGAGATGACGTCACGGAGACTACTTAGGCACAACCCATGCACGCTGACGTCAGTTCAGTACATGACTTTCCGCGCCAGGAACGCAGAGCCATGCAAGAAACTGACCACTGGTGCCAAGAAACTAGGGCCCTGAAAGGGATCACCTTAACCCTAGAAAACAGTTCGCAGAACGGGGAGGAAGGGTGGGGCGGTAAGGAATCTATCACTAACTAATGTCTCTTACAGATATATCGTTACACAAGTAGTAACTTGTGCATCTGAAAGAGACACATTAGTGAAAGATTCCTTACCTTAGAATAGATACCCCAGCAATACCAACCCCGGTGGTGGGTCTGCAAATAGATTACACCAGAAAGTCACAGAGAACAGTACGGCCAAAGAAGCCGTCTCTCCGGACCTGACTGTCAAGGCAGTAATGCTTGGTAAAAGTGTGCAGCGAAGCCCACGTGGCTGCCTGGCAAATGTCCTGCAAGGGGACGCCAGGTCCCAAGGCAGTAGTGGCTGCCGTCGCCCTGGTTGAATGGGCACGCCATCGACCTGGTAGAATGGACACGCAGCTCCACAGGAGGCTCCTTCTTAGCCAACGAGTAATAGGCCTTGATGCAGAGAACGACCCACCGAGAGATGGCCCGCTTGTGCACAGCCCGACCTCTTTTGGCTCCCACGTAGGCAACAAAGAGCTGGTCATCCACCCGGAACTATCGTGTGCGGTGCAGGTAGAACAAGAGCGCACTTTTGGGTCCAGACGGTGGAGCCTCTCTTCCTCTTTCGAAGGATGCAGAGGCGGAAAGAAGGTGGGCAAAGTGATGGTCTGCCTGATGTGGAAGGGCGTGACAACTTTTGGCAAAAAAGAAGGACGGGTCCTTAAAACCACCTTGTCCGGATGAACAGAAAGGAAATGAGGTTTGGAAGAAAGAGCCTGGAGCTCACTCACTCTTCTGGCAGAGGTGATAGCTACCAGGAAAGCCGTCTTGAGAGTGAGAAGACGTTAAGGACAGGTATGAAGGGGCTCGAAGGGAGTCCACATCAGATATGTCAAGACAAGATTTAAGTCCCATTGAGGCATTATGAACGGCACGGGAGGAAACGTGAGCGTAATGCCTTTTAGGAAACGGTTAACAATCGGGGACTTAAAAAGAGAAGGCTGATCTGGAAGACGTAAAAAGGCGGAGATGGCCGAAAGATAACCTGTGATAGTGCCCAGAGCAGAGCCCTGCTGGGCCAAAGAAAGAAGGAACAGGAGGACTTCGGAAAGAGGGGCAGAAAGGAGATCCACAGCCCTAGCTGTGCACCATGCCACAAACTTGTTCCACCTGCAGGCGTATACCGTTTTAGTGGAGGGCCGCCTGGCTGCCAGAATGACATCACAGATTTTGGGAGGAAGATCGAAAGCAGTTGATTGTCGCCGCTCAATCTCCACACATTGAGGTGGAGGCTGGACAGGTTCGGGTGGAGGACCGTTCCCTGCTGCTGCGACAGAAGATTCTCCCTAAGAGGCAGTCGGATCAGGGGGGTCGATCGCCATGCTGAGTATCTCGGGATACCAGTATCTTCATGCCTAATCCAGAGCCACAAGGATGACTTGGGCCCGGTCATGCCAAATCTTCTTCAGCACGCTGGGCAGAAATGGTATAGGCGGAAAGGCGTACAACAGACCGCAACTCCAGTCGCGATGAAAAGCGTCGCCGAGCGAGTGCCGCCTTCGAAATACCAACGCCCAGAACTGATGACATTGCGCGTTCTCTTTGGTGGCGAATAGATCTAACCAAGGCTCTCCACATGGCTGAAAGAGACCTTACACCACGTCCGAGTTCAGACGCCATTCGTGATCCATCAAGCACCGGCGGCTGAGTTCGTTCAGAGAACCTGCCAGGTGTTGAACCACCAAGGGGATGTTTTGATGTTCCAGCCATGTCCAGAGGCGCAGAGCCTCCTGACATAGGGTCCAAGACCCCACCCGCCCTGTTTGTTGCAATACCACATGGTGGTGGTGTTGTCCGTGAACACCTGCACCACACTTCCCCGGACAGAGGGAAGGAATGCCTTCAGTGCAAGTCAGATCGCCCGAAGCTCCAAAAGGTTGATATGGAGTCGGGACTCCGCCGGAGACCAGAGGCCTCTGATCTCTGCCTCTCCCATGTGGCCACCCCATCCCAGGAGGGATGCATCCATCACCACTGAGTGCTCTCCTTGGGTAAGGGAGAGGGATCAGCCAATGACCCAATCTCGATTCGTGAGCCATCACTGCAATTGTCATGCAGTGCCCTCTGAGATCTGGACATGATCGGGCAGGTTGCCCTGATGCTGCACCCACTGGAACTTCAGGTCCCACTGCAGAGCCCACATATGCCATCTGGCATGTGGCAGCAGCGGTAAACAATGTTTACCCCGAAACTTTTTAAACGCAGGGAATCACAATGCGGTTGTTACAATGACCACGTTGTGATTCCGCATACCATTACTTCGCAAGTCGGAACAACGCTGCGGAAAGGCTGCGGAATATGGTCATACATTCGGCACCAGCAGGATGCAGGAGGCCATCAGGCCCAGGAGCCGGAGGGTCATCCTGACTGAAACCCAGTATAGAGGCTGAAAAATCGGAATCATAGCCTGAATATCCCGGACTTGCTGCTTGGGAGGAGAAACCCGAAACTGCGTCAAATCCAGAACCGCTCCGATGAAGGGGAGCTTCTGAGAGGGACTAAGGTGCGACTTCGGCACGTTGATGGAGAAACCCAGCAAATGCAGGATGTCGGCCGTAGTCTGAAGGTGGTTGATGACTGCCTGGGGCGAGCCAGCCTTCAGTAACCAGTCGTCGAGGTAAGGGAAGACTGACACCCCTGACCTGCGCAGGTGAGCTGCGACCACCGCCATCACCTTTGTGAACACCCGAGGGGCACTGGTAAGGCCAAAGGGGAGCACGGCAAACTGAAAATGCTCCTGGCCTACCGTGAACCGCAGGTAACACCGGTGGGCCGGCAGGACGGGGATATGAAAATATGTGTCGTGCAAGTCCAACACTACCATCCAATCTCCAGGGTCGAGGGCAGCCAAGACCTGAGCCAGAGTCAGCATTTTGAACTTCTCCTTCCGGAGGAAGCGGTTGACGTTCCGGAGATTCAAGATGGGAAGCAGACCCCCTTTGTCCTTCTTGGGGACCAGAAAGTAGTGGGAATAACAACCACTCCCTACTTCCGGCCCAGGAATGCACTCGATAGCCCCTTTGGCCAAGAGGGCCGTAACTTCCTGCTGGAGAGTTGCCAAGTGTTCCCCCGACATGCAGTGGTACCGTGGTGGCATGCCTGGAGGGGTGGACTGAAAGGGAAGGGAGTAACCCTTGCGGATGATCTGCAACACCCACTTGTCCGATGTGATAGTGTGCCAGTGGGGGAGGTGATGGCAGATCCTGCCACCCACTGGCGTGGGGTGCTCCACAAAGCTCGGATTAGGAAGGTTTGGAGGTAGAAGCAGTGGGGGCGGAGTTGGACTGACCTCCACGCTGATTCCAGGCTGGTTCTGCACAGGCATGCTGAAAGAATGGGCCTGGGCACCTCTGCCGTGGCCACGAAAGGAACGAAAACCAGGAGTGGCTGGGCTTTTCGTGGCCCGCGAGTCCTTAAAACGGGTGAGTGCCATCAAAGGGCATGTCCATGAGTGAGCTTTGGACATCTGGCGAGAACCCGGTAGATCTCAACCAGGCATGGCGGCAAAGCGCCACAGTTGTAGAAATTGCTCTACCCAGTGAGTCCGAGGTCTCCAAACCCCACCGAATGGCGAACTTAGCCGCATCCTTACCCTCGGCAACAGCTTGGGACAGCACAGCTTGGGTCTCTTCAGGACACTGAGGCAACACCTGTGCAACTATATCCCACACCGCATGGGAATAGCGGCCCAATAGGCATGCGGTGTTCACCGACCGCAGCCCCAAGCAAGCCGAAGAGAACAACCGCTTACCGAACTGCTCCAGCTTCTTAGAGTCCTTATCCGGCGGAGCCGAGGGAAAGGCACTCTGTGACGTCAAGGCTTGGATGACCAGGCTCTCAGGCGTAGGATGAGTGGTCAGAAAAGTGGGGTCACCAGGCTCCGGGCGGTGACGCCTGGTGACATCCTTATCCACAGGGGCCCCTGTGGCTGGCCGCGACCAAGTGCCCAGCAAGACGTGAGTGAGGGCGTCGTTAACTGGTGCTCCGACGAAAGGACGCCGTCTGGAGCACTCTGGAGTTTTGAGGGCCACCGTAGGAAGATCAAGGTTGAGGACCTCAGCCGCCCGACGGAGAACCATCGTCTAGGAGGCACCCTCCTCCATGGTAGGTGGGAGAGGCAAACTCCGGGTCAGAGGAGATGTCGAGGTCGCCGGCATCCTCCAAGTCGTCCGCCCAGTCCTGCTCGGAGTCACACTGACGGGCAAGAGGGTCCTCGGATCCCTCCCAGTCATCCTCGACCTCCGCCGCATGTGGTACAGACCGCGGCGGCAGAGCAGGAGCCGGAGAAGGAACAAACGGCACCGGGAACGGCGCCGGCTGGGGCTGAGCTGGCGCCGTGCCCCAATGCGGATCCCAGGTAGGAACAAAATGGTCCTGGAACCTGGACAAGGGTGGGACAAATGGCACCCACTGCGGCGCCGGAGGCGGAGCCGAGGGTGGCGCTGGGGCCAGAGCCGGCAGCGATGGACCTTGTAGGGACATCGTGGGGTCTGCCACCGACATATTGCGACGGCAGGCCCCACAAGAATTAAATCCAGGCATCCCTACGTGCACCAAGGAAACCAAATTGTACAGGAGATAAAAGTCTCAAAAAGGGTAGTCAAAAAGTGACTAAGGTACGTGCTCTAACTGGATCTGCTCTTTCTGGCGCGGAAAAAGAAAGAACTGACTTCAGCGCGCATGGGTGGCACCTAAGTAGTCTCCATGACGTCATCTCGGCGCTTACGACGCCAGCGACGGACACGGAGCCGCACATTGCCACCTACTGACACGCAGGGGTACTGCCAGCAAAACTTTCCGGATCCAGTCTGACGCCTGGGGATATTCTAAGGTAAGGAATCTATCACTAACGTGTCTCTTTCAGATAGGAGAATCTTACGTAAAGCTCTAATCAACGAGAAGCAAGTGCTGACTGTTTTGTTAACTTGTGAACCAGTTGGAGATTGTTGTTCATCAGCACCCCCAGATTGCGTACTGTTTTAGTTGGAGTTAACAAGCTATCCGTAGGGGTAAGCAGGAAGTCAACAGGAAGGGGACGGGCTATTTTGCTTGTGGTGCAGAAGACAACTTTTGTTTTGTCTCCATTAAATTGGAGAAAGTTATTTCGAAGCCAGTTTGTGGTGCTTTCCATGCACTGATGAAATATATCCATGGAAATTGCTTTATCTCCTTCCAGCGAGAACATGAGCTGAGTATCGTCAGCAGAGTTGACCAGTTCCACTCCAAAGGATTTAATGATGGAGATAAGTGGGCGCAGGTAGATATTGAATAAAATCGGACTGATAGCAGAGCCCTGCGGGACCCCATGAGGAACAGCAGTCCTTAATGATGTAAAAGGTTGGATGCTCACTGCCTGCGTCCTGTCCACTAAATAGGACTGAAGCCATTTTAATGCTTGACCTTTAACTCCAATATTTCCGAGTCTTTCCAACAGGATACTATGGTTCACTGTGTCAAATACTGCTGACATATCCAGCAGCACCAGGATGACCGATTGTCCATGTCAGCTCGCATTCTCAAGTCGTCAAACATAGTTACTAGGGCTGTTTCTGTTCCGCGCTCCGGACGGAATCCAAATTGCAGTTCATCTAGTAGATGATTAACCTCTAGGTAGTGGGACAGAGACTTGCTCACTATTCGCTTGAGGATTTTTACTGGATAAGGTAGTAAGGAGATAGGTCTGTAACTAGACATCTCAGAGGGGTCAAGTGTTGTTTTTTTAAGTAGCGGGGTCACTACTGCCTGTTTCCAGCATTCTGGGACCCCTCCTTCCTGCAGCGATTGGCAGCATATCTGGCGCAACCGGGGGAAAAGTTCCGCCTTAAATTCCTTCCACACCCTCTGAGGGACCCTGAGGAAACGGTCAGCGCTTTATTATTAAACGTTTCCTCCAAAGGCAATTGAAACCACTCCAAAGTAGTCTGATGGTCACTATCTAGCCTCTCAGTCTGTGTCTCCGGCACAGTTGGCCCTAGTAAATCATTCTCCGTCTTTGTGGGTGCATTGTTATCACCGTTCACTCAAGTCTGCTTCATAAAATTAAGGCTGTTGATAATTTTGGTAATCTTTTCATTAAAGTAGGTTGTCAAATCGTCACATAGCTTTTGTGAGGGTACTATCTTATTACAAATTGGCTTAGAAAGATCCTTTACTATATTAAAAATAGTTCTAGCCATATTCGATGATTGTAAGATGGTATTTGCGAAGTATTCAGCCTTAGATTTGGCAATTGCCTCCTTATACTTATGCAATTGAGTTTTGTACATTTTTTAAAAATCTTTTTCAGCATATATCCGCCTCCATTTTCTTTCAGCCAGTGTGCATTCCTTCCGCTGTAACCTCAGGTCCTCGCTGAACCAAAGTTTATCTCTGTTTTTCACCCTCTTTACTGGGATTCTTTGATCTAGGGTATCATTTATCTCAGCGCAGAGGGTGAGGTTGTTTTCTCCCACTGACGTTTTTGAGTCAAATAGATTTTCCTCTGTAAGTAGTGGGACTTGTTTGTTTTTTAATAGTTTGGGCCATTCCCTACCTGCCGAAAATTCCCATGACAAGTCCCCTTTTTAGTTGCTCTAGGCAGCACTAACAATCTATTAACTAAAGAGTGGTCAGTCCAGCATAATGGTAGTACCTTACCACTCTGGCTTCCATAGGGTTGGCAAATATTAAATCCAGGGTATGGCCTCTTTGATGTGTGGATTCTCGCACTATTTGTTGCATATTATGACTCTCACATGCTTGTGCTAGATCTCTTAGGGCTGAATTCCTGTCCCCCTTGTCCCAGAAATTAAAATCCCCTAATAAAATCAATCTAGAGTGAGTAACTGACATATTGTACACCAAACCAATCAGTGCCTGACAGTGAGAGCTCTGTCCTGTGGGTGTCCTGTAGCACACAATGCCAGTGAGTATCTGTCCCTTATCCTCCTTCAGGGAGAATCCCAAACGTTCTACACCCTCAACCTCGTCTATTTGAAGTGGAGTGAAATTCCATTTTTCTCTAAAAATCACTCCAAACCCCCCTCCTCTCCCATGCATTCAGGGTTTATGGAAGGCTTTATATCCTGAGGGACAGGCTAACCCTAGTTCCACTACAGAATTGCTCTGAGTCCATGTTTCCGTGATAAACAGAACGTCAAAGTCATGGCTTTCTAACATAATAAAAATCTCCTGATAGTGCTTAACTAGGGATCTGGCATTGACTAACCCTCATTTTAAGCTGTCAGGATGTAACCCTATCGGGGGGTGATTACATTCCCTCAATTATTTGCTGCAGAACCCCTAGCATCCTGCTTACCTATAAGAATAAGTTGTTACCTTGACTAGGAAGATCTAGTATTGCTGGGTGAATGGTATTCCTCACCGGCAGCGTAGCTAGCGCTGTGCGCGGTTGGTGCGCGGACGGGCGCAGACGGGCTTGCTTCTGGCGTGCCATCGACGTGCCCGCTGTGCACGGACGCTGCACGCTTGCATTCCCCTTCCTTTAGTAGAGGGGGAGCGTCCTGAATAACGATCAACTGAAACGCTGACCAAGATGGTGTACGTCGGGTGACCTGCTCTGACAGGCGGAAATACACCAGCACACCCAGGTCAGCGAGAAAAGTGCAAAGAAGCAGGAAAGGTAAGCCTAATTTAAATTTAAGCAGCGTTACAATATTTATCTGGTACAATTTCAGTGCAAAGTCTTAGCAATCTAGGCAGTGCAGTGCTCACTTATTACAGTGCTCGACGTGGTTAAAATCACTCCACAAAGTTTAAAAACCGATAATTTCCTAAAAAACGTTTTAGGCACAGTTACACTCAGAGAAAGTTCCCTTTCAAAGTTCCCTTTCAAATTTTAAAGTACGCAATCACACACACAACCTGTATACTGGACCCTGTGCCTCATGGGAACAGTCCAGCCTGAACTGCCAAACCAGGCCCTCCCTGGACCAGAAACAAGCATCCTGGGACCAGTTTCAGGCTAACACATCTCATCAGCCAGAGTAGCTTGAATCCAGTGGTAAAGTGAGCAAGGGTCCCATGTCTGGGCACACCCTGCCAACTTAGGGCGAACAAAGCAAACACAAGGTGATGATGGAAGGAGCACTGAAACTTTTCAAACACTCACCCCAATCACAGATCGGAGTTGAATCCATCATCGTTCTTTAGCTCACTTCGCCAAACCAGTTCAGACCCAACTATATGCAAATCAGGCTTGACCCTGTGCCTCATGGGAACGGTCAGCCAGAACTGCCAAACCAGTTCTTCCCTGGACCAGATACATGCATCCTGGGACCAGTTTCGGGCTAACACCCCTCATCAGCATGGCTAGCTTGAATCCAGTGGCAAAGTGTGCAAAGGACCCACGCCCGGGCATACCCTGCCAACTTAGGGCGAACAAAGCAAACACATGGAGATGATGGATGTAGCATTGAAACTTTTCAGGCACTCACTCCCAGTCACGGATCGGGATTAAATCTGTCAACATTCTTAAGCTCACTTCCTCACCCCAGTTCAGACCCAGCTATATGCAAATCAAACTTGACCCTGTGCCTCATGGGAACAGTTCAGCCGGACTGTAAATTCAGGCCATCCCAAGACTGGAAACAAGCATCCTGGGACCGGTTTTGACCAACACCCCTCATCTGCTAGGCTAGCTTGAATCCAGTAACATAGTGAGCAAGGGACCCACCACTGGACATACTCTGCGAACTTAGATCGACCAAAGAAAACACAAGGGGATGATGGACGGAGCAATAAAACCTTTCAGATACTCACCCCCACTCACAGATCTGGGTTGAATCCATCATCTTTCTTTAGCTCACTTCGCCACTCCAATTCAGGCCAAGGTATATGCAAATCAGGCTTGACCCTGTGCCTCATGGGAACAGTCCAGCCCGAACTGCCAAGCCAGGCCTTCCCTGGACTGGAAACAACTATCCTGGGCCCGGTTTCGGGGTCACTCCCCATATCAGCCAGGCTAGCTTGAATCCAGTGGCAAAGTAAGCAAGGGACCTATGTCTGTACATACTCTGCCAACTTAGCGCTTACAAAGAAAACACAAGGAGATGATGGATGGACCACTGAAACTTTTCAGACACTCACCCCTTGTCACAGATCTGGGTTAAATCCATCATCGTTCTTTAGCTCACTTCGCCACCCCAGTTCAGACATAGCTATATGCAAATCAGGCTTCATCCTGTACCTCATGGGAACAGTCCAGCCTGATATACCAAGGCAAGTCGTCCCTCGACTGGAAACAAGTATTCGGAGACCAGTTTCGGGGTAACACACTATCAGCCAGGCTAGCTAGAATCCAGTAGCAAAGTGAGCAAGGGACCATTGTCCGGGCATTCCTTGCCAACTAAGGCAAACAAAGCAAACACAAGGAATGGACGGAGCACTGAAACTTTTCAGACACTCACTACCAGTCACAGATCTGAGTTGAATGCATCCTCATTCTTTAGCTCACTTCCCCACCCCAGTTCAGATCCAGCAATTTTCAAATCAGGCTTCACCCTGTGTCTCATGGGAAAAGTCCAGCCCGAACTGCCAAACCAGGTCTTCTCTGGACTGGAAACAAGCATCCTGGGACTGGTTTCGGGTAACACCCCTCATCAGCTAGGCTAGTTTGAATCCAGTGGCAAAGTAAGCAAGGCACCCACGTCTGGGCATACTCTACCAACTTAGGGTGAACAAAGAACACACAAGGAGATGATGAACAGAGCACCGAACCTTTTCAAAAACTCACCCCCTGTCACAGATTTGGGTTGAGTCAATCATCGTTCTTTAGCTCACTCCGCCACCCCAGTTCAGACCCAGCTATATTCAAATCAGGCTTGACCCTGTGGCTCATGGGAACAGTCCAGCCCAAACTGCCAAACCAGGTCTTCCATGGACCGGAAATAAGCATCCTGGGACCGGTTTCGGGCCAACACCCATCATCAGAAAGGCTAGCTTGAATCCAGTGGCAAAGTGAGAAAGGGACCCACATCCTGGCATACCCTGCCAACTTAAGGCGAATAAAGTGAACACAAGGGGATGATGGACGGAGCATTGAAACTTTTCAGACACTCACCTCCGGTCACAGATCTGGGTTGAATCCATCATCGTGCTTTAGCTCACTTCCCCACCTCAGTTCAGACCCAGCTATATGCAAATCAGGCTTGACCCTCTGTCTCATGGGAACAGTCCAACCCAAACTGCTAAGCCAGGTCTTCCCTGGACTGGAAACAACTATCCTGGGACTGGTTTCGGGGTCACCCCCCCATATCAGCCACGCTAGTTTGAATCGAGTGGCAAAGTGAGGAAGGGACCCACGTCTGGACATACTCAGCCAACTTCAAACAAAGAACAGTGGATATGCTATAAGGACCTGCACATCAACCTAAGTTCTAGAACACAATTATAGCACAATTAGTATGGCAGAGAGTGTAAGGTGCTGAACAGTGTTAGATACTCATCCACCACAAGTATCCCAAATATTGGGATCACCATTAACTCCCAATAAACAATATCAAAACCAAAGACACTGTAGCACACCACACTAGATTGTAGATCTAGTGTAACCAAGTTCATTTGATTCACGTCGAATTGGTGACAATTGGCTTTTATTCCATGTTCATAAAAATATAATCATTTTCAATTCACAACCTGCCGACGCGCGTTTCGCCCAATGGGCTTCCTCAAGGCTGTAAAGATCATATAAAACAATCAGCATTTTATGCTTCATATATAACATAAAAATCAATAGAAAATCATTCATTAATTAACAGTTTTTTCTGTACATATTTATGTAAAAACTATTTTTACAAAAGAGTATAAACGTGAAATTATTGACAAGACTATATATAAACAATATGACAGTGATATATATTATACCACAAACATAAAAACAAGAATAATGAGGAAACAATATCCTATTATGCCAAAATTAGACCACCACCTGAAAGAGAATTTCTCAACCATCATTAAAGTGAACCTAAGATCATATCCCCGTGAATAGTGAATAGAGATTAATTTAGTGAACTTCGTGTGTCTACCATTCCATTTGTCTTAAACCGAAAAGGTGAAAGAATTACAGATATTGTGTCAGTGAGAGCAGGTATATCTCACCTCCAATACGAAACAATACTACTTCTAAAGAATCTCTTCACAAATCCGAGTCTGATGATAATAAGTAATAATATTTCTGCAGAGAAAATTTGAGGAGTGATTATATGAGAATAATCCCTAAGCAAATCACCGTGAGAGAGCATATGGCATAAGCGCAAGTCCAAAGAGATAAAACACACCGGTACCCTATCAGTTCTGAATGATATGCTTAATCTGTTGTCCAGTAAATCCCAAGTCAAATAATTACAAGAAGAGTCTTGGTATCATAGATAGGCTGACGAAATCACATTTGGGACCATGATAAGTCCAAGCTGTTGAAAAAAATATATAAAAATATCTCCGTTTATCTCAGAACCATAATAGGATCCCATCCAAGTTAACCGTTATAAATCAAAACATCATAAAGTGTGATGTTATCATAAAGAACTCCAATTACCTATTTTATAAGATTCAAGTGAGATTATCCTGAACATATTCATGTCCAGGACGCAATACTGATAGAGTTTAAAAAGGGTTTGTAATATTATTTGAATAAGAAGGATGTGCGCACAATGTAATCGTAATTTAGTCCGTCACCAGACATTAGTATGATCCCATCAGAGTTAGCCATTATGAGTCAAAATAACAAAAAGCACGAGATTATCATAAAAAGCTCTTATTGCCTTTCTCATGAGATTCAAGTATGACATTCTTGAACATACTCATGTCAAGGATGCAATAATTATAGAGTTTTGAAGAAGTTTATAGTATCGTTCAAATAGAAAAGGAGGAACGCAATGCTACCGTATTTTAGTCCGTCACCCTAAATTATTAAAAAATTATTTTGTAAAATAAAAGTAAACCGCAACTTCTAATATCATCCCTCTTCTAACAGAAACCAACTTGCAGGTCCCTAGTATTACGGGAATCTCAAGTCGTATCAAAGACAAAGAAGGATATGCAAAGAATTCCGTTTTACGCCTGAAATTCAATAATACAAGTCGTTTGAACAAAGTTTCTCTTACCTCAAGAATCTGGTAACATTCGCGTTACGTCCGTGTTGCTACGATTTGGCGTTCTAATCTCGCGCCATTTAACAAATGACAAGCATTCCCAAACACAGAAAGGGAAAGAGGACTACGAACTAAGTTTAGAGACAGAATCCGTATTTGGTGGCCATCTTAGTACGTGCAGGGTGATTGGGTAAAGCAATCATAAAAATATGAAATGCACCGTATTGTTAACACTAAAAAGCATTTGTGAAGCAAAGAGGCAACATTTGCGACATTTGTTGAGCAGAGCGGCAGAGACACAGATCAGAGACAGAGCAGTAGTTTGTTATGGCCAGAATTGCCCAAGGCTCTTAATTGTATTTGTTAGATGCAAACCTAAATGGATTTGGTGAGGAAACAGCATGCAAAAGATAAAGTTTGTGCACGTAGAGTATTCCAACATGCCAGATCACCTTGTAGAACATAGAGATGTAGTGAATCACACAGCATGATCCCAAGTTCACATCGTAAGAATTCAAACATTTCCTTATCGATGTTGATTCCCTGTTCTACCGCCCTCAAATTAATGATCCATTTACTTTCCATTTGGTGTAATTTATTAGTTCTACTGCCCCCTCTCTTATTAGCAGTTACGGATTCTAAGCCATGGAAACCAAGTTTAATCATTTCTGTTTGACGCCTTTGAGGACTTTATGACTTCCTTGGACTTAAAGATCAATGTTAAAAAGTCTCAGGTAATGATTATGGGTAAGTGTAACAAAAATAAACTCTCCAAAACTTTCATTTGTGGGAAGCAAGAATTGTGTGGAGTAGCAACGTTTCCATATCTGGGGATCACTTTTGACGAGAAAGGTTCCTGGGGTCCCCAGATAAAAAATAGAAACGTTGCCCTTGTTAAATCATCCTCTGCTCTTCAGGGTTTTATGAATAAACTAGGAGCAAGGCCTATTGTAACTCTGCTAAAAATTTATAAAGCAAAATGTCTTGCTGTTGCCACATATGGAAGTGGGATATGGGGTAATTGCTCTATGTAAAGTATACAGGTCACGGAGAACACATTTTTAAGATCTGTCCTTTCTCTCCCTCAGTCTACTTCCACACATATTGTTCATACTGAACTTGGTGTGGGTTACATTTCAGATTTGATTAGAATGGCCCCCGTTTTAGCCTGGCTAAAGACTTGGTTGAACCAAGAAATTCCCCTCAACCATATTATTTTAAAAGACTGCCTGCAGCTGGATAAAGTAAATAAAATAGCTTGGATAGTCTACATCACAAATTGCCTTGTTAAAATAGGGAGACCAGATCTTTGCTATTCCCCGGAATTGATAACTGTTAAAGATATTGGCCTGATTAAAGGCATGATGAGAGATTTGTTATGTCTAGAAAGAGAACAAGTAGAATATGAGAAACCATCGGTGAGGGCTAGTATCATTTTGAGCACTCATGTTGGCCCTGAATTATACTTATCTATTGTAAATCAACCATTTCACCGGTTTCTCCTTACACGTTTTCGGTTCAATCTGATTCATTTAACCCTTGGCCACTTTCCAACTTGGTGTATTCCCGAAAAAGGAATGCCGTGTAACTGTGACAATTTTTCGACCCAGAACACAATGCATTTTTTGATGTTCTGTGACCATTACGCGGCATTAAGAAAGAAATACTTGATCCCAATCTTAAAGGAGGCTGGGTTTATACAGGTTAAACTTGCCCTCTTGTATTTACAGTTACCGCAGACCCCTAGGATCATGTTCCATGTCGCTAGTTTTTTGTTGGGTGCTGTTAGGGTTAAGAAAAGGAAGCTTTCTATTAATTCGAATATTACAATGTTATGAATGGTTGAATACTTAACTTTTTATATGAAATGCCCCAACTGTGAATCTGAGAGAATATAAACTTAATGTGCTAAATGATGTTTTTAGGATGTTTTATTTAACTGACCTCTTTTTAAACATTTTAGAAAGTATGAATTGTTGATTGCTTGTAATATTTATTGTACTGTTTCTATGCCTTTTTATGATATTTATTTATCGAAATAAAGTACTTTGACTGACTGACTGACATTTCTGTTTGATTATGCATAGTATTAAAATGTGACGCTAGGGGATACTGCATGTTGTTATTGCGTATCGCCCTAATGTGTTCCTGTATTCTTTCCTTAAGTGTCCTAATAGTGCTGCCTATATAGATCTTATTGCAAATACATTTGATAGAGTAAATTACATATTCTGTGTTACAGTTTATGAATTCATTCACTGTATATGTTCTCCCTGTGTTGTATTTAAAAGTTTTGGTTTTGTTCATTGCAAAACAGAAAACACAACAGGAGCCACATTTATAGACGCCTTTTGGTTTCACAGATAGCCAGGTATTGTCTGTGTTTACTGGAATAAAACTAGGACATAATGTTTGTCTCAGAGTTCTTCCTCTTTCAAACGTGATGTTCGGTTTATGTCCAATTACGTCCAATATATCTTTATCATCCGTGAGCAATTACCAGTGTTTATTGAGTATTTTAAAAAGATCCGTACTGACTGTTGAGTATGGTGTGATAAATCTAATTTTTCTACTAATCTGTGTTTTAATTCTTTTAGTTGTATTGCCCTTTAAGAGATCTTTTCTATCAAGTTTGTCAATTTTGTTGCGTACCCTTTTGATATCTACATCGCTGTAGCCTCTATTTATAAATCTCTTTTCTACAGCATTTAGTTCCTCAGACAATTTTTCTGTGTCACTGCAGTTTCGTTTAATTCTTATCATTTCCCCCATCGGAATTGATTTAATCTGTGAGGGAGGATGTGCACTAGCCGCATGGAGTGTCGCATTACATGCAGTCTTTTTTCTGAAAGGTACCGATTGCAATTTACCCTTCTCTACTACTATTGTTATATCTAGGAAATTAATCCTAGAGGTGCTTTGTTCTTTTGTGAAACTTAAATTGAATGGATTATCATTGATGTAACAAAAAAATTCTTCCAATGCAACCCTCGTTCCCGCCCAGAACATTAAGATGTCATCAATGTAACGTCCTAAATAGAGTATATTCTCCATGAGGGTGCTAGGGCCCTTTCTTCAAAGGTGTGTGAGTTCGAAAAAACCCATATAAAGGTTGGCATATGAGGGCGAAAATTTTGCCCCCATTGCGACACCTCTGGTTTGGCGGTACCAACCACCATTGTGTATAAAGATATTATTATTTAGAACCATCTCAATGAGTTCTAAAAGCATAGTGGTATGTTCATACAATTGTATAGGTCGAGTCTCTAAAAAGTGTTGTACAGCTTTAAGTCCCAGATCACCTGGTATGCTCGTATAGAGAGAACAAACATCGAGAGTTACCAAATAATGACCCTCTATCCATTCCACATCTGAGATGATATTTAACACCTCCGTAGTGTCTTTAATAAACAAAGGTAAATTGATTACCAATGGTTTTAAAAAGGTATCGATATATTCAGAGATCCTTTCAGTTGGAGATCCAATACCCGAAATAATCGGTCTGCCTGGAGGGAATGTACCTTCTTTGTGTATTTTAGGTAAACAATATATACAAGGGATTGTTGGAAAAATTAGATTTATCACACCATACTCAACAGTCAGTACGGATCTTTTCAAAATACTCAATAAACACTGGCAATTGCTCACGGATGATAAAGATATATTGGACGTAATTGGACATAAACCGAACATCACGTTTGAAAGAGGAAGAACTCTGAGACAAACATTATGTCCTAGTTTTATTCCAGTAAACACGGACAATACCTGGCTATCTGTGAAACCAAAAGGCTTCTATAAATGTGGCTCCTGTTGTGTTTGCTGTTTTGCAATGAACAAAACCAAAACTTTTAAATACAACACAGGGAGAACATATACAGTGAATGAATTCATAAACTGTAACACAAAATATGTAATTTACTGTATCAAATGTATTTGCAATAAGATCTATATATGCAGCACTATTAGGACACTTAAGGAAAGAATACAGGAACACATTAGGGCGATACGCAATAACAACATGCAGTATCCCCTAGCGTCACATTTTAATACTATGCATAATCAAACAGAAATGATTAAACTTGGTTTCCATGGCTTAGAATCCGTAACTGCTAATAAGAGAGGGGGCAGTAGAACTAATAAATTACGCCAAATGGAAAGTAAATGGATCATTAATTTGAGGGCGGTAGAACAGGGAATCAACATCGATAAGGAATGGAATGGAATGGATGTGGATTTATAGAGCGCGAATTGCTGCCCGAAGGCGGAAATGTTTGAATTCTTATGATGTGAACTTGGGATCATGCTGTGTGATTCACTACATCTCTATGTTCTACAAGGTGATCTGGCATGTTGGAATACTCTACGTGTACGAACTTTATCTTTTGCATGCTGTTTCCTCACCAAATCCATTTAGGTTTGCATCTAACAAATACAATTAAGAGCCTTGGGCAATTCTGGCCATAACAAACTATTGCTCTGTCTCTGATCTGTGTCTCTGCCGCTCTGCTCAACAAATGTCGCAAATGTTGCCTCTTTGCTTCACAAATGCTTTTTGGTGTTAACAATACGGTGCATTTCATATTTTTATGATTGCTTTACCCGATCACCCTGCACGTACTAAGATGGCCACCAAATACGGATTCTGTCTCTAATCTTAGTTCGTAGTCCTCTTTCCCTTTCTGTGTTTGGGAATGCGTGTCATTTGTTAAATGGCGCGAGATTAGAACGCTGTTAGAGACGGGGATCTCTGGTTGGCGCAAGGTTGCCCTTGTGTCAAGCAGGAACCCTCTCCTCTATGTCAGGGCGCAGGATAACCCGTCGTGAATGACCCTTGCTCACCCTCTAGGTGCGTGGCGTGAGCAGCCAAGGCGATTCCTCAGGCGTTGTTGGTTAAGCACTTACAATCCCACACACAGTAAATACATCAATCCCCGCAGAAACGGACACCAGACTTGGATATGTAGAAAAATACGCTTCTTTATGTAAAAATAGGTATATATATCTCAGCAGACTTATCACAAGACCAATAACGTTTTCGCTATGCCACCAGGTTGTAAAGCAGGCAAATGTTCTTTGTTCGTAGCTTCAAATGGATACTTTGTAGTCTCTTGCAAATGTTACTTGTGGTTCCAGTACTTACAGAGATCGACTCCTGCGAACGGGGAAATAAGGCGTTGCGGGCCCCGAGCCCGATACTGGAACTTCTTCAGTGATGGGGAGAGTCGGCACAGGTCGGTGCGACTCTCAGCTTGGGGAGTGGTCTTGGGTTCTCGATCAGCAGGTGTGGGCAAGTAGGCAGGCGCGGCCAGCGACCCTCAGCACGGCGGTGCAGGGGGGGTCTCCACAGCGGGGGCGGCGCGGCCTGAGGTGTCCGGGGATAGCGAAGCGGGGTCACAGGGCACGGTCAGTGCAGCTGGATGACCCGGCGTAGATCACAGTCGTCGGACGGTTTCCGGCGGGAGGGGTGATAGCGCGTTCAGCGCGCTCCAGTGGCAGGCGGTGACAGGGGCGCAGGCAGCCTAGCCCGGGGACAGAGAGCGGCTCCGGACGGAGCGGGGCTCTCACGGGGTTGCGGCAGGCGAGCTCCTGAGTGTCACGGCCCTAGGAGGGGCGTTGAGGGGCGCAGTCTCTTTCCAGCGGGATGCACACACGGCTCGAATCGGAGGACGAGCAAAAGCACAGAGAACCCACTGGTCCTGGGGTTCAGTTCAGGGGGCAAGCTCAGATCAAGCCCTTGGAGAATGTTTAAAGCACAAAGCAGCAAAGTCTTTTCAGTAGTCTCTTCCTCTCCTTTCTCAGCAAGGCAAGCAGCAGGCCAGCTCCTCCAGCGTCTTCTTCTCCTTCTAGTCGGGCAGAGGTTCTTTGTGGTAAAACAGGATTCTGATTTCTTAGGAGCCAGGCTCCTACTTTTATACCGTGATTCTTTTGTTCTTTAGCGCCAGGGGGCCTGGGCCTGGCTCAGTCCAGTTCTGGAGCACTTTGTTATGGTGACTCTGCTCTTTCCTTTCAGCAGCAGGGCAGAGACATCAGCCGCCCCCTGTAACATATTGGCAGTCAAAATTGTCAAAGACTAACTGCACCACTGAAAATATTTAGTTCACGATTTTAAACAAAGTCTCGTGAGAACGCTAAAAAGATTCAGAAAGAGTCTTGTTTATGCAATAATTGTCCTGAAGATGGTCTGACGGATTGACACCACCCAAGACCGAAACGTCGACTATTCCATCTATTTCCAGTATATTTGTTATGTACAGTTGACCATTTTCTCAATAATGAGTTTTGTCTCTGTTCAAACTAATTTGGAATAGATGTTTTATTGATGAAATGTGGATTTAATATTGCCCCCTGCTTTCACAAAATATTGCTCAAATTATTGATCTATTTGTACTCCTTTTTTATCTCTGATGAATATATAAAGATCATTGTGTTTAAATCACAAAAACAAAACCCCCGTGTGTATTGTTGTTCATAACTGATGATCAGATCATTTGATTGATTTCATTGCGGTGTGAATTTATTTCAACACATTTATGAATTAAGTTTTTTGAAATTCTCAAATAATTATCTCATTCCAAACAAAATCCCTTGTTGGCAAGTTTACCTTTTTGAATTTATCTGCCCAAGCCCTCAAGGGTATATTGGGTCCAGCCCTCATTCGCTTTCTGTGGGTGGCGCAACCAGCGCTGCAAGCCCACCAGCAGCATTGGCATTCACAAGCCCTGGCACCCCTGGTGCACTTTACTGGGGACTGACAGTGAATCCAATAAACCAATCATGAACATCAATTTACAGGTACACTTTACCTAGGGAGCACTTGCACTGCGGCACGGATTAGCCGTGGCGCAGTGCCCTGAGCGGACAACACCAGCAAAACAATCGAGGCACACCATCAAAAAGTGGAAGGGAAACTCACGCCAAGGTGCCAGGTCTAACAAACGCCAACTCGTAGCAACCCAGACGTAACACGAATGTTACCAGATTCTTGAGGTAAGAGAAACTTTGTTCAAACGACTTGTATTATTGAATTTCAGGCGTAAAACGGAATTCTTTGCATATCCTTCTTTGTCTTTGATACGACTTGAGATTCCCGTAATACTAGGGACCTGCAAGTTGGTTTCTGTTAGAAGAGGGATGATATTAGAAGTTGCGGTTTATTTTTATTTTACAAAATAATTTTTTAATAACTTAGGGTGACGGACTAAAATACGGTAACATTGCGCGCCCCTTTTTCTATTTGAACGATACTATAAACTTCTTCAAAACGCTATTATTATTGCATCCTTGACATGAGCATGTTCAAGAATGTCATACTTGAATCTCATGAGAAAGGCAATTAGAGCTTTTTATGATAATCTCGTGCTTTTTGTTATTTTGACTCATAATGGCTAACTCTGATGGGATCATACTAATGTCTGGTGACGGACTAAATTACGATTACATTGTGCGCACATCCTTCTTATTCAAATAATATTACAAACCCTTTTAAAACTCTATCAGTATTGCGTCCTGGACATGAATATGTTCAGGATAATCTCACTTGAATCTTATAAAATAGGTAATTGGAGTTCTTTATGATAACATCACACTTTATGATGTTTTGATTTATAACGGTTAACTTGGATGGGATCCTATTATGGTTCTGAGATAAACGGAGATATTTTTATATATTTTTTTCAACAGCTTGGACTTATCATGGTCCCAAATGTGATTTCGGCAGCGGGATATGATCTTAGGTTCACTTTAATGATGGTTGAGAAATTCTCTTTCAGGTGGTGGTCTAATCTTGGCATAATAGGATATTGTTTCCTCAGTATTCTTGTTTTTATGTTTGTGGTATAATATATATCACTGTCATATTGTTTATATATAGTCTTGTCAATAATTTCACGTTTATACTCTTTTGTAAAAATAGTTTTTACATAAATATGTACAGAAAAAACTGTTAATTAATGAATGATTTTCTATTGATTTTTATATTATATATGAAGCATAAAATGCTGATTGTTTTATATGATCTTTACAGCCTTGAGGAAGCCCATTGTGCGAAACGCGCGTCGGCTGACTGTGAATTGAAAATGATTATATTTTTATGAACATGGAATAAAAGCCAATTGTTACCAATTCGACGTGAATCAAATGAACTTGGTTACACTAGATCTACAATCTAGTGTGGTGTGCTACAGTGCTTCTGGTTTTGATACTCAGCCAACTTATTGAGAACAAGGAAAGCACAAGGAGATGATGGACGGAGCACTGAAACTTTTCAGACACTCACCCCCAGTCACAGATTTGGGTTGAATCCATTATAGTTCTTTAGCTCACTTCGCCACTCCAGTTCAGACCCAGCTTTATGCAAATCAGGCTTCACCTTGTGACTCATGGGAACAGTCCAGCCCGGACTGCGAAGCCAGGTCTTTCCAGGACCGGAAACAAGCATCCTGAGATTGGTATTGGGGAAACACCCGTCATCAGGCAGGCTAGCTTGAATCCAGTGGCAAAGTGAGCAGGGTGCCCACGTCTGGGCATAGCCTGTCAACTTTGGGCGAACAAACCAAACAGAAGGAGATGAAACTTTTCAGACGCTCACACCCAGTCACAGATCTAGGTTGAATCCATCATCGTACTTTAGCTCACTGCGCCACCCCAGTTCAGACCCAGCTATATGCAAATCAGGCTTGATCCTGTGCCTCGTGGGAACAGTCTAGCACAATCTGCCAAGCCAGGTCTTCCCTGGACCAGAAACAAGCATCCTGGGACTGGGTTCGGGGTAACACCCCTCATCAGCCAGGTTAGCCTGAATCCAGTGGGAAAGTAAGCAAGGGACCTATGTCAGGGCATACCCTGCCAAATTAGGGCGAACAACGCAAACACAAGGAGATGATGAACGGAGCACTGAATCTTTTCAGACACTCACCCCCAGTCACAGATCTGGGTTGAAGCCATCATCGTTCGTTAGCTCACTTCACCACCCCAGTTCAGAACCAGCTATATGCAAACCAGGCTTGACCTTGTGCCTCATGGGAACAGTCAAGCCCGAACTGCCAAACCAGGTCTTCCCTAGACCAGAAATAAGCATCCTGGGACCGGATTTGGGGTAACATCCCTCATCAGCCAGGCTAGCTTGAATCCAGTGGGAGAGTGAGCAAGGGACCCACGTCTGGGCATACCCTGTTAACTTAGGGTGAACAAAGCAAACAGAAGGAGATGATGGACGGAGCACTGAATATAGGATATGTTGATACTAACTTCCTGTTCAAAGTAAGGGAAGCGGTTATAAAGTTGAATGTGGCACCAAAGGTAGTGAATGTCCTTGGTTGGAAGGATCAGTGGAAGTTGGGTTTAATTCTCAACCCAAGGAATCGGGAACCAGTTTTGATAATAGAAGAAGGAAAGATGGATAGAGGTATTGTGGAAAGGTTCCCAGAAGTTTTCACAGAGAGGTTGGGAAAATTGGAAGGTTATTCCCAGAAAATAAAACTCAAATCTAATGCTAAGCCTGTTATACAGAAGTTACGTAATATGCCCATCAATGTAAAAGATGAGCTCAACAACACGTTACTGGCAATGGTGAGTTAGGGAGTGATTGAGAAAAATAGAGTCATACGAGAACTGTCTCTGATAGTTTTAGCGCTGAAACTAGACAATTCTTTCAGACTATGTGTGGACGTGAGAGCTGTGAATGCCAACATTGTTGTGAACTGTCATCCGTTGCCCAACATCAGTGAGGTAATTTGCATGCTGGATGGTGCCAGAATGTGCTCCAGTTTGGATTTGACGTCAGCCTACCACCAGATTGAGCTAACCAAGGATTGTCGTCATCTGACAGCATTCATTACACCACAGGGGTTATTTCAATTTAGACAAATGCCCTTTGGATTAGCCTCCGCGGCATCTGTTTTCCAGAGGACCATGTTCCATCTGTTTAAGGACAGGGAAAAATGTGTTTCCAAGATGATATTTTGGTATTTTCTAAAGATGAGGTGGAGCATGAGAAGCATCTTAGGGGAGTGTGTGAGGTTTTGAAGAAGAATGGTTTGACGCTAAAGGAGAAGAAATTTCATTTTTTTTGCAAATCTTTTGAATATTTTCGTCACAGTCTGTCAAAGGAAGGTGTTATTCCCAAAAAATCTCTGTTAGATGCCATTGTTAAGCCTCCTGCCCCAGATAATAGAGAAAACATGTTATAGTTTGCAGGGCTTTGAGGGTATTATAGTAAGTTCATTGAGAATTTTGCCCCAAAAATAGAACCACTCAGGGACCTCACAAGGAAAAATGTGGAATATCTATGGACTGACAGACAGAAATCTGCTTTTGAGGAGATAAAAAAATGAAATTGCCCATGCACCTACTTTGAAGCCTTTTAGGATGGGTGCGTAATGCATTGTCACCGTGGACTCGAGTATGTATGACTTTGGTGGGGTATTAGCACAGAGGTGTGGTAAAGAATTGTGGAATATCACCTTTGCGTCACGCATGTTGACTGATGCAGAAAGGAGGTTCTCGGTGAATGAGAAAGAACTACTGGCGTGTGTTTGGGCTATTGAACACTTTTGCAATTTTATCTGGGGCACACGTTTTGTTCTCAAAACAGATCATAAACCTTTAGTGCGGATTCTTTCTCCTGGTGGGGGTTGGAATTCTACTGCTTAGATTGCAAGACTTGTTCCCAATCTTCAAGAGTATTGTTTTGTTGTGGTATATGTGCAGGGACGTAGCAATGTTATGGCTAACAGTCTGTCATGTCTTCCTCTGACTAATGCACAAGACAAATCAAGCAGTGTGGAAGAAGATATTGTGGTTGCGGTATCTGATTATGTGTCTGATGAATTCAAGGGGATACAGAATGATAAATGGATGAGAGATGATGAGGAGGATTAGGTATGTGTCAGGTCAAAAGGTACATTAAAGTGGGATGGCCCGAAAGGTGAAGGATACCGGAAGAACTTGTTCTGTTTTTTAGAGTAGCTGAGGAATTGGTCATGGAAAATGATTGTTTTTAAAAGTGGCAAATGTATTCCTCCCAGGGGAATGCAAGTGGATATTCTGAAGCTGGCACATGAAGGACATCCAGGTATGTCATCTATAAAGAGGCTCATACGCACTACATTTTGGTGGCCTGGTTTGGATAGAATTGCAGAAAAAACTATAAGAGAATGTGGTACCTGTGTTAACAGTGAGAAGATGTTGAGACCTGTTCCGGCTCCTCTTCAACCTGTACCTTGCCCTACTTATCCTCGGCAGAAGGTAGGATTTGATATTTCTGGACCATTTCAACGGCGCCCTCCTAATTATTGAATGCTCTAGTGCTGGTTGATTACCACTCAAACTCGCCATAAGTGAAACTAGTGCCTCATGCTAAGTCGGGTGCCATTATTGAATTCTTCAAGGAGATTTTTGCTAAAGAGGGCTATCCTGAAGTTGTGATCTCCGATAACGGTACTCAGCTTGTATCCAGAGAGATGCAGGGTTTTTCACTTTCAGTAATGTTAACCACATGACCACTGTTTTATATGAACCCCAAGGAAATGGACAGTCCCCATCTGCCTGGGACGACTCCTGGTGGCCCACAGCGCTGGGCGCCGCACCGACACCCATGGACCACGCACGCAACCTTGGATTCATCCTGGACTCCTCCCTCACGATGACCAAGCAAGTCAACGCCATCGCATCCTCATGCTTCAACACCCTGCGCATGCTCCGAAAAATCTTCAGGTTGATGCCCACCGGAACCAGAAAGACGGTCACCCAGGCCCTCGTCACCAGCCGACTGGACTACGAGAACGCCCTATACGCAGGAACCACAGCCAAACTTCAGAAAAGACTTCAACGCATACAGAACGCCTCCGCACGACTCATCCTCGACATCCCTCGCCATAGCCACATATCTGCCCACCTGAGAAACCTGCACTGTCTCCCCGTCAGCAAAAGGATCACGTTCAGGCTCCTCACCCACGCACACAAAGCGCTCCACGACATGAGCGCGAATACCTCAACAACCGCCTCACGTTCTACACTCTGACCCGCCAGCTCCACTCCTCCAGCCTCGCCACCGTCCCACGGATTCGCAGAACCACCACCGGAGGAAGATCATTCTCCTACCTGACCTACATGAAACTCCCTCCCCGCCCACCTACGACTGACCCAGGACCATCTCACCTTCAGGAAACACCTCAAGACCTGGCTATTCGAGCAGTAGCAGCATCCCCCCCCCCCCCCTTCAGCGCCTTGAGACCCTCACGGGTGAGTAGCGCGCTCTATAAATGTATTGATTGATTGATTGATTGAACGAAAGGTTCAACAGAGTTCATAAGGAGTGCATTAGTTGGGCACATGGTTTTGGTGGTTTGTAGAAGGATAAGCTGAAGTAGAAACTATGGTGGTACCACATTACTCCTCAGGCTGCTCAGGTCAATCCTTTCAGACTATTGAGAGGAAGTTCACCTATATCCAAATTGTGTCCTTGGTGGTTCAGGAGGGAACAAACTATGATTCACACTGAGGTGAATGTTCAAGAGATTAAAGATAGGGTCCAGAGGAAGCAAGATAAAGTCAAGAAGTTGTATAAAGAAAAGTGGAAAACCACAAGGGTCAAGACTGATTTGCACATAGCTGTGTCTAAACTGGGGTGGCAAAGTGAGCTAAAGAATGATGATGGATTCAACCCAGATCTGTGAGTAGGGGTGGGTGTCTGAAATGTTTACGCGCTCCGTCCATCATCTCCTTGTGTTGACTAATGAGGAAGCACATTTACAGCATACCATCAGCCTACGCACACTGGCACAGAGACGCCCTACTACTACTTAGTCTTGAGGGCTGGGCTTCTGGTAATATCCGGATCCTGAGCCGGACGGTAGTAGGTACTACGGTGGGCGGTTTCCCTTGATTAAGTAAGTGCTGGGGAAGGACGGGGACATAGCAGTAAGTCGCTTCCTTATGGGAATGATTGCAGGATTTGAGCGATGAGCTTTTAAAGAAAAATGGAGGACATGATCTGGTGGTGCTTTATTTCCTTTTTAGAGTGTGACTATAGGCACTGCCTCTCTCTGGATCCATGTTGCCATAACCAGTAGTTACTAAAGTAGGTGGTATACAGGGGGCTTTGGTTCTTTTTATCGCTTATCGCTGTTTGCCTGATGGTATGACACACAGTTGTGAGTGCGCCACATGTATGTCACTTATTTTAAAATTATGTAGGAAGGCAACCCATGGGGAGAGACACTGTCCCGCATGGTCATACATGTGATTCCGCTTCACTTGAATCCGTGAGATGCGAAGAATTGTTTAAATGAGTGTTGCACTTTTTCTGCCATATGAGAGTATCAACCATAACTGCTTTTGAATAAAATAAGCACAGTTTGCCAAAGGGTGGCTTCAATAAAGTGCTTGTATGTCGCAACCTGATTGTTGTGGCAAGCAATAGGGATGAGCACTTTGGCATGTATGTCACTGATATGTCCTTCAAATACTAAATGAACATTTGCTGTAAATGAAATGTGTCTTGAGTACCACACACATGCCTACAATATCAGAAGTGCTTATACTGTGACATGCGTCTTGAGTTCCACACGCATGCCTCCAATACTGGATGTGCCCATACAGCTGAATGATGAGCATGATGCACGGCACACGTGCACTGCGCTTGCTCTGTATAACACTCATCATGGTTTTAAACTACCATGTATTCATGCACAATGTCTTTCTCATTGTACTCAACTTTTTCCGCTACAATAAGAAGTTGGGCGAAAATCTCAAGTTACAAATGCTCCACCTAACATCCTTAGTGTGTGTGCGTTCACTGTAAAGGGTTTTGCACTAGCAGCTCCTTCCTGAAGAAAGCCATTGTGACTCAAACGGCACTCATCATTGGCTGAAACATGTTGAATTCACACTAGAATGTGAGACATAACTAATTTCTCATGAAACATCCACGCTGCTTCTAACCCTACCCAAGGAATCCACAGTTAAAGCATTTTCCCTAAGGGGAGATATCCTAATTTTAGAAAACACTCACAAATTCGCCACGCCATAAAAATAAACCAGTTCCATTGTAATCAGGCATCGTAGCACACCTAAGATGTACTCAGCACCTTAGTTGGGAACCCAATGATGAAGCATGCCACCAACTAGGTTGGTGGGTGAGGGTTCTTTTAAAAACCTAGTGGTTTTTCTGAAACTTTAGTTAAAGGCACAAATAAAAGTTGATTGGCATGGTAGCAAGGTCGCTCTCATTGTTGCATATAGTAATAAAGGAAAGAAGGACATGATTTCCTCTTTCTTTTCACTCTCTACTTTGTTTGGAGTATGAACATGGTATAGTCTGACCATACTTCCCTTTCAGTCAGTTAACTGGATTTACAATTACCACCTAGATGGCAAAACCATTGCAAGAATGTGGTAAGCCATCTCATTAGGCCACTGTGCTGTTATCACTGGGTCATGTGGCTGGATCCTGGTAGGCTTTGGAAGTTCTGAGGTTAATTAAATGAATCCTGTTTTTTATAACTATCTCAAGGATGGTGAGAATGAGTTAGTTTACGGCAGCTGAAACGAAGCGGTTATGTGACCTTGCAAGGCAATGGAGACCATGCAGGGTATTGCTGACTTTCATGCTCTCCCCCCCCACAAATTCTCTCCTGGTAATTGGAAAACATGTTGTGGCTTGAAAACCAAGACAGGAACTTGATTTACAGATCCGTTCCATTACGATCAGAGACTCACGGCGCTCGAAGTAAGTGAAAACATGACCTCTACTGAGGTAGGCTCTTCAACAAAGAAAAAAGAAGTTCCTAAAATGGTGATTAAATGGGAGGAGTGGAGGGATACTATTAAATGGTCCCTGCTCTCTGGGAGGGCTGAACACGGGAAGAGGCATGACACATGCATGCCATGGACAAATAGGGAGAAAGATTAGGAGAGCAAATGGGAAGCCTATGGACGGATGAAGCCCTAAGGTATATACACCATGTCTCTTTCGAGATAGCACATATGCTGTCTAGAGCCAAGACCTAAGAAACAAACACCTTTAAGGAGGAAAGGATTTGGTGACTATCAAATAGAAAGGGGGGTACTAGGAGCTGATAAAGGTTCAGTAACCGTGCCCCAAGGAGAGCCCCAAGGACGATAATGAACCCAACAAAAGAGAGTTTACTGTTCCTAAAAGTGACACAGATCGTGTCTGAGAAAAGGAGGGTAGAGAGAAACGGGTGTCTAGGTACTGCACCAAACATAAAAGGACAGTCAACAAGAGTGTCTCTTGTTGCCCTCACATATTCCTAGGGATGTCATGCTTTATCATTGGGCGGTGCTCCTCGTAGGGCTGGCGTTGCAATGCCCTACGGGTTCCCCTAATGGTCACTTTAGTGGAGATCTTTTTATTTCGCTGTTTGATGAGTGTGAGAGAGTGTCCTAAGTGGGGTTGTGAGAGGTCGGTGTGAGACTATATTTTAAAACTGGCTAGAGGATATCCCAAACTTTTTAATATGCTGATTCCCCTGCCAGAGTAAAAAACCGCGAGGTTAGTGTTACTTGTAGGGTGGTAGTGACCCCGAGTAACTGAACAAGGTCGACATGTTTCACGCCTAAAGTTGGTCAAATTGATCCATGGTGCTTCATCGGACCATAGAAAGCAAAAGGTGTTGGTGATTGAGTGGTCCCAATTGCTATTTTTAGGGTGGCACCTGCTCGTGATAATTATCACTGTTGGTACGACCTAAGAGAGGGAAAAGAAAAACACGTGGTACATAGACAGACATAAAACATAAAACATAAAATTATGTTATGTCCAACTGTAGCTCTCTAGTAGGTAAATGAACACCAGATACAGACTCACTGGTTATTTAGGAGACAGCAGACAATGATAAACATTGAATAGTACAATGAGGCGCCATCATTCATTTCAAGGTCACTGAGCCTTTCTTTTTTTTCCCATAAGTATTTTCTTTAAAATATATACATGTGTAGAATTATCTGTGTCTTATGCCCCTTTCTTTGTTAGTGGTACTATGAGCAACATAGCGTAGATTAGTAGTGATGTTGTGGAAATAAGCCTTTTCAGGGACCCACCGGTGCAGGGGTTCACCCTTATCTGTCTACGGGTCCTTAAACCAACAAAGAGATTGGCACTGAAGCTGGAATTAAAAAAAAAACAAGTTTATTCACTCATGAGTGAGACCACGTCCATACAACACCCTCAAGTGTTCCAGGAGGTAGTGACTTGAATACACAGACCAAGGGTCTTATATACTGTGTTTGTTGCAGAGTAAGCATGGAGACTCAAATAGAAGGTACAGTTCTTCACAGAAATAGTTATCGACAAACATGATCAGATGGATATCACTTAGTCAGCAAAGTGGGAGGGGAAACAGAACTGCTTACATCAGTAGGATATGATAGACAGTTACATTCTCAAACAGGTGCATTCTAGCAGCTACAGGCCTTTCTGAGCTCATACATTGCTTGAGCTTAGAATAGAAGGAGTTAACTAAAGCTGATGACTCAAGCAGAATAGAAAGGCAAGCAACAGTGAAGACTGGAGAATCACATGGCTAACAAAATGGACGTCACAACCAAGATAGCTTCAGCTCATGCTAACAACAATTATTTGCGATTTCCACATACGGCCCTTTTAGCATTAGCTGAAGACATCGCTATGCAATAGGAGAAACATGAAAGTTATCACCTATATCTATTAACATCCGTTTTCTTGTTTCTTGGTCAGTTACTAGTCGGGCATTTACATTCTGAACATTTTGTTTAGCTGGTATACATGAGGTACAGGTAGAAGCGCAAAGGGAACAGAGCATCGGGCCACATTGTATACATAAGCAGCAGGTAAAAAAGTATTGAAACAAATATACATGGAGCTGACAATAACTTCCAACCCCAAGCAGTAAACATAGTCCTTATCCATCCAGTCAAAGTCCATGTCCCTGATTCCTGATGGATTTCAATGGCTATTTTATGCAGCTTAGAAATTGCCTCAAAAACTGAAGTGGCGTGGTCAGGGATATAGACGCAGCAACTGCTCCCGATGATGGGGCATGCTCCACCACGGTCCGCAAGGTCCACGTCGAGGACCATCCTGTTTTGGAGCGCCACAATCCTCACAATGTGTAGTTCTTCTGTGATATTTTCAAGTGCCATGGCTGTCTGATTGGTTACAGCCTCTACAACACATGTCAGCGACTTATCTTTCTGCTGTTTAAGGCCGCACCAACAAAGAAGAACAGGCCCAAATTAAAGTCAACATATTGCTGCAGTGCAGTATCAGTCTGATCCACCTCATCGTGATTTATTGTCCTCTTATATCGGCTCTTGGAAATGTCATTGTACAGTTTATAGTCTTTGTGGTAGGATGCAGGAGCCAAAAACACAGGTGGTAGCAAAAAGGACACATAACAGCTTCCAGACCACCCAATACGGAGGTGGTAAGACCCTTTACTTCCACAAATGAAATAGGTGTTATGTGATGACAAAAAACTGCTATTGTTTATTCCAGTATTGTTCAGTGTGAGAAGGTGGCCTGATATAGGTGTAAGATCCCATGTAATAAAACCAGGATCAAATTGTAGATGAAGACAGGTAGAAGTTTATTCCACAGAAGAAGATCCCATCCAACAGTCAAAGAGGCTTTCCTGCAACTGGTCACTTACAGAACTTCCCCACATACAACCTTCCATGACATAGAGGAGATTCTAAGACATCACCTAGCAACCTAGTCCAATGTGAAATGCCACACATCTCCCTCCCTTGAAAGAAACATTCATTTAATCTACTATTAACATAGTTTCTATACACATGAAATTTAAACAATAATGTTTATAAAATCACTCAAATAGCTTATGAAATTTAAACAATAACGTTAATAAAATCACTCAGATAGCTTGGTCTTTTCCCCACTCTGGAAGATGTCCTAGGGCAATTTAAATCCTCTCTCTCTTCCCCTTTAGGTTGATGAAGAGAAAAACCACCTTTAGAGGACACCTCACTCTTTTTCTGTTCAGACACCCCACTGCACACAATCACTCTACTTAAATTCCAAATCCGATGGTCCTGCGTTTGAATAGCATTTGAAAAAATTTTGATTACCTTGATTGGTTCCATGAATTTACACGAAGAACTACCCAACACACCAGGACGTTTAATTCTGACCCAATCACCTACATTCACCTTAGTTTTCCTAACAGCATGTTTGGCATCAAAATACGCTTTTCTCATTTTAGCTTTTTCCTCTTCAACTTTTACCATCTGCCCACTATCACACACTCCCTCCTTCCCTTTTGATAAACCATACTTGTTAACCCAATACGGTTCAACACAGGTATTAGGGACTCTACCCCTAAACAACAGGAAAGGAGTTTTACCAGTGGTAGCATGTGGAGTCAATCTGTACTCCTCAACCTTACTAACAACCTCCTTTTTCCAATCAATCCCCACTCCTTTAGCCAAATTGATGGTTTCTTTAATAACTTTGTTGAATCTTTCCACCATACCATTGGCTTCAGGATGATAAAGAGCAGAAGTTTTATGGAGAATCCCTCTAGACGATAAAAATTGCTCCATTTCCCTGGAAACCAGTTGAACACCATTATCAGACAAAATAGACGATGGCAACCCTTCCCTAGCAAATAAACTCTTAAAACATTCAATCACATTGCCAGTGTTTATGGTTGACAAAAAAAAAACTTCAGGCCATCTCGAGAACATATCAATAATCACCAGTATGAACACTTGAGAGCCCTTACCTTGTATAGGCCCAACAATATCCACAGCAATCTCTTCCCATGGACCACTAGGACGTTTCCTCAAAACCATAGGTTGTATATGAGTAATCTTATTCTTGTCACTGATGGCACAAGGGACACAGTCCCTTATAACTCTTTCAATCATCTTGTCCATTCCTGGCCACCAATACGACATGCGAAGTCTTCCTTTACTCTTAGACAAACCTGAGTGAGCCATATGTACTAAATCAATCAACTCCTTCCTGAGACTGGTAGGAGGAATCAATCTGGTCCCACGAAACAATAACTTATTATCAACAGACAATTCATTGCGAACAGCCCAAAACACCTTAGTACCTTCTGATCCCTCTTTACTGGAATTCCAACCTTTTTTAAATAAAGACATCACCTCAACCAGAGTTGCATCACTCTCCAATTCCTTCAACCATTTCTCCTCAGAAATGATGTCATGGTCCACCATACAAACAATTTCATCCTCCTCATCATCATGCAAACTTTCTTCCTGTTCACCACCACCAGGTACCAAACGTGACAGAACATCAGCAACGCCATTTTCGACTCCAGGAATATATTTTATGCCAAAGTTATACTCCTGCAAACCAATTATCCATTTGGTTATTCTTCCAGAAACTAAATCCAATCCTTTCTTGCTAAAAATCTCAATCAAAGGTTTATGATCAGTCTGAACCTCAAACTCCAAACCCCACAAGAATTTCTTCAGTTTCCTTATTGCCCAAAAAACAGCTAAAGCCTCCCTTTCCACCACAGAATATCTCATCTCTGGATCCCTGAGACTTCTGGACAAGAACATAATAGTTCTTATACCATCAGGACCACTTTGTTTTAACACAGCTCCAAGCCCCTTCTCGCTAGCATCAGTTACAAGGATTGATCTACTCGTTGGATTAAAACTTCTTAACGAGGGAGCCTGACTAAGCTTCCTCTTGATGGCCAGAAATTCTTCTTCACACCGATCTGACCAAACAAACTCCTCACCTTTACGCAACAGTTGTCTCATGTTTACTGTTGCTACTGCAAAGCCCACCACAAATTTTGCATAATATTCTATCATCCCTAAAAATTTCATTAATTCCGTTTTATCAGTTGGAGAACACATTTTCATTATGGTATCAACTAACTCAGGCTTAGGTTTTACTCCCTCCCCTGAAATACTGTGACCAAGATAATTGATGGTGTTAGATTTAAACTTACACTTTTCTCCCTTGACCGTTAAGTTATGTTTGCACAAACTCTTCAAAACCGATTTTAGTCTGATATCATGCTCTGCATCATCTTTAGCAAACACTAAAATATCGTCCTGGTATACACATACCCCTGGAAGACCATTTAACACTTTCTCCATTACCCGTTGGAACACCGAAGAGGCCGATACCAAACCAAATGGCATTCTTTTGAACCTAAATGTACCAAAGGGTGTGATGAAGGAAGTATAATCTCGGGATGACTCTTCTAGTTCTATTTGATGGTATGCAGAAGTGAGATCTATCGTGCTAAATACCTGCGCACCATCAAGAAGTGTCAACAACTCAGAAATGTTCGGCAATGGATATCTGTCCACTACCACAGCCTTATTAAGCTGCCTCAAGTCTATGCATAAACGCAAACTACCGTTAGGCTTGCGTGCTGCAACGACTGGAGCCAACCATTCCGATCCCTCTATCTCCTCAATGATCCCACAACTACTCAATTTCTCTATTTCTTTCTTCATGTCATCTCTAACAGAAAATGGTACATTTCTTACTTTACAACATACAGGTACTGCATCACTTTTTAGTCGAATTTTAAGTTGATATCCTTTCAAACAGCCTAGAGTTTCCTTGAACACGTTCGGGAACTCTAGTTTTAAATCATGAACATACTTGTTATCCACCCCCTTATCGACAGATTGAACTCTATCTCTTAACTGTATAGAGGGATTTGCATTGGGATCAAGATACACACCTAGGTCACCCTGATGAATCCAGCTAATTAAGCTATCACCACGTTTAGAAACATAGATTTTCCCAGATATCAATCTATCTTTGTATTCTATCAACCCTAGAAAATACCCATGCAGCTTAATAGGTTCTCCACCATACGCTAAAGGAATTATGTCAGGTTTCATCAACGTAATCTTCCCCTTCAGCTTATGATTGTAGAAATCACTTGATACAATGGTTATTTTAGCACCAGAGTCAAATAACACCTTAGTAGACTCTCCTTCAACCAAGATATTATCAATTATCATAGGGACAGCTTTTGTTATTACACTTGACTTCCACTTGAACCACAATCTGCCCACAAACATTCTCCTCAGAATTGCATGCCTCAAATTCCCTATGATATATATCAATTTCTTTCACCTTGGGTTTTTGTTTCGTTTTGCAAAAGGCTGTAAAATGCCCCTTCAGTTTGCACTTTGAACATGTTTGATTAAGAGCTGGACATTTCTTGTCATTAGCAAGATGGTCTGCCTTACCACATCTATAGCATTTCCTGTCTGCCCAGGCTTTCCCAGATTTGCTTGTATCAACTAGACCACTACTATCAGATTTAACTTTTACTACTTCAATCTTAGTCCCCTTTTCTGAATCCTTTTTAATTACAGCAACGCATTTCAAAGAATGTTCGATGCGTTTGGCAACTGTTAACACTTCATCCAGGCTTGGCTCATCTCTTAGCCATAATTCCTCCCTAATTTTCTCAATGGAACAACCGAACATGAACTGATCTCTAATACGTTCATCAGTTAAATTTTCAAATCTACACGAGGAAGCTAATTTTCTTAGCTGCGTTATGTAATCTTCAATAGTCTCGTCAGTAGATTGCATCCTCTTTGCGAACTGATATCTTTCCAGAATCGTGCTGATTTTGGGCAGGTAATGCTTATCTAATTTCTTAATGCAAACTTCATAGTCATTTAACCTACCCGCCTCCTCAGTAGAAAGATCAGGCAAATGGTCAAACACATCCTGACCTTCCGAACCCAAACAGTGTAGTAACAATGCCGATTTCCTTTCCGCGCTCAAAGAGGGACCGCAAACTCTAGCGTACCTCTCAAAAACAACTTTCCACTTTTTCCATTTGATTGGAGGTGAACCAGGACAGGATAGGAAAAATGGAGCCGCAGTGACATTTTGCATGTTAAATGATTGTCACTACGATACCAACACTAGAATACGCTTACATGAGACTAAAGATCAAACCCTTACATACAAAGCATTTTTTTTTTTTAAATAAAAAAAAAACCAATCACCATATGAGATATAACATTAACATAAAAATACAAATTTCAAAGTTCGGAAGTTTCCTTATGACTCACAGATATCTGCACATTAACTGCGAGTTTCCTCAAAAGAAACGTTTGAGAAAAAACGAAGCTCAAACACTGTCGAGCACCTTGTTATAATCAAACACACTGGGTTGCTAAGCAACCTCAAAATGGCCACCACGCACACGTGAGTCAGCGTGAGCGTAGTGACGTGCTTGAAAGAAATCCAGAAGACGTCACACTGGAGAAAGACGGAGAGCGTCGATGCAGCAGCGATCGAGAACCTGGAATGAGCAGCAATGGAGAACTTGGAACGAGACGAGAAGAGAGCGTCAATGCCGGTGGAAGACAGGTAAGATTCCGTCTCCTTGACGACTACAATGTTTGTGTTTGATTCAAATGAAGTCGAGGACTCGCAACAGCCACGTTAATCAGGTTAAATGATGTGGTTCCAGGCAGCCACGTTGCATCAATTTAAACGATGCGTTTTCATGGCAAAAATGCGCTTTCATGCCAAAACACATTCGCTTAGCAGCAACCGGTTCACCACAGAAATTCACTTCCCAAATCTCGTCAGCGGAGCAGTTACCGGTTCACCAGACGAATTCTTTTCCCCAAAACTCGTCACGATACACCACTGCATCCACAGCGCTACGGCACTGATTCCAATGCTCCGCTGCCACTACCGCTTAAACCGTCGTGTAAGTGCAGCTTGTAGACACAGTGTAGATAGTGAACCAGAGTCAATCACGCTAGAGATTCAGCCTTCCTTCCACGTTTACCAGCACAATGCAGGGCATAACGGATGGTGTAAAACATCCAAGGCAGTCTCATAAGCGCTAATTAAATCAGATGAAGAAATAAATCCTTAGATCCTTAAGTTCTTTTAGTTGAATTATAAAATTATCCAGCCAAGAATTCTTGTTGAGATCTTCTCCTTTGACTTCCTGAGCCGACTACCCCAGTGTAAGATCCCATGTAATAAAACCAGGATCAAATTGTAGATGAAGACAGGTAGAAGTTTATTCCACAGAAGAAGATCCCATCCAACAGTCAAAGAGGCTTTCCTGCAACTGGTCACTTACAGAACTTCCCCACATACAACCTTCCATGACATAGAGGAGATTCTAAGACATCACCTAGCAACCTAGTCCAATGTGAAATGCCACAATAGGCTATCCACTAGTTCTAGTGGGCACCTTGTATCAGTCCAAACAACCCCTTATGGTGAATGGTTAAAGACAACCTTATATGAAAGCAATCCTAGTGGTAGCTATGGAGAGCAGCCTTCAGGCTATGTCTTGAAGGAATGTAAAGCAGCTTGTTTTACCAGTCTAAAATCTCTTGAATGATCAAATGAAAAGACAAGTACACCAGGTATATATTTAAAATATATGTATTTAGGTTAACACACACCCCTCTAGTCTCTTTATGAGACTGGAGTTCGAAGTACTAAAGTTACAAGTGATCAAGCATCAGTAAAAGCACAAATACACGTTTGGGCCCTAGGGGCGTACCAAACTTTTGGGATCACAGGACACTTCTTTTAGATATAAAAGGGTTTATTAAGTAACACAGAGAAACCCCCAGAACGACCTCCTCAGCTCCTCAGCTAAGCTTCACTGCTGGACTCTACAATCCAGATTCCAGCAGTAGAACCTCGTTGCTAGGAGATTAAGTACAAAGCATAACATGGCAACATTAAAGGAACCTTACATCTAAAGAAAACATAACACATCTCCCTTTCTTAAACAATATTATGGAAGAATATAAGAATATTATGAAAGAAGATTTGCTATACACACCTACACATGTAATTTACTACAACACGTAAACAAATGAAGATTTCCTTGAACCGCCAGGAAATTAGAACATAACGATGCTTAATCACAAATAAAATTCTCCACATTTTTTGGTCTAGACTTAATGCGCTCACTAGGAGCCCTTCTAGGCAAATCACTAGTTCTGCTAAACAAGTTAGGATTTTTATCCAACCACAACTTTATCTCAACTTCACTACATCTTACCACCCTACGCACATTCCACCATTTTCCATCTGAAACCTTGATCATGTTGCCCTGAACTTCACTGACCTTCTTAGGTTCCGATAAGTTGGAACTCCCTTTTTTTCCAAAACATCCTGCACTCACTCTTACCCAATCTCCTTCATTAATACTAATGACAGTTTTCTTTAACTTATCATTGTGTCTCTTTTGATAAGAATATTGGTAATTCTCCACTTTACTGCGTATGTCCCCATCATTTATAACCTTCTTACCACACCTGCCCATCCATGCTGGCACCGACACTGTACAAGGCACCCTACCCTTAAGTAAACTAAAAGGCGTTTGCCCAGTTACGGAGTGTGGAGTAGTTCTGTAATTCCATATCAATTTTTTGACTTCAGTTCTCCAACACCCATTCATAGATAGAGCCAATTGAATATTTTCACCCAGAACTCGGTTAAAGCGTTCCACCAAACCATTTCCCCTGGGATGATAAACAGGAGTCTTCAAATGTTTGATGCCCAAACTGTTCAGAAAAACATCAAACTCCTCAGAAGTAAACTGCGGACCATTATCTGTCAATATCTCTGCAGGACAACCTTCTCTTCTAAATACCTCATCACAAAAGGCAACGACACTGCTAGATTTGACATCACTGACGAATGCAACTTCAGGCCATTTCGAATAGTAGTCCATCATAACTATAGCATACTTTTCGGATGATGCTAAACAATCAAATGGACCACAAATGTCCATCCCCAATCTCACCCATGGTTTCTCTGGAAGCTGCATGGGAATAATAGGTGATTCCCTTAAAACATGAGACTTGTCACTACAAGTACAAGCTATACATTCTCTCACAAACCTTTCGATGTCCCTATCCATGCCAGGCCACCAGAAATCCATTCTGGCTTTTCTCTTGACAGCAGACATGCCTCCATGACCTTCATGTAACAACCGCATTAATCAATTCCTTAAAGATTCAGGCACAACCAGTTTATCCCCTCTCCTTACAATGCCATTGACCACAGATAACTCCTCCCAAACATCCTTGTAACTTCTAAAATCATCATTTATTTTCCAACCATATGTAGAGGGTAACATTTTGATGATTCTAACCAAAATCGCATCCTCTGCAATTGCCTCTTTCCACTCAGACTCGCTTATTGCTTGACACACGTCCACGATGTTAGCTACCATCCATTCTTCCTCGTCTAGATTATCATGTGTATCATGACTCACCGGTAAACGTGACAAACAATCTGCATTCACGTTCCTGACTCCAGGAACATACTTTAATTCAAACGAAAATTCCTGTAAGCGGTACAACCATTTTGCAATTCGTGGAGTGGCTCTTCCAGCACCTGCAGTAGTAAAAATGTCTAATAACGGTCTGTGATCAGTATATAGTTCAAACTTGGTTCCCCAAACATAAACACGAAAAGGCTGTACACCCCACCAACACGCAAGCGCTTCCTTTTCAATAGTTGAATACGAAGACTCAGCACCCTTCAATGTGCGTGATGCGAAGGCTACTACTCTCTCTTTTCCTTTACTTCTTTGCATTAATACCGCCCCAAGACCATATCCACTAGCATCTGTCACAATTATAGTTTCATCCTGTGGATTAAACGGACTTAAAACAGTTGCATTAGCCACGGCTTTTTTGATAGCTACAAATGCTGATTGACATTCCACCGACCACACAAATGCCACACCTTTTTTCATGAGACCATGTAAGGGCTGTACCAAATCGGAAAAATGATGAACAAATTTGGCATAGTACTCGGCTAAACCGAGAAAAGATCTTAATTGGTCCTTGTCTTGAGGAGCAGGAGCCTTTTCCAGATCCTCTACTAAATTCAATTTGGGTTTTATGCCTTCAAATGTCAGGGTGTGTCCTAGATATTCAACTGTTTGTTTCCCAAATTAGCATTTTGGGAGACCAATCGTCAGTCCCGCAGACTGTAACTTAGTAAGAACTTCTTGTAAAATCGTATCATGTTGTTTTTCATCCCCTCCCCAAACCAGTACATCATCTTGGAATACCAAAACATTTCTTATATCCTTCAAAATTGATTGCATCACTCTCTGAAAGACTGCTGATGCCGAGGCTAATCCGAATGGCATCCTAACAAATTGAAACGCACCTTCAGGTATTATGAAGGACGTCAAATGCTTCGATTCTGGTAGCAAACGCACCTGATGATAGGCACTGGATAGATCAAGAGTTGTGAAATGTTTACCACCCGCCACGCTTGCCAACATTTCATTTATGCGCGGCAAAGGATGTCTATCTACCCATATACATTCCTTTGAGTCTCTCAAATCCACACACATGCGGATATTTCCGTTGGGTTTGTGTGCGATCACAATCGGACTCAATCATTCCGATGCCTCAATGGGTTCTATCACGCCCTCTTTGCATAGTCTTTGCAATTCTATCTTGAGTTTACCCCTTAAAGCTAAAGGAACATTCCGTACCTTGTGTACTTTGGGCACAGCGTCTTTTTTAAAAATAATCCGGTGTTCAAACTTCTTAAGACATCCTAGTTCTTCCTTGAACAGATTTGGAAACTTTTCTGCCCACTTGTTGCCTTCAAGGTCCGTTAACAGGACTTGCAAAGGATGATTGGGATCGAGAATGATTCCCAAACTCTTTTGTTCCTTCCATCCCAATAAACATTTCCCTACTTCAACTACATACATTTTGGCTTCTGTTCTCCTCCCCCTGAACAATAATGCTCCATTAAAGTAACCCAACACTGGTAATTTAGTACCACAATATCCTAGTGGTTCAACGTCTGTCGGAATCAATTTCTCTGTATTTAACCCATCCCAGTTCTGTCTATCGATTATCGTGAAGGGTGAGCACGAATCTGCCCACATGGATATACCCACATCATTTATGCTAATAATACATTTGGGAGGAACGTATACATCAGAGGAAATCGCATCAATACTGTTACTAACCACCATTACTTCAACATCAGAATAACTTTCTCTTTCTGTTTCAATCATGACTTGTCGTGCCCCCACATCATTAATGATGTTTACAGATTTTTTTGCATTATGAAAATTTTCACCTTTACACACTCTTGAGAAATGGCCAATTCTTTTACATTTAAAGCAACGACATTTAGCAGCCGGACAATGACTGGCCTCAGCAGTGTGTTTATTACTCCCACACCTGTAGCATACCTTCTTCTTTACCCCCATTTCTTGTTTCATAGCAGGATTGGTCTTGTCCTCATTATCTGTTTTTGCGGTTTTCTTAAGGGGATTCAACAAGCATATTTTGTTTCCTTCAGGATCATTTTTTTGTTTATTGTCAGCTAAATCTTTAACATACTGAGAGGTGTTCTCAATACGTTTCGCTATCTCTAATGACTTGTCTAATGTAGGATCTTTTAAATCTAACAATTTCTCTTGAATTTTAGAATTGTTGGTTCTATTGATTAATTGATCTCTGATGATCTCATCCCTTAGATCTTTAAACCTACAAGTCACAGCTAGTCTCCTTAAGGCTGCTACATACTGTTCAATTTTTTCACCTTGTGTTTGGGCCCGAGAGAAAAACTTATGTCTCTCAACTACTAAACTCAATTTTTTCCCAAAATTCTCTGACAATGCGGACAAGGCACTTTCATACACATCATATTGGTCATCTTCAGAATCAGAGTTCCCATTGTCGTTATCTACGTGGAAATTTGGCAAGGTACTTAATACTTTTCTCCCTTCAACTCCCAAACTCAACTTTAGAATCGCAAATTTTCTTTTTGGCAAGAATACATCACCTCCAATGGCTTCTAAATACGTAATAAAAGCTTCTTTCCAATCCTCCCATTCCATGCACGTGGGACCCGGTTCTTGTAAAAAGGTGGGCGGGGGAGGAATGCTTTGAGTGGTCATGATTGGCAATGCTTTTACTAATGTAACACTATGTCGCTTTAAAATGTACACTTATGACACAGGTTTGTTTTTTTTTAAAAACAGTTTGGCTTTTCTACAGTGAGCTATTCAAACATAAACGCTGGTAATGGCATTCATTGACGAGTTAACCACTAAAAATTTGCACGTTTAACATTCACCCCTGTGATACTAGGTTTCCTTTTACCACCGTGAGCTTATTCAAAAGAAAAAGAAATAAACGCTGGCAATGGTATTCGTGAATGAATTAACCTTAAATACAAACATGTAACCTTCAGATCATTATTATCTTAATTACTTTCATCCCCACACAAGGTATCTACGTTGTGTCCTCCAATTCACCGTTCTGACGAGAGGAAACGAATCTGCGCGTCGCGAACGGTAACTAAGCAACACAAAACAACATTCGTCGGCTTCCTGATTGTCTTATTGCACCAATCCGGCGAGTCCATGGAAATAAGCGATCATCCAATCAGGCGCGGGCTTGCAACCTGAAAACTGATGTCATCAAACCCTGGGCGTGGACCTGAACATTACGCATGGCACGTAATAATCACGACGTCACTCCAGCAGCCTCAACAGTTCCAGCGCCACTCAGGAAATGTGGCCGCGCGATCGCCGCTCCACCTCACGCCCCACAGTTGATGTCCTTGACCAAGATGCGTTCAGTCCACCACTGCCTCTCCACCTCGCAACGTGATGCGTTGTCAACAGCTCTCCCACGTACCACGAAGGTAAAAGTTCTCTTGATTTGTAATGCCGCAAGTATTTTCAACACGTAGGAACCTCCAGGCGTCACGAGCAGCCACAGATCCCGTGCGCTCCGCGGGCGTGCATATTCATGTCGCTGTTGATTTACAAACAGCAACCGGCTTTCTCCTCCAAGTTAATTACCGCTGGCGCTGAACTCACATAAAGTACGCTCTTAATCACAATCTCTTCCCAGAACAGAAGGGAAAGAAAATCAGAGTAGCGATAATCCAACGGTGCAGTCTGGGGGTCTTCTTAAAATGTTCAAAATGGAATAAAATTCTTCCAAGTTAATTAATGTCCAAAAATATCTTCAAGTATCCTTGTCTTCATAGGGATCCCATCCTCGTCGCCATTTTTGGGATCACAGGACACTTCTTTTAGATATAAAAGGGTTTATTAAGTAACACAGAGAAACCCCCAGAACGACCTCCTCAGCTCCTCAGCTAAGCTTCACTGCTGGACTCTACAATCCAGATTCCAGCAGTAGAACCTCGTTGCTAGGAGATGAAGTACAAAGCATAACATGGCAACATTAAAGGAACCTTACATCTAAAGAAAACATAACACAAACCATATACTAAAAAAGTGGTATAAGAACCACGACTTGAATAGGCACTAGGCCTATTGCCTCTAGAATCGCTGGGACCCCAAGGAACCACCCAAGGTAGTGACACAGGGGACCCACGGGAGCTGTATGCAGTGTGGAAACACAACCGCGGGTCCCTATTATCTTCTACGGGCAATGTCGCGGTTGGAATTTTAAAGATTAGTAACACTTCTAATCGAGTCAGGACAAAACCCTTGTGGACTTAAGAAGTTCTAGGGCTAGCACCCACGAGAGCACCGGAGTACTCAAGTTACCTCACCCAGTAACGGGTGTCGGGTCGCGTCATCGATTTCAATGGAATCCTACAAAGAACTGCTGCTGCCGTGAAGAGGAGAAGTGTCCGGAGAGATCCAAGCGTTTTCATGGCAAAAATGCGCTTTCATGCCAAAACACATTCGCTTAGCAGCAACCGGTTCACCACAGAAATTCACTTCCCAAATCTCGTCAGCGGAGCAGTTACCGGTTCACCAGACGAATTCTTTTCCCCAAAACTCGTCACGATACACCACTGCATCCACAGCGCTACGGCACTGATTCCAATGCTCCGCTGCCACTACCGCTTAAACCGTCGTGTAAGTGCAGCTTGTAGACACAGTGTAGATAGTGAACCAGAGTCAATCACGCTAGAGATTCAGCCTTCCTTCCACGTTTACCAGCACAATGCAGGGCATAACGGATGGTGTAAAACATCCAAGGCAGTCTCATAAGCGCTAATTAAATCAGATGAAGAAATAAATCCTTAGATCCTTAAGTTCTTTCAGTTGAATTATAAAATTATCCAGCCAAGAATTCTTGTTGAGATCTTCTCCTTTGACTTCCTGAGCCGACTACCCCAGTGTAAGATCCCATGTAATAAACCCAGGATCAAATTGTAGATGAAGACAGGTAGAAGTTTATTCCACAGAAGAAGATCCCATCCAACAGTCAAAGAGGCTTTCCTGCAACTGGTCACTTACAGAACTTCCCCACATACAACCTTCCATGACATAGAGGAGATTCTAAGACATCACCTAGCAACCTAGTCCAATGTGAAATGCCACAATAGGCTATCCACTAGTTCTAGTGGGCACCTTGTATCAGTCCAAACAACCCCTTATGGTGAATGGTTAAAGACAACCTTATATGAAAGCAATCCTAGTGGTAGCTATGGAGAGCAGCCTTCAGGCTATGTCTTGAAGGAATGTAAAGCAGCTTGTTTTACCAGTCTAAAATCTCTTGAATGATCAAATGAAAAGACAAGTACACCAGGTATATATTTAAAATATATGTATTTAGGTTAACACACACCCCTCTAGTCTCTTTATGAGACTGGAGTTCGAAGTACTAAAGTTACAAGTGATCAAGCATCAGTAAAAGCACAAATACACGTTTGGGCCCTAGGGGCGTACCAAACTTTTGGGATCACAGGACACTTCTTTTAGATATAAAAGGGTTTATTAAGTAACACAGAGAAACCCCCAGAACGACCTCCTCAGCTCCTCAGCTAAGCTTCACTGCTGGACTCTACAATCCAGATTCCAGCAGTAGAACCTCGTTGCTAGGAGATTAAGTACAAAGCATAACATGGCAACATTAAAGGAACCTTACATCTGAAGAAAACATAACACATCTCCCTTTCTTAAACAATATTATGGAAGAATATAAGAATATTATGAAAGAAGATTTGCTATACACACCTACACATGTAATTTACTACAACACGTAAACAAATGAAGATTTCCTTGAACCGCCAGGAAATTAGAACATAACGATGCTTAATCACAAATAAAATTCTCCACATTTTTTGGTCTAGACTTAATGCGCTCACTAGGAGCCCTTCTAGGCAAATCACTAGTTCTGCTAAACAAGTTAGGATTTTTATCCAACCACAACTTTATCTCAACTTCACTACATCTTACCACCCTACGCACATTCCACCATTTTCCATCTGAAACCTTGATCATGTTGCCCTGAACTTCACTGACCTTCTTAGGTTCCGATAAGTTGGAACTCCCTTTTTTTCCAAAACATCCGGCACTCACTCTTACCCAATCTCCTTCATTAATACTAATGACAGTTTTCTTTAACTTATCATTGTGTCTCTTTTGATAAGAATATTGGTAATTCTCCACTTTACTGCGTATGTCCCCATCATTTATAACCTTCTTACCACACCTGCCCATCCATGCTGGCACCGACACTGTACAAGGCACCCTACCCTTAAGTAAACTAAAAGGCGTTTGCCCAGTTACGGAGTGTGGAGTAGTTCTGTAATTCCATATCAATTTTTTGACTTCAGTTCTCCAACACCCATTCATAGATAGAGCCAATTGAATATTTTCACCCAGAACTCGGTTAAAGCGTTCCACCAAACCATTTCCCCTGGGATGATAAACAGGAGTCTTCAAATGTTTGATGCCCAAACTGTTCAGAAAAACATCAAACTCCTCAGAAGTAAACTGCGGACCATTATCTGTCAATATCTCTGCAGGACAACCTTCTCTTCTAAATACCTCATCACAAAAGGCAACGACACTGCTAGATTTGACATCACTGACGAATGCAACTTCAGGCCATTTCGAATAGTAGTCCATCATAACTATAGCATACTTTTCGGATGATGCTAAACAATCAAATGGACCACAAATGTCCATCCCCAATCTCACCCATGGTTTCTCTGGAAGCTGCATGGGAATAATAGGTGATTCCCTTAAAACATGAGACTTGTCACTACAAGTACAAGCTATACATTCTCTCACAAACCTTTCGATGTCCCTATCCATGCCAGGCCACCAGAAATCCATTCTGGCTTTTCTCTTGACAGCAGACATGCCTCCATGACCTTCATGTAACAACCGCATTAATCAATTCCTTAAAGATTCAGGCACAACCAGTTTATCCCCTCTCCTTACAATGCCATTGACCACAGATAACTCCTCCCAAACATCCTTGTAACTTCTAAAATCATCATTTATTTTCCAACCATATGTAGAGGGTAACATTTTGATGATTCTAACCAAAATCGCATCCTCTGCAATTGCCTCTTTCCACTCAGACTCGCTTATTGCTTGACACACGTCCACGATGTTAGCTACCATCCATTCTTCCTCGTCTAGATTATCATGTGTATCATGACTCACCGGTAAACGTGACAAACAATCTGCATTCACGTTCCTGACTCCAGGAACATACTTTAATTCAAACGAAAATTCCTGTAAGCGGTACAACCATTTTGCAATTCGTGGAGTGGCTCTTCCAGCACCTGCAGTAGTAAAAATGTCTAATAACGGTCTGTGATCAGTATATAGTTCAAACTTGGTTCCCCAAACATAAACACGAAAAGGCTGTACACCCCACCAACACGCAAGCGCTTCCTTTTCAATAGTTGAATACGAAGACTCAGCACCCTTCAATGTGCGTGATGCGAAGGCTACTACTCTCTCTTTTCCTTTACTTCTTTGCATTAATACCGCCCCAAGACCATATCCACTAGCATCTGTCACAATTATAGTTTCATCCTGTGGATTAAACGGACTTAAAACAGTTGCATTAGCCACGGCTTTTTTGATAGCTACAAATGCTGATTGACATTCCACCGACCACACAAATGCCACACCTTTTTTCATGAGACCATGTAAGGGCTGTACCAAATCGGAAAAATGATGAACAAATTTGGCATAGTACTCGGCTAAACCGAGAAAAGATCTTAATTGGTCCTTGTCTTGAGGAGCAGGAGCCTTTTCCAGATCCTCTACTAAATTCAATTTGGGTTTTATGCCTTCAAATGTCAGGGTGTGTCCTAGATATTCAACTGTTTGTTTCCCAAATTAGCATTTTGGGAGACCAATCGTCAGTCCCGCAGACTGTAACTTAGTAAGAACTTCTTGTAAAATCGTATCATGTTGTTTTTCATCCCCTCCCCAAACCAGTACATCATCTTGGAATACCAAAACATTTCTTATATCCTTCAAAATTGATTGCATCACTCTCTGAAAGACTGCTGATGCCGAGGCTAATCTGAATGGCATCCTAACAAATTGAAACGCACCTTCAGGTATTATGAAGGACGTCAAATGCTTCGATTCTGGTAGCAAACGCACCTGATGATAGGCACTGGATAGATCAAGAGTTGTGAAATGTTTACCACCCGCCACGCTTGCCAACATTTCATTTATGCACGGCAAAGGATGTCTATCTACCCATATACATTCCTTTAAGTCTCTCAAATCCACACACATGCGGATATTTCCGTTGGGTTTGTGTGCGATCACAATCGGACTCAATCATTCCGATGCCTCAATGGGTTCTATCACGCCCTCTTTGCATAGTCTTTGCAATTCTATCTTGAGTTTACCCCTTAAAGCTAAAGGAACATTCCGTACCTTGTGTACTTTGGGCACAGCGTCTTTTTTAAAAATAATCCGGTGTTCAAACTTCTTAAGACATCCTAGTTCTTCCTTGAACAGATTTGGAAACTTTTCTGCCCACTTGTTGCCTTCAAGGTCCGTTAACAGGACTTGCAAAGGATGATTGGGATCGAGAATGATTCCCAAACTCTTTTGTTCCTTCCATCCCAATAAACATTTCCCTACTTCAACTACATACATTTTGGCTTCTGTTCTCCTCCCCCTGAACAATAATGCTCCATTAAAGTAACCCAACACTGGTAATTTAGTACCACAATATCCTAGTGGTTCAACGTCTGTCGGAATCAATTTCTCTGTATTTAACCCATCCCAGTTCTGTCTATCGATTATCGTGAAGGGTGAGCACGAATCTGCCCACATGGATATACCCACATCATTTATGCTAATAATACATTTGGGAGGAACGTATACATCAGAGGAAATCGCATCAATACTGTTACTAACCACCATTACTTCAACATCAGAATAACTTTCTCTTTCTGTTTCAATCATGACTTGTCGTGCCCCCACATCATTAATGATGTTTACAGATTTTTTTGCATTATGAAAATTTTCACCTTTACACACTCTTGAGAAATGGCCAATTCTTTTACATTTAAAGCAACGACATTTAGCAGCCGGACAATGACTGGCCTCAGCAGTGTGTTTATTACTCCCACACCTGTAGCATACCTTCTTCTTTACCCCCATTTCTTGTTTCATAGCAGGATTGGTCTTGTCCTCATTATCTGTTTTTGCGGTTTTCTTAAGGGGATTCAACAAGCATATTTTGTTTCCTTCAGGATCATTTTTTTGTTTATTGTCAGCTAAATCTTTAACATACTGAGAGGTGTTCTCAATACGTTTCGCTATCTCTAATGACTTGTCTAATGTAGGATCTTTTAAATCCAACAATTTCTCTTGAATTTTAGAATTGTTGGTTCTATTGATTAATTGATCTCTGATGATCTCATCCCTTAGATCTTTAAACCTACAAGTCACAGCTAGTCTCCTTAAGGCTGCTACATACTGTTCAATTTTTTCACCTTGTGTTTGGGCCCGAGAGAAAAACTTATGTCTCTCAACTACTAAACTCAATTTTTTCCCAAAATTCTCTGACAATGCGGACAAGGCACTTTCATACACATCATATTGGTCATCTTCAGAATCAGAGTTCCCATTGTCGTTATCTACGTGGAAATTTGGCAAGGTACTTAATACTTTTCTCCCTTCAACTCCCAAACTCAACTTTAGAATCGCAAATTTTCTTTTTGGCAAGAATACATCACCCCCAATGGCTTCTAAATACGTAATAAAAGCTTCTTTCCAATCCTCCCATTCCATGCACGTGGGACCCGGTTCTTGTAAAAAGGTGGGCGGGGGAGGAATGCTTTGAGTGGTCATGATTGGCAATGCTTTTACTAATGTAACACTATGTCGCTTTAAAATGTACACTTATGACACAGGTTTTTTTTTTTTTAAAAACAGTTTGGCTTTTCTACAGTGAGCTATTCAAACATAAACGCTGGTAATGGCATTCATTGACGAGTTAACCACTAAAAATTTGCACGTTTAACATTCACCCCTGTGATACTAGGTTTCCTTTTACCACCGTGAGCTTATTCAAAAGAAAAAGAAATAAACGCTGGCAATGGTATTCGTGAATGAATTAACCTTAAATACAAACATGTAACCTTCAGATCATTATTATCTTAATTACTTTCATCCCCACACAAGGTATCTACGTTGTGTCCTCCAATTCACCGTTCTGACGAGAGGAAACGAATCTGCGCGTCGCGAACGGTAACTAAGCAACACAAAACAACATTCGTCGGCTTCCTGATTGTCTTATTGCACCAATCCGGCGAGTCCATGGAAATAAGCGATCATCCAATCAGGCGCGGGCTTGCAACCTGAAAACTGATGTCATCAAACCCTGGGCGTGGACCTGAACATTACGCATGGCACGTAATAATCACGACGTCACTCCAGCAGCCTCAACAGTTCCAGCGCCACTCAGGAAATGTGGCCGCGCGATCGCCGCTCCACCTCACGCCCCACAGTTGATGTCCTTGACCAAGATGCGTTCAGTCCACCACTGCCTCTCCACCTCGCAACGTGATGCGTTGTCAACAGCTCTCCCACGTACCACGAAGGTAAAAGTTCTCTTGATTTGTAATGCCGCAAGTATTTTCAACACGTAGGAACCTCCAGGCGTCACGAGCAGCCACAGATCCCGTGCGCTCCGCGGGCGTGCATATTCATGTCGCTGTTGATTTACAAACAGCAACCGGCTTTCTCCTCCAAGTTAATTACCGCTGGCGCTGAACTCACATAAAGTACGCTCTTAATCACAATCTCTTCCCAGAACAGAAGGGAAAGAAAATCAGAGTAGCGATAATCCAACGGTGCAGTCTGGGGGTCTTCTTAAAATGTTCAAAATGGAATAAAATTCTTCCAAGTTAATTAATGTCCAAAAATATCTTCAAGTATCCTTGTCTTCATAGGGATCCCATCCTCGTCGCCATTTTTGGGATCACAGGACACTTCTTTTAGATATAAAAGGGTTTATTAAGTAACACAGAGAAACCCCCAGAACGACCTCCTCAGCTCCTCAGCTAAGCTTCACTGCTGGACTCTACAATCCAGATTCCAGCAGTAGAACCTCGTTGCTAGGAGATGAAGTACAAAGCATAACATGGCAACATTAAAGGAACCTTACATCTAAAGAAAACATAACACAAACCATATACTAAAAAAGTGGTATAAGAACCACGACTTGAATAGGCACTAGGCCTATTGCCTCTAGAATCGCTGGGACCCCAAGGAACCACCCAAGGTAGTGACACAGGGGACCCACGGGAGCTGTATGCAGTGTGGAAACACAACCGCGGGTCCCTATTATCTTCTACGGGCAATGTCGCGGTTGGAATTTTAAAGATTAGTAACACTTCTAATCGAGTCAGGACAAAACCCTTTTGGACTTAAGAAGTTCTAGGGCTAGCACCCACGAGAGCACCGGAGTACTCAAGTTACCTCACCCAGTAACGGGTGTCGGGTCGCGTCATCGATTTCAATGGAATCCTACAAAGAACTGCTGCTGCCGTGAAGAGGAGAAGTGTCCGGAGAGATCCAAGCCTGGATCTAGGATGTAAGGAACCTGAAAGTGGAGGGGACAGAGTCTGGGTCACTTGCCAGTGACCTAGGGCAGGATGGACCAATGCCCACATATGTCGGGTGCTTCAGGTGCGTTGATGGGTGTCTTGACTCTTCAGCCACGAGGTCCAGGAGGTGTCGACGAAGTCCACCAGCCGGATTCGAGCTGTCCCATGAAGTCTGTCGAGTGCTGCGGTGTCGGCGAACAGAATGGACCCAACAAGCCTTGGCAACGGTAAGTCACAGGAATGCAAAGAAAGGACTGCGGTGCAGACCAGCAAGGTCTGAGGGACTCACCCAGTGAGGGTAAGTCAGGGCACATCTGGAGCAACCAGGAACGCCCAATCAGAAAAGGAGTTGCCTTCGTGGGGACCTGCCAGCCGACAGGCTAGTGATCGCGAAGGAGCCTTGAGCGGTCGCAATTGAAGCTGGCCCATGGGTCGCTCGTGGAGTGGAGGCCAACAATCTTCGGTGCAGGAGGTGCTCAAGGCTGGGGCTACTCAGAGCCCAAAGCGCAACTTCGATGAGGACCAGGAAGATAGTGTTGCTGCAAAAGTTCACGGTGCCCAGGGGTCACGGTTCCACGTCACACACGATAGCCACGGGCCTCAGCTTTGGGGAAGTCTGGAAATCCACCTCTGGGGATGCAGAGACTTCAGCGTCCGGCAGGAGCTTCAGAATTGCAGACCGGTCAGTTGCTTCTTTGGTGCCTGCCAAGCAGGAGAGTCACTCCTTGACCCCAAGGGAGATTTTCTTCCGTCTTCTAGTCGTGATAGAAAGTCGAAGGTCCAGGATATATGTTGCAGAGATTCCTCCAGTGTAATCTAAAGTCCTAGGGACTGGATTCCTATACTTATACTGAGTTTAGGGAATGGACTAACTCTAAGGCCCCACCTATGGGTGGACCTGGGGTGGGGGTGGTTACACCCCTTCCTCTTTGTCCAGTTTCGTGCCAGAGCAGGGGCTGAGTGCTTCTGCAACCGGTTGGAACTGAGCTATGCACAGGGACACCGTGTGTGCCCCAGGCAGTGTCTCAAAAGCATTCTCTGAATGCACCCACCCTGCCCCAATACACATCTGCCTGTCTGGGGAGGTGGTTACACATCCCTGTGACAGGAAACCTATTGTCCAGGCCTCCCCTGCCAGAGTTTCCCTCAGCAGCAGGAGGCCAGACCCGTGTCTGTGGCAGTGGCATCCATTTTGTGATGCCAGGGCTTTGGAAAGTTTTAACCGGGTTTAGCCAGTGTGAACATGTCTCTCCCTCTAGAAGGGTGGAATGCCAGGACTGGCGTGGGTAGTATTCCAAATCTTTTGACACCAAACACGACATATTTCGAGGCTGCCATTCCAAAGTTAGCATTTACCGCGAGGTTATAATGCACTTAAGAGTATATGGTGTGGCTGTATCACAAAACAGCCATAAAGAAGTATTTCCGAATGCTGCAGAGGGAATCAGCTCATGCTTGGGCACCCTCTCACATAAAACCAAGCACTCTGCTTTCAGGATTGTCAAGGGCTGCCATAGGAGTGGCTTATAGGTTTATAGGTGTCTGTATAAGGTAGTGATATAGGTAGCCTATACCACAGTAAGGGGTGCAAGCACACCCTTGCCCAGGCTGCAGTAGCAGACCTGTGGTGTCATTTTGGAGTGCTTCCCAGGGGTGGCATAATACATGCTGCAGCCCCTGGTAGGCCTCTGAGGTACCTATGCCCAAGGTACATAGTATACCATATACTAGGGGCTTATAAGGCACTCCAGAATCCAATTAGATATGTACCTAATGTACATGGAAACCATTTTAGAGAGAAAGCAGCTAGGCTGTGGTCATGATTAGCAGGGCCACAGCCAGACTAAGGTTGAAAAACAGTGAAACACCAGCAAAAAGTGGGGGTACCCATCTGAAGCAGATCCTACTCTCCTACATTCAGTGTTTGAATAGTTACTTTTTCCCACTGGGATGCTACCAATACTGCTTACACAAAGATCTGCTCGAGCTCTAGTAACAGCAATAACAGGAGGCCCATTGCCTCTGACTGTCCGAGTGTTGGAGAAAACATAGCGTGTGGAGGCATTTCCTCTGTGATATTCCTCCATTTCCCATTTAGTTCCCATAGCTTGAGGATATCCTTCCTCATCAGGATAGAAGACTTTATTTAGCTGAGCACTGAGTTCTCCTACACCAGCATCAGTGATATTAGCAATTTGAGAAGCCCATAACAGTGCGAACCAGGCTCTGCAGGAGCCATTATGTGAAAATGGCAAGGGAATGAAAGGCGTTCCTCCCTATTTCTGGTGGGCTGGCATCATTCCACACAGCCAACAGTTGGTAATGTTCGTAGCATTATGGATGTGATGCAACATTTGAATGAACGTATTGTTGAGGTAGGACATCCTGTGCTGCTGCTCATGATAGGGAAGAATGAAATAGTGGTGCTCAATGGGGACAGGAGTAGTAGCAGTCAGTAGATTTCGAGCAGGAGCTACTCCCTCTACAACCCATGTTACTACAGCGATCAGTACAATAATCGAAGTGAGTCCAATAATGAACATAGTCTTTCGATCACAGACTCTTGCAGCAGTTGATTTCTTCGCCGTAGGCATGTTCATCTCGACGTTGAAAAACAGATGGTGCTCTAAGGTCCTGGGCAGCCGTTGGTTTCTTCACTGAGGTTGAGACGAGTATCAGTAAAAGAGTCCCCCCCTTTGCAACTCAGACTTTCACTAACCCAGGACAGTGGCTCAAACAGTCTTTTTCAACAACAAAGTGTCTTTCTTCCGGGGTTGCAGCTGATATCGAGATGTACCAGGAATCGTGTGGTCCGGGAAGACTTAGTCAGAACCTTCAGGTGACGCAGCTCGGCCTTTCTCGGTGTCCAGCATATCGCGGTGATCTTTCAGCGCAGCCGGTTCCACCAAGGCAGACGGCACCCTCTTGCAGTGGGTAGAATGGACCCAGTTCTTCTGATTGGTCACTCAGACTGCAGTTCTGGTCACCTGAAGAACTTGCTCAGGTCCCCGCCACCGCGGTTCCAGGCTGCTCGACCTCTGGAACACCTTCACCATCACCTATTCACCGGGCTGCAGATCATGACCATCACCTTGCGACCTGTCAGGAAGAGCTTCTCGGACCTGTTGATTAATAGAAAGCAAGCTGTCAGTCAACTGTGACAAGTAGTCACTCATCAACACCTGGGGAACATCATGTATAGGGCGTGGCTTTGGGACCCCCCAAATATTCATGGGTCTGCTAAAAACAACCTCATAAGGTTTAAGGCCAGATCGAGTATGGGGTATCGATCGAATGGAGAGCAATGCTAAGGGCAGGGCATCAGGCCATTTTTCACTCTAATCTAACAAGCACCAAAGACATAGCACCTGTGCCCTAAACTCTAGTCCTTCCCTAACTACTGTGTTGCCCTGCGGCGCACTGCTCTTTCGTCGGGGCTGCAGATTGTACCTCGTGTGCCCAGGCACCTCTTTATCAGCAACAAAGGTGCAGACTTGCATTCACTTGGGAACCGAGACTAGGAGGCCTGATGCACAGAAACTGGAGTATCTGAAGCAACCCTTGTTTCAGAGGGGGTCCCCTCAGGCAAAACCCTCCTTGCTCTTGCTATCGGTCTGTGCCTCTCTTAGCTAGGCATCAAAAAAAGGAACAAAGCGAGGAATCAGCTCTTCGTCCTGATTTGTGACCCCGTCTTCCATCCAAGAATTATCCGACAGTGGTAGGGGTACACGTTTCTTCCAGCCTTCCACCTTCACCGCTGTTATAGTGGCCAGCAACACCCGGGCTGGGTCTCTTCACCTCGGCTCCAAATTAGACTTGCACTTAGTCCCCTGGTTGGATCTGATATCCTGGCCCCTCATACAAATAATCAATCAAAAGAGGATATTCAATTTCAGAAACCCCCCTATATTATTTTTCTGAAGAACCTAAAAAAAAGGAATTTCAAAACAACTATTTTTTTTAACAAACTTGTACTTATAAGTCATAGAAATCACAATACAGCTTCTACTTTGTGAACCTTCACTATTGTGCAAAACTGCAGACACCTCTAAAATTATTTTCCTTGCATGAGAACAACCATGCTTTACTCTTATGACCATGCTCTCATATTATAGGTGTAGCGGGAAACTCTAAAATTGTGAATGTAACAGAGATCCATTACACATGAATAACTGATAAATTAAACATAACCTAGTAGGTACATGAGTTTCCCAGCAGAACTTTGTGGCAGACATGAAAACAAGCAAAGAACATTTTGTTCTTAAAAATGTGTGCTAAGGGCATATGGGCATCTTTCCTAGCATTGTGAACCATATGCATCATACTTTTCACGATCCGGGCCATGTAATATCATATTCAGGGGAGAAACCTATTCAACAGCTCTAGCAAGGGCTGTCAGCTCGATTACATAGACTAACTGATAAGGGACTCGTAATGCCTCATCAACTTATGTAGTGCTGCAATAGCATCAACAATAATGGTGTTGCCACCTGGGAATTTGGAACAAAAACCACCAACATATAGTTCCCCTTAAAGGTCAAATAAGGGAACATCAGTCTATTCTACCCATACTTTCATCTTTATCCAATTCCAATTTCATCAGTTTACAGAAAGGAGGGGTAGTAACATGGCGTATTTATTTATTCATTTTGTTAATTCTAACAATTTGTTCAAACAGTATTACTTAATAGGCAATTAGATGTGCACTGGTGAGGTGCTTTGTCTCTATTTTTTCAAGAACATATTCACAGCATCGTGTGAAATGAATGACTAAAGCGAGCCCAACCGATTGTCTCATGGCCATTCCTAGACAGCTCAGACAGGAGAGAGAGAGAGAGAGACAGTACCAACAAGCTGCCCTGCATACTTTTTACACAGATTATCTCACAATAATACATATAATAGGCACATAAACCAAGAAAAAAAAGGACACAATAATACATATACCAAGCACAAAAAACAAAAAAACAAAACACACAGTGTGTTACTTAATTTTGCTTACCCTTAATTTGCCCAGGAGCTATTCTCCTACCCCCCTTCGACAGTAGGTAACCTAAGCAGGTGACCTCCTGTCGACAATACTTACCCCCTTTGGCAGCTGGGCACGAACAGACTTGTAGGAGATAAATAACTAGGGGAAACCACACCAAGGAGGCCATGTCCAATACTATTGGACTGTACCACTTTGTAAATTTTGCTGTACAAGCACATTGAGCTAACTAGAAAATAATTAATCCAGTGACCAACTACCAATTCCTTTAGCTTATTGTGCTGTTTAAAATGATGGTGCATTAATGCAAATTTTATTTTATTGCCTCCTCATCTGGCCCTGGCACAACAATCCTTAAATTGAAACCATTATTCTGCATGCATGGCAAAGCTGCTCTCTGTGTCAGGAGCTGCACATGGCCCACAGACACTGCTGCCCCTCCTTCTCTGTTATGGCTTCACAGAACCTGCCTGGTCGTTTGCTAAAAATAATAAGCAGAGCCTCCCCTCTCTCTAAACTCTGGCCCCCTCCTTCGGAATGTCTACCAAGGTCGAAGTGCCAGAACAAGCCTGCAAGAAATAAACCTTCCTTTGTCTGCTCCAGTCTCTCCCCCCTTCTTTTTCATAGAGAAAGAGAGCACATTCCTACATGCACTTTTTAAAATATGTGTCTTTCTAAGCACAGAAATAAACAGCACTGTTTAATTTAAACGCGCATTTTTCTTTACATTTTCCAAAAGTTGCACTTTTCCTATGTAAAAACGAATGTACATTGTTGCTAGTATTTCTGATCAAATCATATTTTTAGTTATGTATTATTATGTATTCATTCTTCAAACTTTAAAGTGTAATTCTTCCAATGGCATCTGCAGAACACAATGACAACAACAAACCAAATTGAGCTCATTCCAGACATTTTCAAGAAGGGGCCACGCACTCATAACACACAACACAGCTTGCTGAGGCAAGCCATCCTTACACAAAGAGCACAGTCGCTACTCACTCAAACAAGTACTTCACAAGCATCACCACCGGTGTCAGTCCACAAACCTCATAGACACTCAAACACACAATTAAACCACAAATCAACACCAGGACAAAAACAAAAGGCAGCCCACAGACTGTACTCAAACCAAACCAATTGTAAATATTATTTACAAACAAAAGAGCTCTCAAAAGCAGTCCAGAGACTGCACCAAGACACGTAAACAGCCCAAAGACTGTTCGATGTTCAAGAAGACAGGCTCTTGCCACAGACATTTTCCAAAATACGCCCAATTACCAGTTGGTCTGGCAGAGTGTTCGCAAACACTCTGTTTCTTTACCAAATCATACTTATTCCAGAAGGCATGCCTATTACAGGGGTCCGCGGACCCACCCAAAACTAGATAGGGTAAAACCCCCAAGCCTTTGCAAGAAGAGACTGAATTACCAAATGGCCTGGCAGAACACTCAAGTGTGCTCCGTATCAACACTTACGAATTTTACTAAATGCAGGCATGTTCTTCCAAGTATACCCATTCAAACAAATATCATAAGGAGAAAAATACCCAAATTACCTGCTTTTATTTATTGCAATAAATAAACAAACAAACAAAACCAGAATCTTGGCCAAGCAAATCCCAAATCAAGAGTGCCGCTTCAGCGAACTTATCAAACAAAAGTCTCCAGCCTCGTACTGATGCGGCGGGGCAGACCGGGGGCTCGGAAATTAGCCACAAAAAAGACTGTTCCTGGCGGTTTGACTGCTTGGGCCCCCCCGGGGAAATAATTCAGAGAGCTGGAAAGGAACTGGGTGGCGGCCCCGGGCTGGGTGTAATTCTCCATGGAACATCAGTGATCTCGGCCCTCACAACCTTAGAAGACTGACGGGGGGCACCGGGGACGTCCCGCAGTAGCGAAGAATACTGCTATGCGCCAGCACTGAGTCTCCTTTGGCTGATCACGAGTTGCTCACGGCCCACATGGGGAGACATCTTCCCTAGATTTCCGGTGCAGAAGAACCTTCTTTCTGAATGTGGAGTGCCGAGGGGGGCATGATCACTGGAAAGTAAGCTCAACTCGCTGATCTCACTTGGGGGCGGGTTTGCCCTGCTGAAGAGGACATTGCAATTATCATCTGAGACTCCCTGCGAGGGGAAGACAAGGCGATTTGGACACTCCCCAAGGGGCACGAATATCCTGACTAGATCGCGGTCCCGTCTCGACTGGTGGCCTGGACCTCACGGGAGACAAGTGAGATGACCGGACAGCTTAAAGGAGACCAGGCAAACTTACGGCTAGGGAGGTGTATCCGTAAAAGATAGGAGTGCGATTGCATTGTGTAGGCAGCAGCAACAAGACAGAGTTTATCATTCAAACGAGGTCATCGCAGTGCAAAATGGTGAAGGAGAAAGGGAATAAGGCAGCACAAGCCAACAAAATCTCCAACTATGCACTTCCACTTGACCTTGGGGCGCAGGCAGCAGCCACACGAGGAGGAGCGATGCTACAAGCAGATGACCGGGCCCAGCTATAGCGGATGTTCAGTCTGCGATACATGCCACGACAAGATGGTCAATAAAATCAATGCCGTTGCTATCGATGTTAACCTGCTTCGCTGCGACCTGAGGAAAGTCTCTGATCGGGTGACTACTACGGAGCATACCGTGGATTCCCTGCAAGCGGATTTGCTTGCCCTACCTGAGATGGTGATTGATCTCCAGAAACGAATGGTACGTCTTGATGGTCATGCAGAAGATGCGGAGGGACGATCACATAGGAACAACCTTCGATTTGTCGGCTTCCCTGAAAGGGCGGAGGGGTCGGCTGCGGATCTGTTCCTGGAGGCCTGGTTGGTCACGGCGTTGGCCCCTAAGAAACATGAACATTTTTTTACCGTGGAGTGGGCACACAGGGCATTGAACCCGTCGCCCAAGCCAGGAGCACCACCGCAAGCATTCATTGTGCGATTCCTCAATTTCTGTGACAGGGACCTAATCTTGCAGCTCACCTGTAATTGAGGTCTGCTAATGTACGAAGGATATCAGATATCCATTTACCCAGACTACACACAACGGGTACAAGAACAGAGCCAATCCTTCCTGGCAGTTAAGCAATGGCTACTGGATCTTAACCTCAAATGCATTCTTCTCTTCAAGACGAAGCTGAGGGTTGAGAGAATTGGAAAGACTATGTTTTTCTTTTCGACTGCGGAGTCAAGCGACTGGCTGGACTCTGTAGGGTCCCCGGGGGCCTGCCTGGTCCCCACCACAGCAACACCCCTGAAAACCGGATCAAGTGGGCAACCGGGTTCCTGAAGACGGGGTTTACCCTGCACAGGACGGAGGCGGAGGCTGTAGCCCTGCATTCATCGAGGTCTTCCCAAATGGAACATTGCAAGCCACAGACATTGTCCAGACTCGGGGGCAACCTCACCAGAGCATCCCCTAATTAACAAGCCTGATGAAGATTTAGGCAGTTAGCTATGTTAAGCACTGGAGGCTCAGCAGACACTGTTTGAAGTAATGCTGCCAGTGAATATCAAGCATTCGGTAAGACTGTTCACCACATGGATGCAGCAATTCTTTATGCATTTAAGTAACGCTGATGGGGGCCTGCCCTTTAGAGGTTGGTACCTGGATGAGGAGCTTGAGGCTCGTCCTTGCACCTCTCTGCTAGCTAGTCACTACTGTGGGATAGGGTGGGGGGTGGTGTTAAAGTTCTCAAGGGTTTTTTTGGGGGGAAATGGGGCGATGTCTACATGCCTTCATCTTGGTATGTTGTTGTGGGGAGGGAGATGTGGTATTGCCCAGGAGGTGGGGGGGGGGTTGAGAACATTTGGGAATATTTTAAGGAACCAACCCTTCCTTCATAAATGCCAATCGGCAGTAACTCGAGCACGGCAACATGGTTGAGCAGAATCAGCACCAGATGGCGACCTCCATGAATAGGCTGTTGTCGTAGAATGTCTGCGGCATTGCAGACTTTGAAAAACGTAGACGCATATTCGTGTACTTGAAAAGGTATAAAGTAACTATAGCCTGCCTCCAGGAAACGCATATCTGGGAGACACTATAGCACATTTATGGAAAAGGTGGAGAGGACAAATGTAAGTTACTTCATATTTGGGGTTTGCAAGGGGGGTTTAATTTGGGTAGCACCTGGGGTGCCTTTCCAATATTTGCACCATGTGCTTGACACGGAGGGAAGATTTGTAATCCTACATGACAGGTTGGATGGAATCGAAGTATGCATTATTAATGTATATGCCCTAAATGAGGATAATGCTTCCTTCTTTCCTGAATTATTAGAGGTGGCTACACCGTACTTGGGGCACCTGTGTTACTAGCTGGGGATGTAAATTGTGTTATGAATGGGAGCTTGGATCGCGAACCCCCGAAAGAACATACTAAGCCCAAGATGACCAGTGTGCTGAAAGACATGCTAGAGGGGCTGGGCCTGAGTGATGTCTGGCAAGGGCGTCACCCTACTCTCAGGCAGTTCTCATGCTACACGCCCGCTACCGGTACTTCCAGCTGGCTGGACTACTGGTTCCTCTTGGCGGAATTTGGTATGGACTGTGGGTGGGGTTACATATCTGCCCAGATATCTTTCGGCTCATTCTCCGATCTTGATGGAACTGGGAGGGAGGGGACCAAGACCAGAGATACCACTATGGTGGTTAAATACTGAGACCTTGACAGACCCCCCCCATTTGTGGCCACAGTATCTGAGGAGTTGGGCAGGTACTTCCAAGAAAACTTGGAGTTCACTGCCTATCGCGCGACAGAATGGGAGGCCATGAAATTAGTCGTATGGGGTGTCTGCATTTACAAATCATACAGAGTCCGATGTCAGTTAGAGTGGGATGTGGCCACCCAGGAGACTGTCTTGGGTAGACTAAAATTGGAGGTCACCTAAGATCCCCAGAATCTGAAGGGTGGTGCGAGGCCAGAGAGGCCCTTCTGACTGATCTTGGGCAATTGGAAAAATATGTCCATACAACCTATAGACTGCGTGTGTACCGAGAGGGTGACAGAACAGGGGCACTACTGGCCCGACTCGATCAGCAGGAGGAACCTATGATGCCAATTACACAGATTAGAACCGACAAAGGAACACTAGTGTACACACAACAAGCAATTGTTGATGTCTTGGCAGACCATTTAGGAGAGGTGTAAACAGAACAATCTGACCTCAACCCTGAAACAATCTTTACATATTTAGAGCTAACTGTACTTTCCCAACTCGAATCTGATGAAACGGAGGCTATAAGTGCACACATCACAGAAATCATAAGTGCGCGTAGTAAATGGCTTGGGGTTGGATATGCGGAGTCTGTTAAACTCTCCTTTCAAGACCAGCATGACGTAGATCGTCCCAACAACAGGTGGTCCCGGTTAGCCATGAGTGGTCGGTGTCCGCCGCTCTCCTTAGCAAGGTGTTTGTGGGGAGACGCAATATTGGTTTGGAATTTGAAAAGCCCACAGGGTCTCCACAAGTTGGCGGCGCCATTATCTGACGTGCGAGAGCCAATGGCTCGAGAGGGCCTTATTGGCCAGTGATGGCCTGATTTGCACTTCACTTCGCACGGAGCCCACTCCCCACCCAAGGAAGAGGCCCTGGTATATACAAGTGGCCTAACCGCCTGCACCAGAGGACAACACATGTCTATGAAAGTTCCGCTTTCAGAAAATGCCTGCTCCATGGAAGTGATTACAGAGTGGGCTGCGCGTCTTCACGAACAGCAGCAGTGCCGGAGATGCTGAAAGCAGGCAGCGCGCCCACTGTGCGCGGGTAACGCACTCTATTCAGATCTGTGCTGCAGCAGTGGCGTCGCTGGAATGGAATTTAAGGCGGGCGTACATACTGGGCTCCAGATAAAACTGGAGGGGCCACCTGCCAAGGATGGATATACACACGCCTTTACTGAACCGGATGAAATCTAAGTGTATATGTACAGATATACACACATACATGTATGTATTTTAGACAGTCACACATACTTACTAAGCCAGCTTTGAACGTTTCAAGCAGACTGCTTCGGGATGAAATGTGGTCGGACACATTAGTAGCCAAGGTGCATCTTTTTGTTGTAAAACTTTAGTATGCGATGTAGCAACGCCCAAAACATTTCACTGCATGATCCTTGCCCATCATGCCCTGCGCTCCATGCGATCACCCTACAGACATAGACCAACATTGGCACCGCAATCATCAGAAATAGGACAATATAAAAAAGCCCACCGTGCCTGGAAAGGCAGGAATAATGGCACGGAGGGAGCTTCGAATAGCTCGCTTACGGTGTCCTCTTCCCGATCAGCTTTGCCCACAATTACAGCGGATTTATACTGACCGCGGCGCTTTTATGAGATAAAGAGCATTTGCCTTTACCACTGCAGTTTCTAAACGCTGTGATGGAACACAACTCTGTAATATTGTGAAGTGTACGAGTGTCACACGTACCAGCCAACAAACAAAACCTAACTCGCAGCTTTAATTCAGGAGGTGACTGGCAAAGATGCAATCCCGATTTATGCCCGGAATAAAAATGCATCAACAACCTTTGTTCAGCTCGAGGCCACGCGTCTGTCGAAGCTGCACACGCCCCGCAACATGGATCAGAGATGAATGATGCGGCGCGGGATACATTCGAGAGCAGATCTTGATTCGTGGACATTCTTTGGATCTCAGGCAAATCAGCTGTTAGTCTCTGAAAATAACATTTTCTTTCTTAGCTTTTCCAACACGAGCAAAGGCGCCATTCTTGATCACAAAATGGGAGCTGTAACTTGCCCCCAAACTGTGTAAATACAGGAGCTCCTGGAAGCAGGTGCAGCTAAGAGTGTTTTCCTGGGCTTCGGCTATGAAGTGTGTTTGCTGCCTTCTTGCATCCAAGTTTGTGATTTTTTTTAAAGACGTACTAGGCACCATTTCTTTGTGTGTGTTTTGTGTACATATCATTGCCTACTGAAGCTAAGATGCTGCAGGCCGGGTTTCTGCAGCAGGGCACGGTGACCACTCTCTCCTCACCGTCCCACTTCAGATGAATCGCCAGCTGGGAAGGCAGACGGTGCTGAATGTTGTGCGGCCGGTCGCCCATCGCATCACTCTTTCTCGCCAGTCCCTGTGCTTGGGTGATTTGCTGGGCATTGAATGCCACACTCATTTGCTTGAACGCCTCGCCACATGTTCGGTGACGACAACTGTCCATGGTCTGTCTCTTTGTGCTCTGCCTTGCCACCCACAAGCATTTACCCAGTGGGTGGTGCCCTTTTGTAAGAAGTCTGCCTCTTGTTGCTTATTTTCACCCCATGTGCTGTGTGGGTGTTATCTCTTTGCCTACAGAATATTTACAGGATATGTGCAAGGACATTCGCTGCTCCTGAAGCGCCTCCCTTCCACTTAGTAAGCGACTTTCGGACCCTTTCTTGCAGTCTGGCACTCTTAATCATGACCCTTCCCGTGCACACTTTTCCTCTAACTCACTGTCAACAGATTTTTGAGAGAGTGCTGCGTGCCAGATTGAGGCAAATAATGTTTGAAAGTTGAGTGTGCTCCTTGATATATGTGCCCTGTGACTTAAGTGCTCAAACAGCAGGCTCTGAATTCGGAGGGGATTTACCGGAACTGTTTTACAGAGGTGTGTATCTGTAAACTGGCAAGTGTTGCTTCACACGGGGTGGGTGAGAGTAAGATCCCAACACAGGTGTGTTGGTCCGGGAGGGAGGGGCAGGGGGGAGGGGTATGAGGAGATTACTGAACCGGAGGAAGGAGTCCAGGCTTCTGACCGGAGAAGGGTCACAATTGCTCTATTAACCCTTCTTGCTTCTCAAATTTGCTTGAAAATGCACCATTTACCCACTCTTTTTTCACAATTTCCTCAGGGGGAGAATCCTCCCGAACCCCCCTTTAGATGTTCAGGCTCGCGCACTCGCCACGGTACACTACGGCAGAAAGTTTACATCTCACCACTTTCAAATGTCACCAGCCACCACTGGGTCTCTGTTATAAAGAAGTACGGGAGTCCATCAGTTCATGTAAGATACTTCTTTAATGGTAGCTTAGTTCCATCACAGGTGGTCAGGATAACAGGAGGAAGTTAGGAAGTACAAGGATAGCCCCACCAGGAGCAAGCTCCATTCAGCTCAGCCTGAGTACACCAACAGCCAAACTCCTCTGGAGAGACACCCAGGCATTCCATGATGTCATACAACATTCCAACCCCAACAGAGCTGTGCAGTAGAGAAAAGCTAACAAGTAATCTACAACACATCCTCTTCCCTTAGGGAACAAAAGAAGTAAAGTAAGATACCCCATAAACCTTAGGCAAGAAGGTGCAGCAATAAAGTGCACCTAACCTTGGGAGTAATGCACGAGGTATCACAAAACGACTGGCATGAACAGACATATGTTAAAGATCACAAACAACATCACTACACGCCCCATCCCCCTCCCTTAGGGAAAATAATGCAAAGCACAGATGAAAAACACAATGCAACAGGAAAGACGAACACCCACCCAACCTCCCCAAAAGTGGGTACACCCAGGGAAAACACCCTGTAACCAGGTGGATGTAAATACAGACCCTTGGAAGAAAACAACATCTCCAAAAACAACTACAAGGATTAGGCTAGAAAGCATGCTGACTCTTAAGATCCACCAAGAATAATAAAGAGATCTAAACACAAAACTGCACACTCCAAGTCCTCCAAACATGAAACCCTTGGCCACAAGTTCCATGGAGGCAGACTTCGACTGGACCATAGTGTCAACTAGAAAAGAAGATCCATTGATAGCGCTGGAAACTAGTCAAGCACGCCAAAAACACAGAGTACTAACCCTTGAAAAAAAAAAAAACACAATCTCCCCTAAATAGGGTACACCATAGTGTACACAGACCCAAGAAAACTAGAAAACTAAAATAGAGGCATTGCCTACCCCCATAACCTCCCAAATAATGGGTACACAATGAGTTAAACACAAAAACAAAATAGAGGCATTGCCTACCCCCACAACCTCCCCAAATAATGGGTACACAATGAGTTAAACACAAAAACAAAATAGAGGCATTGCCTACCCCCACAACCTCCCCAAAGGAATGGGTACACTCTAAGTACAAAGACAACAACTTAAAGGCATTGACTACCTACGAACGCAACCTAAACCACATCCCCTAACTAGTTTACACCTAGAAGGGTACGCAAGGTACTAACCCTGGAACACCGAAAACTAAATTAGAGGCACGACCCCCACGACCTGCCCACAGAGACACAGAGACAGGAACACTACAAAACAAACACTTCAGAACACACAATATCCCTTAGGTAGGGTACACCACAGGACAATCACTCTGGGAACTGACACCACAAGGTAGACACCCAGTTAAAGAAAAACTACCACCTCCCCTACATTTGGTACAACAGCATACCAACTGACCTCCCCATTGCCAGGTACAATACCCTTGTACCAGGGTACATCGCAGAGTATACGTCACCAAAAACAAAACTTGAATTTGAGCACGGACTGCTTCCTCAAACTGCTCATGACTGAGTACAACGCCCCCAAGACCTCCCCAAAAATGGGTACACACTGCACATGTAAACTGAACAGAGAGCGCCATACAACTGTTATATACCCCCAAAAAAAACATGACTGTAAAAACACTGACTAAAATTTGACATGCATTAATGTGACAAGTATTCCAATAAACGGAAAAACCATATACTCTGGTGAGCGATCTCTCACCCGACACCTCGACAGATAGACAGTTCCATACAGAGCCAAGAGTTCCATTCCATGTTGACTCGATGTGCTTCGTCATCCCCTTGCTGTACAGGACGTTCACCACCGCAAGTCACTAAGCAGACCCAACTGTAGCTGAACTGAAGACAGAGACAAACACCTTCCAATGAAAAACCGTTGCTGCAATCGCCAGGAAAAACCAACGCAAAGAACACAGAATTGCTTTATACGTGCTTTCAACGAGCACCGGGATCCACAAGCAAGACGCGACAGCATGAAGTGATGAGATCGTTGTTACGATCATAGGGTAACGCGCAGTTACAGGAATTTAGCCATGGCAACGTCAAAATGGCCGCAGAAGACGTAGTAGGCGTGAATGCGTTAGTAACGCCCACACGTCTGACGACACAGAAACACGTAGGACAGTCGAATGCAGAACTTACGGTGTGGCAAGGAGTTCTGCTACTACCAGTGAACGTTCGATGATGTCACCAGAATAGGATTGGAGGTCGAAGACAGCAGAGCTCCAATCGAAATAACTGCCACGGCAAGACAGCACACACGGTAAGCAGAAGTGAATGAGTTGCTTGAGTCGCGCTCTTCGTATGACGTGCTCCTTTTATCAGCTTACTTCCACTGACTAAAGCGCTTGTTACACCATCGCTTCACACACCAACTTCCTCTCAAGAAACGATCAGTCCAAGCGTTTAAGGCAGTCCAGCATAGATGGGCTAGATTTAAATCGAATCACAATGAAGGTAGTCACCACAGTCCTTCTCTTCCCTAAAATACACCCCCGCTCTCAGCTGATGAGGTAAGACGTTAGTGGGAAGGGCAGAAAACACAGCAGGCTTGTTGAGAGCGACTGTTCACTGATGACAGCAGGTTCCAGAGTGATGTGAATACAAACGGCCAGGCTGCAGGCTGTCCAGATGGTACAGGACACTGGTGGGGCTGACCAGGGCGTTACTTTTGCGTTTCAATTGACATCTTGAAAGTCCTTAAACTCCTTAGTTCCTTTTCTTTCGATTCCTTAGTTCCTAGAAGTCCTTACTCCTTAGTGCACACGTCAGTCCTTAAGATCGTCGCCAAAATGTTATGAAGTACGGGAGTCCATCAGTTCATGTAAGATACTTCTTTAATGGTAGCTTAGTTCCATCACAGGTGGTCAGGATAACAGGAGGAAGTTAGGAAGTACAAGGATAGCCCCACCAGGAGCAAGCTCCATTGAGCTCAGCCTGAGTACACCAACAGCCAAACTCCTCTGGAGAGACACCCAGGCATTCCATGATGTCATACAACATTCCAACCCCAACAGAGCTGTGCAGTAGAGAAAAGCTAACAAGTAATCTACAACAGTCTCCCTGTATGCTGACGACGTACTGGTTTATCCGATGAAACTGGAGAACTCTATTCCCATGCTCATGACAGAGCTACATAACTTTGGAGAAGTTTCCAGACTGCGCATTCTGAGAAATCTAAGGTGGTACCTATCGGTAGATTGGCTGAGATCCCAGGAGGGGAGCGATCACAGATCCACTCATCGTGGGCAGAAGAGGGAATGGAATATTTGGGTATTCGGCTAGCAAGCACAGAAATATACTATTTCAAACTTAATATCAGCCGGGTGGTGGAAGGACTACGAGGATCAGTCTGATTCTGGACGGAGCTGCCATTATTGCTTATGGGACACATAGCAATAGTCAAAATGATTGTTCTGCCTCGCTGTCTATACGCTTTGCAGCATTCTTTATATATCATCCCGTAGTCTTCCTTTCACACATTGGACAGTTTGTTGATAGACCTGCTGTGGGGAAATAAACGCAGAAGGGTGCGGTTGACAACGCTACAAAAGACGTGGGAAAAGGGTGGATTAGAAGTGCCCCGCTTAAAGCTTCATTATATGGCCGTACACTCCAGCAGGCAGTCCGCTGGCTGGATAAGAAGGGAAATTGGGAAAAAAGTTTGTTAGAGGGTACTCATGGCGACCAATTATTGACAATGCTACTGATGATTGGAGGGGGAGTCCCCGATAAGTACCCATACATAGCTACTGTGTGGGAGAACGTAGTTAGAAGAGTGGTGCAACATGTCCCACATGTACCAGATATGCCCCTTTGGGAGCTACGCCCACTTGCAAGTATTGCAGACTCCATGTTGATCCGTCGTTGGAGAGACGGAGGCTGTCAGACGCTGGGAGACCTTATGCAGACGGAATGTTCTTGACCAGACACGAAGCAAAGGAGACTTTTGACCTTGGGCCTGGTCAATTCATTCAATACGGGGAAATTTCTAGTGTTGCAAGGGAGTTTTGGCCGAGTTTCCCAGAGGGAAAAAAAAAGTACGCCACTTTACTCCTTATTTGTGTTGCTTTTTTCTGACATATGGGTCATGGATATTCATGGTACGTTATAATTCAGTTAACGGGATATCTTCATTTAACCCCTTTTTATGTGTCTGGGGGTGATGTACCCATCGCTCTTCCCTACTGAATAGAGTAAATGGGCTCCATGTAGGGTTTGTCTCTACAGCCGTCCATTTAATATGGTCTGCAGACTGTTTTTTTCAGTGAAGTGGCTGCACATTCTCGTGGATATGTGTCCACTCAGAATGGTGCTCTTGTGTTCCCCATCCTAACTCTAACAGGTCTCGTGGTCATCCCTATATCGAGAAGGTCACAGGGGCAGGTTATAAGATATACAGAATTCTTTAAAAAAATCTTTTTTATTAAACTCAAACATGCTTCAGATAAACATTATACAACAAGCATTTGCAATGCAATAGGTCTCGCATTTTTTTTTTTTTAGAGTTAGAGCTATTGGAGCTGGAATGTGAATGTTTTAAACTTAGGTGTTTTGGAGTGATATATGTGATGGTAATTGTGTGGAAAATGATAGAAGCAGATTGTGAAACTTTTCTTTTCGGTCCTGGGGGCAAGAGGTCGTTATTGGGCAGTTACCTATGGCAGATACTGTTGCTTATCATTAGTATTTCAGATTTTAAGACTATTTATTTTAACTTGGATTATGGAGTTATTCATTTTATAACTGTGTCTCTTGAACAGTGCTACTAGTGAGTAGCGAAGGCTTACTTCAGGAGGTGGAAAAGAGCCTGGAACTGAAATACAGCACGACACAGTAATTAAACTTGATAAGCTAAATATCAGGCCAAGTGATATCATTTAAAGGAGCCTGATTTATAAAAGGGGTTATGGAATTAAACCTTAAAAATTAGTGTCAGCATGCATAATCCCTGCTGTTCTGATATGTCTTGAATGCATACTGTTACTGCATGCCCAAGTATTACAACCTCTGCGAATAACCTAATGCGCCCGGGCAGCCCGGTACCTTCCCAGCCTGTTGGAAAGAAAAGTGCTGCAAGCAAAGCGCCTATAACACAGCCAATAAGACACAATGGATTTGAAAGTGTGAATTAGCTGGGGCGTTAAGGATTTGGGGGGGTGAAGGGAACGAAGACATGGAAAGGAGCAAGGCAGACAGCTAGTTAGGGGCCGGGGTGGAGCCGTTAGACAGAACTGAACATCACCAAGGAGGATACGGGCTGGATTAAGAAGGATCGTGTCTGCCAGCAGCTGCAAGAGTACACTTTTACCCTTGCTGCCCGCGCCTTTCTTTTCTTCGGAGCTTTTTAAGCAGCGTGGTACCCTGCGCAGAAGAAAAGAAAGGCGCGGACGCCATTATTGAAGGTGAAGTGCAGCGTGCTGTGCTGCTTTAAAAAACATACAATAAAGGAAAAATCGAGTTGGGTGAGTCGCGCAGAAGAAAAGAAAGGTGCGCAGCCACCATTGTTTAGGGTGAAGTGAGGTGTGTTACGCTGCTTAAAAAAAAATATATATATATTTGTGTCCTTAAAAATACATAGACCTTTACCATGGGCTTCCGTCTGATAAGGAAATATTATAGCCTCCCAATCCAACTCATCAAGAAAGGATCTTTTGAGGAACTGTTTACTTTTGCATGGAATTAGCTAACTCCTCCAACCATTTGAGAAGTGCCTGCTAAAATCCTACCTTCTCGAAAAACACTGAAACAATATGACCTGGCAGATCAAAGTCCCATATGCGTGATGTGTTCTCCAAAATAACATCTTTAAAAAAGTGAAATAGGTCGAAGTAGGCAGCCATTTACGGGTTAGGCACTAGTGAATTATAGGGGGGAAAAAGAGGATTGAATGTATCTTCCGTTTGTATGACGTGCATGGCTTATCTCCAACACCTCGCCTTAATAAATACAATAGATCGCCGTCACCATGCAATTGCACTTGGTAATATTAATACAGAACTCTCCAGTTAAACATTCAGTGCTGCTGAGCGCTTTAAAAACAGCAAATAATCACGTTCGTCCTGCTTGGTGGAGGGGGGATAGCGAGATGAAAAGGTGGTGAAGTGAGATGAAAGGGTCAGGGAGCAAGATGAAGCAGCGGTGGGGCGTGTGGATTGATCGAGTTTACGCAGGGAGTTTTAAAAGCGGCCATATGCATCCCTGCTTAGAAGTGCTTGTGTTGTAACTTTCGCGGCCGGTTTGATGTTCTCAGTGGCCGCGTGGCTCACTGAGAACATCAAAGCGGCCGCGAAATGCTGGAAGGCTGCCAAATGGTGCGCGCGCCCGGCGCACATGCACTGTAGTTGGCGGCCTGAAAGCACTGGTTTGCACTTCCAAATCCCCCTTTTACAAAAGCTCTCGAAGGAGCAGCGCTAAAGCGCTGGCTCAGGCGAGACCTAAAAACGTACATTTTAGTGGATTGACATGTGTAGCAAATACCATATATCACACTGTGTATCGTTCCCACCTGCTTGCTGCTGCGACCATTACAATCCAGGAAGTCACCAGCATCATATTGTCTTTGGGAGTCTTTGGGACGCTCTTCATGGCACTGTCCATTGGCCTCTATACTTTGCCCATGCACCCAATATCTTTTCCCATTTGCGTGGGCAGCCCCATCTCTGATAGATCGACTGTTCCGCCCTGTGGCACCGATCAATTTCTCTTTTCCAGGATTCCAGTGAAGGGGCTTCGCCTGCCACCCATGCCTGGGCAATATTTCTCTTGGCCACCCTCATGCCAAGGCCAGCCAGGTCCTGGCCCACTGTGGCCATGCAATCTCTCCTGTTACTCCCAGGATGTGCCACCTCAGCTCTGTCGGGACCGTCGCCCCCACGACGGTTGTCATTACTCGGGCCAGGCCCTCCCAGTACGTCTGAGTTTTGGGCAGGACCACAGTATGTGAAAGAATCACCCTTTCTCACCAGAACCCCTTGCACACTCTTCGGACACACAATTATCAATACGGAATTGAACCATTTGTGAAGCATAGGGTCTATGAACAATGCAGAGCTGAACAAGCCTAAAACGTGCCTTAATAGCTAATACTCTGGGGATCTTTAGGACTTCAGCCCAATCATCATCCTTGAGCAGACCCAGATCTGACTCCCAGGCCTCCCTTAGAAGTCCCATGCAGTCTGGTGAGTTGTTCACAAGATTTATAGATGTGAGGGATATTGCTTTGTCAATCATAGGGTCTAGGAGGAGTCTATCCTCGAGTCATGAATATTACGGTATCAGAGTCCTGTCCTTCAGATGACAGTGTCGTAGCTGCCGGTATCAAAGATGCTCCCCCGCCTCCCCATTTGTAAATCCTGCCTCAAGGTATCCAATTCAATCATCTTCCCTCCCTTCCAGACATCCCCCAGCAGGTCAATCCCTATAAGGCTCAATTCCAGGAAGCCCACTAGTCGCTTCATTTCCCCCAAATAATCTCCCTCCCACAGTGGTGTCTGCTCCGTGAGTTTAGCCTACCAGCCCGTCATTTTAGTTGCATTATGCCATGCATCAACCACTGTCCGTGTGTGTATCGTGAGGTACGTATTGACTTTCCGCTTCCGGTATAACTCCGTCAGGTAACTGCCTTTGCACATCGCCAATGGTACACCCTATATGCCAGCTTCTCGAGCTGCGAAAAGGCCCATCCATTCATATTAACAAGTTCGGAGGCCCAATAATATTTGTTAATATCCGGAACGGCTAATCCCCCTCCATACACCCCTTTTTAGAGTTCCTGGGACTGCCAACCCCCCCCTCCAGCAGCGTTCACTGCTCGGACTCAACAGTCAGAAAAGATTTCTCCGGTATCTGATATGGGTTGTTCTGAACTGTATATAGTAAATTGGGAAGGAAATCATTTTAAATAAGACTGTCTGCCGACAAGGGAGACAGGTAGTCGCCTCCAGTGATTTGTGTCGTCCCTCAGTCTGTTTAGTTGTGCCTGCACATTTAACTGTATGAACCCGTCCTCTAACTTTGTTATCCATATGCCCAGGTATATGAATGTCTCTTTCCATACCAGCTCCGTAAATGTCGATGTCAGGACTGGGAGCTCTCCAGCCAGGGAAAACACCAGGGTTTTATCCCAGTTTATACAGTACCCCGAGTATGTACCAAAAGTCTATATCATTTGAATGAGCCTGTGAAATGTTTGTCGAGGTCTGTGGGCATAGAGCAGGATGTTGTTCGCATACAAGGATCTGTGTTCTTCCCAACCCCCACCTAGATTGATGCCTCTCACCAGGTCTCTTCGTAGGGAGCCCGTTTGGGCCCGCCTCTTTCTCAGACTACAAATACCTTATGGCAAGCTCTGCCTACTCTGCACTCAAGTCTGAGTCCAGTGCATCCTTATCGTCAGCCCCCAGTGCAGGCAATGAAAGTCCTTTAGCAGTCCTTGTGAGAGGTTGGCCTGGTATATGCTGTCCACTAATAAAACTGGGCACCTTGCATCAGTCCAAACGACCCTTATGGTGATTAGGTTAAAGATAACCTTTATGAAAGCTATTCTAGTGGTAGCTATGGAGAGCAGGCTTAATCTTGAAGGAATATAAAGCCGCTTGTTTTACCAGATCAGAACCTCCTGAGTAATCAAATGAAAGGAGAACCACACAAGTGATATATAAAATATATGTATTTATTACTAAACACTCTCTACTAATCTCTATACAAGATTAGAGCACAAAGCACACAATACTTAATCAATGGAACAACAGTAAATAGCACAATACATAGCGGGCTCCAGGTGGGAGACCAAACATATACTAAAAAAATGGTATAACCACTACGACTTCAGTAGACAGCGCCTAGAGCACGTAGAATCGCTGGGACCCCATGGAACCACCCAAAGGAGTAACACGGGGAGCCCACGGAGGACGAGTGCAGTGTGGGCACACAGACGCGAGCTCCATACAACTCTATGGGGGAAACATCCTTTACCACGCAACCATTACAACGCGGTATGGTTACATCGTGGTTTTCACAACGCAAGTCGTCACACCGACTTGCACTGGAGGGCACTCTGGACTAAGGAATAGTGTGAATTACTATTCCAACACTTTCCCTACTGTACGTAGATTGGAGTTGGAATGGCAATTCACACTATTCCGAGAACCAGCGCCCTCCAACGCAAGTCGATGTAATGACTTGCGTTGTCAAAACCGCGATGCAACATACCGCGTTGTGATGGTACGCGTTGTATCATCATACATTCCTCTATGGGAAAGTCGCGGTTGGAAAATTACAGTTTAAGGACACTTCGGAGAGGACTTCAAGCAAACCCTTTGGAACATAGAAGGTTCAAGGCCAGCACCCTTGTGAGTACCGAGGTACCCATGTTAGGAGACGGGTACATAGGTGTCCAGTGGTGTCGGAAACCCTTGTCGTTTTCAGTGGCGTGATGGGAAGAAGTGCTGCTGCCGGGAAGATGAAAAGTGTCCAGTAGAATCCAAGCCTGGATCCGAGGTGAGAAGAACCTGAAAGCAGAGGGGACAAAGGCCGGGTCACTTCAGGGTGACAAGGGCCTCGATAGACGAATGCCCACCGAGGTCGGGTGCATCAGGTGTGAAGATAGGATGCTTGACTCTGCAGCCAAGGGGACCAGGAGACGTGGACGATGACCAAAGTCTAGAGGTGAGCTGTCCCATGAAGGATGTCGATTGTTCAGGGGTCAGTGTCTGGATTGAACACCAACAAGCCTTGGCAAAGGCAACCCACATGAGCAGAGGAAACAAGTTACGATGAGGACCAGTAAGGTCCATGAGACTCTACAAGCTATTGGGAGTCAGGACACGTCTGGAGCAACCAGGGAAGCCCAAGGAAAAGAAAAGTGACCCTCGCCAGGACCCACAGGCCAACGGACCAGGGATCGCGAAGGGACGTCGAGTGGAATCACAAAGCACCAGCCCACAGAGCACTCGTGGAGTGGAGGCCGGAGATCTTCGGTGGAAATACTGCTTGGGGTCAGGACTACACGTAGTCCAAAGTACAGCCTCAGGGATTGCCAAAAAGCATATGCTGCTGGAAAAGTACACAGTGCACAGGGGTTCGAGTTGCACGGTCCCCATGAGGGATACTGGTCTCAGGATTGCTGAGAGAGCAGATCGACCTCAGAGACACTCGGGAACCCACCTCCTATGTTGCAGAAATCTTTGGAGTCCTCAGGAGCTCGGGAGATGCAAACTGGTCAGATACATTTAGGTGCCTGCTGATGCAGGGGAGAAGCACCTTTACTCCAAGGGAGATTCTCCTGTCGTCCATGGAAGTGTAGACCGTCGAAGTACTTGGTTTCTGCTTGCATAGTTTATTCTAGGTAAAATCCAAAGTCCTGTAGTCAAGTTTCCTACTTTATACCCAAGGAAGGCGTTGGACTAACTCTGGGGACCCTCCTAGGGGAGGGGTAGGACAGAGGGGTGGCTACACCCATGTCCTTTGTCCAGTTTCGCGCCAGAGCAGGAGCAAATGGCTCCTGCAACAGGTTTGAGCTGGACTATGCACAGGGACACCAAATGTGCCCCCAGTGCAGACACCAAAGCACTCTCAGAGTGCATCCACCCAGCCCCAATACACTAAGGCCTGTCTGGGAGGTGGTCACACCTCCCTGTGACAGGAAACCTATTTTCAGGCCTTCCTCTGCCCGAGCTTGGCTTAGCAGCAAGAGGGCAGAGTCGTGTCTGTGGCTGGCAGCATCCATTTTGTGATGCCCATGTTCGAGAAAGCTGGTACCAGGTATACCGGTGTTTCACATACGTCCCTCTAGGAGGGTGGAATCATACCTCCCCTGCCAGTTACTGGTGGGGAAGTATGATTCCAAGGTGTTTGATACCAAACACAACATGTTTCTAAGCAGCCGTTTTAAAGTTAGCATTTACCGCGAGGTTATAATGCACTTTGGCTGCATCACAGACAACCCCGGAAAATAGGTTCCGAAGGCTGCAAAGGGGCTCTGCTCATGCAGGGGAACCCTCTCGTATAAAACCCAGCACCCTGCCTTCAGGATTGATAAGGCCTGCCATAGGGGTGACTGATAGGTTTATATGTGCAGTGATTTAGAATAGATATAGTGAACCTATATCTAAGTAAGGGGTGTATGCACCATCTTACACAGGCTGCAGTAGCAGACCTGTGGTGTCATTTTGAATGGCCTCTCAGGGGTGCCACAATACATGCTTCAGACCCTGGGAGACCTCTGGGGTAACTATGCCCTGGGTACATGGTGTACCATATACTAGGGACTGATAAGGGTACCCCAGAATCCAATCTGGATTGCACCTAAAGTGCATGCAATCAATTTTGAGGAGAAAGCAGATAGACTGGGATCCTGAATAGCAGTATCCCAGTCAGTCTATGTTGAAAACAGTGATACATCAGCAAAAAGTGGGGGTAACCATAAGAAGCAGATCCTACTCTCCTACACAACCCTCTCCCCCCCAAACGCAGGAAAATTAAACTAACTTTGACCAGTTGAGCCTTCATGTTCTAAGTGGAAATATCTTGAGAGTCCATCTGCATTTGCATGGTTACTCCCAGGTCTATGTTCCACTGTATAGTCCATCCCCTGTAAGGAAATGGACCACCTCAAAAGTTTGGGATTTTCACCCTTCATCTGTTTTAGCCATGGTATGTTTTAACAATTAAGTGAGTGCCAAACAAGTATGGACTCAGCTTCTTCAAGGCCCAAACCACAGCAAAGACTTCCCTCTCAATAGCTGACCAACGTTTCTCTATGGCGGTCAGCCTTCTGCTAATAAAAGCTACTGGCTGATCCCGACCCTCTTCATTCAGTTGTGATAACACAGCCCCCTACCCTCAACTCAGATGCATCAGTTGAATTGTTTGGAATAGTCAGGACTTTGCAGAATGGGAGCAGTGCACATGGCTTGCTTCAGGTCATCAAATGCCATTTGACAGCTAACTGTCCACTGACCTTTGTTAGGCATTCTTTTGGAAGTTAAATCATTCAAATGGGTCACTATAGATCCATATCCTTTGACAAACCTCCTGTAATTCTCAGTCAGGCCCAAGAAAGCTCTGACCTGAGTTTGGGTAATTGGAGCAACCCAGTCCATGATGGTCTGGATTTTGCTTTGCAAGGGTTGAACCTGACCTCCACCCACAAGGTGGCTGAGGTATACAACCTTACTCTGCCCTATCTGGCACTTAGTGGCCTTGATAGTGAGGCCTGCTTTTTGCTAAGCCTCTAAAACATTTCTCAGGTGGACCAGGTGATCCTCCCTGGTGGAGCTAAAGACAGCAATATCATCAGAGATGAGCTGCACCATAGGATTCCAGGCCTGTAAGGACCTTTTTCACCAACCTTCGAAATGTGCAAGTGCATTCTTCAAGCCAAAAGGCATCAACACAAATTGATAGTGCCCACTAGGGGTTGAGAATGCTGTTTTTGGCTTTGTATCCTCAGCTAATCTGATTTGCCAGTAGCCAGCTGTCAGGTCAAAAGTACTCAGAAACTTGGCAGAGCCCAAAGTATCTATAAGTTCATTTGCCGTGGGCATTGGATGGGCATCAGTCCTAGTGACTGCATTGAGAGCCCTGTAGTCAACACAGAACCTCATCTCTCTCTTACCACCCTAGGTGTGAGGTTTTCGTACCAAGACTACTGGACTAGCCCAAGGGCTATCTGAGGGCTCAATTACTCCCAGTTCCAACATCTTCTGGACTTCAGTCCTGATACAGTCCCTGACATAGTCAGGGTGCCTGTAAATCTTATTTTTATCAGGCAGACTGTCACCTGTGTCCTCTTCATGAGTGCACCAGGTATTCCGACTTGGAGTCAGTGAGAACTGAACTGATTCAGGACTTGCCTACAATCAGTTTGATGCTGGTCAGTGAGGCTGCCTGCCAAGGCTACACCATCAACTGAACCATCATTAGGGTTCTGTGAGAGCAGGTCAGGGAGTGGATCACTCTCTTTCTCCTGCCCCTCATCAGTAGCCATGAGCAAGCCCATGTCTACCCTGTCAACATATGGGTTGAGCCTGTTCACAAGGAGCACCCTATGGGGGCTCCTGGGAATTCCAAGGTCCACCAGGTAGGTAACCTCTGCCTTTTGCTCAATGATTGTATGAGGGCCACTCCACTTGTCTTGGAGGGCTGCTGGGGCCATAGGCTCCAATACCCATACTTTCTGTCCTGGCTGATAAACAGTCAAAACAGCCTTTTGGTCATGCCAGGCTTTCTTCATGTACTCAGCCATCCTGGAGAGGAGACCAAGTACATAGACCACAATATCCTGTTTAGGGGTTTTTATTTATTTATTTGGGAGTTTTATATAGCACTGGCCAGACCCAAGGGTATCGGAGAGCTTTACAACAGTTAAAATGAGAGAATCACAAAATAAGGCAAATATACACATGATGGTTAGTAAGTCCCAGCGTGGATGCTGCATTGAGGTATGGAAATCCAGCGAGGCCTCGCAGTGCGTACATAGTCTCGGGCGGGACCATGATCGGGGCGGGGCGAGGGTACACTGGGAGGAGGTAGAGTCGGTGACAAAGTGTCAAGGTGCTGCAGATTGCATGGGTGTGTGCTTCAGCGGAGGTTAACTGCTTGGGAATGCACGGTTGAGGAAGAGGTCTTTTAGGAGTCTTTTGAATTTTACAAAGGACAGGATAGTCCTAATGTTTGCTGGGATAGAGTTACATATTTTGGGTGAGCAGTAACTCCCATGCCTCCTTCACTAGACATAAAGGACCCCTAACTGGATGTCCAAACAGAAGTTCAAAACGGCTGTAACCAAACCCCTTCTGAGGAACCTCTCTGTAGGCAAAGAGAAGGCAGGGCAAAAGGATGTCCCATCTACGTCTGAGCTTTTCTGGGAGACCTTTAACTCATGCCCTTGAGAGTTTTGTTGAATCTCTCAACTAACCCATTGCATTGTCGGTGATAAGGGGTGGTACATTTGTAATTTACTCCACACTCCTTCCACATAGCAGTCAAGTAACCAGACATAACGTTTGCATCTCTGTCTGATACTACCTCCTTAGGAAAACCCACTCTGGAAAATATTCCCAGGAGGGTTCTAGCCACAACAGGAGTTGTGGTAGTCCTAAGTAGAATTGCCCCTGGATACCTAGTGGCATGGTCCACCACCACTAGTATTTATCTGTTCCCAGATGCAGTTTGAGGATCCATGGGAACAACAATGTCAATCCCAACCCTCTCAAAGGGAACCCCCACCACAGGTAGTGGTATCAGGGGGGCCTTTGTAGTGCCACCTGCCTTAACACTGGCATGGCAAGTGACACAGGAACAACAAAACTCCTTTGTGTCCTCTGACATGTGAGGCCAATGAAAGTGAGGAACAAGTCTGTCCCAGGTCTTGTTTTGGCCTACGTGTCCCGCTAATGGGGTATCATGTGCCAGTGTTAATAGGAAGCCCCTAAACTTCAGAGGTATAACCAACCTCCTGGTGGCACCAGGTTTGGGGTCTCTACCCTCTGAGTATTAGAGTCCATCATCCCAGTAGATCCTGTGGGACCCACTGGCTCTCCCATTAGTCTCAGCAGCAGCTTGCTGTCTGAGGGGTTCAAGAGAGGGGCAGTTCAGTTGCTCCTGGCTCAGATCTGCCCTAGAAGGGCCCCCTTTCCCCAAGAACTCAACCTGATCAGGTTCAAGTTCCTCTGAGACAGATCCTTCTTCAGGACTAAGATCATCTCCCTCAAGAGACTGATCTGTATTCTGAGGCAGGGAGGGAGACACTGCCTTACCCCTAGTGCTCCTTCTCTTGGAAGGCACCTGGTCCATTATTCCAGGATCCGGGGCCTGTTCAGTGGAAGACATTTTTGCATGTGACCTAGTCATGGCAACCACATCTGCAGGGATGCCCAGCATTTCTGCATGTGTCCTGAGTTCCACTTCAGCAAATGCTGAAGTCTCCAAATCATTTCCCAATAAGCAATCAACAGGGAGGTCTGCACTTACCACAACCTTCTTAGGGCCAGTTACCCCTCCCCAGGTGAAATTCACAACTGCCTAGGAATGGTCTGTCCTAACATTGCTTGTATTGGTCACTTGGTACATCTCACCAAGTATGATCTGTTCAGGGTCCACGAGATATTCTTTTCACCATTGAAACACTTGCACCTTTGGCCCTATATGCCATAGCCTCCTTACCATTGATCAAAGGCTGTTGTCTGTATTTGCCCAGATTACTGGGACTGACAAATAGGGGGGCAATATCCATGCCTCCATCACAGACTAGCACAGCCTGAGTAGGAATTCTGACTAGGCCAGAATCCATCTTAGATCCCAGGGTTAACCCTACTACACCCTTATTCTGTGTACCACCACTTTGAGCTGAACCAGGGGGAACAGCTGCCTTCGGGGCAGTGGTGGCTTGAGTAGATTCCATGGCCCTTGGACAACTGGCATCTTTTGTCCAATGGGTCTTCTCTTTACAGATATGACACTAAGGTTTATTTTTGCCTTTACCCTTGTTGGATTGTGACTCCCTCCCAGATGAAGACTTTTGCGGCCCTTGTGAAGACTTCTGGTCTTTACCCATCTCCCCACCCTTATCTGAGGTTTTAGAATCTTGCTTCTTAGAGTCACCACCTTGGTTCTGAGCTTTCTGCTTCACCCTGGTTCTGACCCATTTGTCTGACTTCTTTCCCAATTCTTCGGGAGAGGTCAGATCAGAGTCCACCAGGTACTGATGCAACAACTGATTTTGGCAATTATTAAGGATCTGCTCCCTCATAATTAAATTGTACAATCCTGTAAAATCACACACCTTACTGCCAAGTAACCAGCCTTCCAGAACCTTAGCAGCACAATCTACAAAGTCAACCCAGTCCTGAGTCTGTGCCTTCTAGGTGTTTCTGAACGTAATCCTGAACTGTTCAGTGGTTAAGCCAAACCCATCTATGAGAGCACTTTTCAAGACTGAGTAATTGTCAGCATCCTCTTCTCTTACAGTGAGTAGATTATCTCTACCTTTGTCAGTAAAGGTGAGCCATAAGATAGCTGCCCACTGCTCTTGAGGGACTCTCTGTACTTTACAGGCCCTCTCTAGTGCAGTTATCCATTTGTGGATGTCATCCCCACTCTGATAGGGAGGGACTATCTTGTTCAGGTTCCTATGATCATGAGAATACTCTCTAGTTCTAGGGGCTCTGTTGCTGCCACCATGGGACTCTAGTCCCAATCTTCTGGTTGCTCTCTGGAGCTCTAGTGATTCCTTATCTATGGCCAATTGCTCTCTCTTGAGCCAGACCTTGATTCTCTCAATCTAAAAAAATTGGCAATGTTTGTCATAAGAGGATTCCCTCTTATAAAACACAGAGGTCCCTACAGAAGTACCTGAGTGATTAGATTCCAAAGAGAGTGATCTTGATCTCCTAGGTATACTCACTGCCCTCCCTGGCGGGGGTAAACAGGGGGCCACTGGGGCCTTCTCTTCCACCTGTAGGAAGTCCTAAGTTGTCCAGGTTAGAATCATTTTGATTCTCCTGGTCAGGTGTGAGAGGGAGGGGCGAAAGGAAAAGCGAGGAGGCCGAATTTGGTGAGCAATTGTGAGTAGGTTTTATTCAAAAGTCATACGTTCCGAAAACAGGTCAAAGATGGTATGCTGGTCTTCTCTATCCTGCTTCTCTATCCTGAGATCTTCATCACTTTCCTCCGGCTGGCGATAGGTTCCTGAAGTGGTCGGACTTCCTCCCCAGGTTGCTGCACTGGCCGCAACCCTCCGGAGTTGCGGCAGCTTCTCAGCGTCCTCCGGGGGGGCGTCCACCACTCTTCGGACCAGGTCTCGGCTTCTCCCTGTTCTGGCGATTCTTCCGAGTCGACGTCCGGCCTTGGTTCCTCGTCACCTACGCTGTCGGTCGTACACTCCTCTCCGCTCTTCTCCTCCTCTCGGTGTGGCTGTTCTCTCCGCTCCGTGGGTCTCACACACCTGTGCTGTTCTTCCGGGTTCTCTTCATACTCGCCGGTTCCCGCCTCCTTTGTATCCCATTGGCTCTTGTTCAGCCCGGATGGGGCTCCTCCCTGTACACAAGAGTCAGTGGAAAGAATTAACTCTTTCCCTCCCGATCTTCGAGTATCGTTGTCGTTCTGTTCTATAAGGGAGGACAGGAAGGGTATATCGGTTACGGAGGCCACCTCCTCACATCAGGGTTTGAGACCAGGTCACCACGGTTCTCACTGTCTGGCCTTTCCTCATTTCCTGCCCCACCCAACTTACCTACCTTATCAGACCCTGGGGTCTTTCTGAGGTCATCTAGATGCAATATGTCTATGAGGCGTTGAGTGCTGGCACTTCTCCCTGACTTCAGTTTCCTAGACGTGCACATGTTTCTCAATTCTTGAAAGGAGAGACTATCATAGCTAGTAGTCAAAGAGCCACTGGCTTCTTCTCTAGAAGACATACTAGTGTTATATGGTGTAGGCACCTACCTAACCTAGTGGGAACTAAACTCTTTTGAGTTGGAGAAAGGGTGTGCTAGACCCTTGACTTACCCAACTCCAAGTTCAGTAGAACTTACTTTATTCTAATCTTGATGTATTATATGTACCTAATACTTTTAGTGTTTTTCAGTTAATCACTCAATGAGATTTATCTGGAAAAACAATAGCAAGCTTGACTCCCAACCGCTGCACACCAATGTGAGAAGTTGGCCTGGTATAGGCTGTCCACTAATTAAAGTGGCACCTTGAACCAGTCCAAACGGCCCTTATGGTGATTAGGTTAAAGATAACCTTTTTGAAAGCTATCCTAGTGGTAGCAATGGAGAGCAATACATCAATGGGGAATGGATCACTTGTACCTGAGTAACCAGGGTTCTTATTGCCTTTCAATAGAAAACCCTCATTCACGTCTCTGGACATGTGGCTGTATATCTTGATTCTCCGCCTTAGGAACGTGACAGCATTAACATTGGGTTTCTTGTTATATGCTAAACTCCACCCAGAGGAGAAACCACTGGTTATTACAGTAGTGATCAGTTATAAAAATGGTGAGGTGCTCAAGAGGTGAAGTAAATTAAAAGAGGCCACGTATTACCTGAACTGTACCTTTAATCAGTTCGGTAGGGCGGCAAATAAAAACAGTGGTGTGCGTAAATAGACGTGTTACCAGTCTAACGCACTAGCGTGTCCATGTGTGAGGTCGACATGTTTCAGCCCCTTTACGTTGCCCTTACGGGTCGGTGGGGCCTTCTTCAGGACCAAATAGAATGAAGGCTGTAAACGTTAACAGTCTGGGTGAATGAATTTAGACTCACCTTTTATTAATGAAGGTCAGAAAAGTACTTATTGTATTGGAGAAAAAAGAATAGAAAAAAGAGGTTAGGTGTCCCATTAAAACATTTACTAACTCTGTGCCATCACACTTCTTCGAACAAAATGTTAAAATAATTCAAATACAATGCATTTCTCTCATTAGGCTATAAACAACTGAAACAAGCATTGGCATAGCCAATAGGTCTCGCCTTTGGGACCTTATAAGTGTTTAGCCATGTAACAGTTGCATAACTAAATACTTATAAGGTCCCAAAAGCGAGACCTATTGGCTATGCAAAGCGGCCGTGCGGCTGCGAAAGTGAAAGTGATCGCGATCACGATCAAACATCAAAGCGGCTGTGCGGCCGCGAAAGTGAAAGCAATCGCGGTAAAGCGCGGCGTGCGCGCCCGCGCACATGTACTGTAGCTCTAGGCTGGCCTGGTAGCACTTTTTGGAGCCCTTTCAATAAGTCTCGCCAGACCAGTGCATGCGCTGGGTCAGGCGAGACCTAAAAATGGCAATACCCTAAGCCGATTCTGTATCAGATTCAAAAAGGGATGTCACAGGAATAACATCCCCATATAAAGAGTCGGGCCGACTCAAGTTTATGTGTGTAATGATCTGTAAGATGTAAAGTCGACACAAGGAAATTGTATTAATTCAAGTGGTTTAGGTTCATGTTCGTTTATGAGCGCGCCTATGGTGTGTTTTCTTCTTTACCCATGCTCTACTGCATTTTGGAAAATGGCAACGTTAATCGCGCTACTTTAGAGTATAAATCTGGTGCGTGTAAAGTCTGGTGCGTGTAAAATCTCCCACCTATGGGATGTTTTTGGGGACTATACAATGCTGGTACTGAAATGATATGTGTAGGAGAATAGGATCTGCTTCAGATGGGTACCCCCACTTTTTGCTGGTGTTTCACTGTTTTTCGACCTTAGTCTGGCTGTGGCCCTGCTAATTCGGCCCACAGCCTAGCTGCTTCCTCTCTAAAATGGTTTCCATGTACATTAGGTACATATCTAATTGGATTCTGGAGTGCCTTATGAGCCCCTAGTATATGGTATACTATGTACCTAGGGCATAGGTACCTCAGAGGCCTACCAGGGGCTGCAGCATATATTATGCCACCCCTAGGAAGTACTCCAAAATGACACCACAGGTCTACTACTGCAGCCTGGGTAAGGGTGTGCTTGCACCCCTCACTGTGGTATAGGCCACCTATATCACTACGCTATACAGACACATATAAACCTATAAGCCACTCCTATGGCAGGCCTTGACAATCCTGAAGGCAGAGTGCTTGGTTTTATGTGAGAGGGTGCCCAAGCATGAGCTGAGCCCCTCTGCAGCTTTCAGAAATACTTCCTTATGGCTGTTCTGTGATACAGCCATACCATATACTCTTAAGTGCATTATAACCTCGCGGTAAATGCTAATTTTGGGATGGCTGCATCAAAACATGTCGTGTTTGGTGTCAAACGTTTGGAATACTACCCCTGCCGCCAGTTCTGGCGGCAGGGGTAGCATTCCACCCTTCTAGAGGGAGTGACATGTTCACACTGGCTAAACCCGGTAGGACTTTCCTGAGCCCTGACATCACAAAATGGATGCCTCTGCCACAGACACAGGTCTGTCCTCCTGCTGCTGACCGAAACTCCGGCAGGGGAGGCCTGGACAATAGGTTTCCTGTCGAGGGGAGGTGTCCCCACCTCTCCAGACAGGCTGATGTGTATTGGGGCTGGGCGGGAGCACTCTCTGGTGCTTTGAAGTCCTGCACTGGGGGCACACTTGGTGTCCCTGTGCATTCTCCAGTTCAAACCGGTTGCAGGGGATACCTGCCCCATCTCTGGTGCGAAACTGAACAAAGGAAATGGGTGTAACCACCCCTCTTTCCTGGCCCACCCATAGGTGGGGCCTTAGAGTTAGTTCATCCCCTAAACTCACTATAAGTATAGGAATCCAGTCCCTAGGACTTTAGATTACCCTGGACGAAACTCTGCAACGTACATCCTGGACCTTCGACGTTCTATCCTGACTAGAAGACTGAAGAGATCTCCCTTGGGGTCAAGGAGTGACTCCCCTGCTTGGCAGGCACCAAAGAAGCAACTGACCGGTCTGCAATTCTGAAGCTCCCGCCGGACGCCGAAGTCTCTGCATCCCCAGAGGTGAATTTCCAGACTTCCCCGAGGCTACCCTAAGTCCACAGCAAATCTGAGGCCCGTGGCTATCGTGGGTGACGTGGAACCGTGACCCCTGGACACCGTGAACTTTTGCAGCAACACTATGCCGTTGCCAAGGCTTGTTGGGTCCATTCTGTTCGCCGACACCGCAGCACTCGACAGACTTCGTGGGACAGCTTGAATCCGGCTCGTGGACTTCGTCGACGCCTCCTGGACCTCGTGGCTGAAGAGTCAAGACACCCATCAACTCACCTGAAGCACCCGCCACCTGTGGGCATTGGTCCATCCTGCCCTCGGTCACTGGCAAGTGACCCAGACTCTGTCCCCTTTGCTTTCAGGCTCCTTACATCCCAGATCCAGGCTTGGATCTCTCCGGTCACTTCTCTTCACGGCAGCAGCAGTTCTTTGCAGGCTTCCATTGAAATCGCCGACGCAACCCGACACCAAAAGACACCTATGCACCCGGCTTCCCTGGGTGAGGTAACTCGAGTACTCCGGTGCTCTCGTAATTGCTAGACTTAGAACTTCTTAAGTCTAAAAGGGTTTGGTCCTGACTCGATTAGAAGTGTCCCTAATCTTTAAAATTCCAACCGCGACATTGCCCATAGAAGATAATAGGAACCCGCGGTTGTGTTTTCACACTGCATACAGTCCCCGTGGGTCCCCTGTGTCACTATCTTGGGTGACTCCTTGGGGTCCCAGCGATTCTAGAGGCAATAGGCCTAGTGCCTATTCCAGTCGTGGTTCTTATACCACTTTTTTTAATATGGTTTGGTACGCCCCTAGGGCCCAAATGTGTATTTGTGCTTTTACTGATGCTTGCTCACTTGTAAACTAAGTACTTCCATCTCCAGTCTCATAAAGAGACTAGAGGGGTGTGTTTTATCCTAAATACATATATTTTGAATATATACCTGGTGTGGTTGTCTTTTCATTTGATCATTCAAGAGATTATAGACTGGTAAAACAAGCTGCTTTACATTCCTTCAAGACTTAGCCTGAAGGCTGCTCTCCATAGCTACCACTAGGATAGCTTTCATACAAGGTTGCTTTAACCATTCACCATAAGGGGTTGTTTGGACTGATACAAGGTGCCCACTAGAACTAGTGGACAGCATATACCAGGCCACCTTCTCACAATATGCTGTCCACTAATTAAAGTGGGCACCTTGCACCAGTCAAAACGACCCTTATGGTGGTTAGCTTAAAGATGACCTTTATGAAAGCTATCCTAGTGGTAGCTATGGAGAGCAGCCTTCAGTCTTAATCTTCAAGGAATGTAAAGCAGCTTGTTTTACCAGATCAGAACCTCCCGAGTAATCAAATGAAAGGAGAACCACACAAGTGTTATATAAAATATATGTTTTTATTACTAAACACTCTCTATTAATCTCTATCCGAGATTAGAGCACAAAGCACACAATACTTAATCAAAAGAACGACAGTAAATAGCACAATACACAGTGGGCTCCAGGGGCAGACCGAACCATATACTTAAAAAATGGTATAACCGCAACGACTTCACTAGACGGGGTGCCTAGAGCATGTAGAATCGCTGGGACCCTAAGGAACCACCCAAAGGAGTGACACAGGGAGCCCACGGAGGACGGGTGCAGTGTGGGAACACAGAAGCGAGCTCTGTACAACTCTATTGGAAAGTCGCAGCTGGAAAATTACAGTTTAAGGACACTTTGGAGAGGACTTCAAGCAAACCCTTTGGAACATAGACAGTTCTAAGGCCAACACCCTTGTGATTATCGAGGTACCCGTGTTACCTTTCCCAGAGGAGCCGAGGGCATAGGTGTCAAGCGGTGTCCGAAACCCTCGTCGTTTTCAATGGCGTGATGCGAAGAAGTGCTGCTGTCAGGAAGATGAAAAGTGTCCGATGGAATCCAAGCCTGGATCCGAGGTGAGAAGAACCTGAAAGCAAAGGGGACAGAGTCTGGGTCACTTCAGTGTGACCAGGGCCTCGATAGACGAATGCTCACCGATGTTGGGTGCTTCAGGTGTGAAGATAGGATGCTTGACTCTGTAGCCATGGGGGAATGGAGACGTCGATGATGACCAAAGTCCGGAGGTGAGCTGTCCCACGAAGGATGTTGAGTGCTGAGGGGTCAGTGTCCGGATTGAACACCAACAAGCCTTGGCAAAGGCAACCCACACAGGCAGAGGAAACAAGTTACGGTGAGGACCAGCAAGGTCCCAGAGACTCTCCAAGCTATGGGGAGTCAGGGCACGTCTGGAGCAACCAGGGAAGCCCAATGAAAAGCAATTTAACCGCGCTAGGACCCACAGCACAGGTCAAAGGACCAGGGATCGCAAAGGGACCTTGAGCGGAATCACGAAGCACCAGCCCACAGAGCACTCGTGGAGTGGAGGCCGGAGATCTTCGGTGGAAAAATACTGCTCGGGTCGGGACTACACGTAGTCCAAAGCACAGCCTCAGGAATCGGCAAAAAGCATATGCTGCTGCAAAAGTACACAGTGCACAGGGGTTCGGGTTCACGGTCCCCACGTGGGATACTGGTCTCAGGTTTGCTGAGAGAGCAGATCGACCTCAGAGACACTCGGGAACCCACCTCCTGTGTTGCAAAAATCTTCGGAGTCCTCAGGAGCTCAGGAGATGCAAACCGGTCTGACGCATTTAGCTGCCTGCTGCTGCAGGGTAGTAACTTCTTTACTCCAAGGGAGATTCTTCTGTCGTCCAGCGGAGTGTAGACAGTCGAAGTACTTGGTTTCTGCTTGTAGAGTTTAGTCCAGGTAAAATCCAAAGTCCTGTAGTCAGGTTTCCTACCTTATACCCAAGGAAGGGGTTGGACTAACTCTGGGGACCCTCCTACACCCATGACCTTTGTCCAGTTTTGCGCCAGAGCAGGAGCAAATGGCTCCTGCACTCGGTTTGAGCTGGACTATGCACGGGGACACCAAATGTGCCCCCAGTGCAGACTTTCCGGCACTCTAAGAGTGCACCCACCCAGCCCCAATACACTAAATCCTGTCTGGAAGGTGGTCACACCTCCCTGTGACAGGAAACCTATTGGCAGGCCTTCCTCTGCTCGAGCTTGGCTCAACAGCAGGAAGGCAGACTCAAGTCTGTGGCTGGCAGCATCCATTTTGTGATGCTCAGGTTCGAGAAAGCTGGTACCGGGTATACCGGTGTTTCACATAAGTCCCTCTAGGAGGGTGGAATCATACCTCCCCGCCAGTTACTGGAAGGATGTATGATTCCAAGGTGTTTGACACCAAACACAACATGTTTCTAAGCAGCTGTTTTAAAGTTAGCATTTACTGCGAGGTTATAATGCACTTAAATATGTATGGTTAGCTGCATCACAGACTACCCCAGAAAATTGGTTCCGAAGACTGCAGAGGAGCTCTGCTCATGTAGGGGGACCCTCTCACATAAAACCCAGCACCCTGCCTTCAGGATTGATCAGGCCTGCCATATGGGTGACTGATAGGTTCATAAGTGCAGTGATTTAGAATAAATATAATGAACCTATAAGTAAGGGGTGCATGCACCACCTTAAACAAGCTGCAGTAGCAGACCTGTGGTTCCATTTTGAATGTCCTTTCAGGGGTGGCACAATACATACTTCAGACCCTGGGAGACCTCTGGGGTACCTATGCCCTGGGTACATGGTGTACCATATACTAGGGACTGATAAGGGTACCCCAGGATCCAATCTTGAGTGTACCTTAAGTACATGCAATCAATTCAGAGGAGAAAGCAGATAGACTGGGGTCCAGATTGCAGGATCCCAGTCAGTCTAAGCCAAAAACAGTGACACATCATCAAAAAGTGGGGTAACCATAAGAAGCACATCCTACTCTCCTACAGTCCTCCTCCCCCCATTTTGTCTGCGACTGGTCAGTGTTCTCAAAGTATCCTGCAAATGCTTCAGTTAACTCTGCACCAGATCCCCTCTGCTCGCCATCCCCTGTCCTAATTTCGGAGACCCAGTTTCAACTCCTATCCCTCCTTTCTAGCCACGCAATTAATTTATTAGCCTTGTCACCCAAGTCGTATACCCTCCTCTTTGTGGCGATCGCATGTGTACAAGCAGCGTTTTCTTCCAAGTCCTTGAGTTCTTTTTGCTTGACTTTGAGAATGTATTTGTGTCTGGTGTCTCCCACAGGGTCTGAACCCAATGCAGGCTCAAGATTCTATTTGTCACACTGCGCACGATTTTCTTTGCGCATAGCCCCAGTTGTCGCCTGCACAAAATCACTGGCCACCACCTTATATGCCTCCCAAATACACAGTCTGACCGCACAGAGCCAGTGTTTTCCATAACGTATTGTACGGTGCGATCCTCAAACCGATCCCAAAACTCCTGACCCGTGAATAGGTAGGGATCAAGCCTTGGCGGGAGAGTCCAATCCCGTACCGGGCCATACATTTGCACCTCCACTGGCGAGTGGTCCGATCTCCCTCATGCCTTGTGGCACCCTCACTGGAAGAGTCCCACGAGGTGGTGTGCATAAAAATGTAGTCGAGCCGCGATCCTCTTCCTTGAGCCGCTGAGATTTATGTAAATTGTCTCATCCAAAGATCCACCAGCCCCAGTGCGTTCACAAATGTGCTCAATGGTCGGGGTCCCCGAGTTTTGGAGGGATTTACGTCCCAGTCTATGTCCGGGGCCACCGTGTTATTCATGTTCACAACCTGTCCCTCCCACGTCCCGGAGAGGGCAGCGTAACGTCCCACATTTTTAAGGGGTATAGTAGTATCCCTAGAGCCTGTAAATCCGGCGTGTATCAAGAGTGTATAGCCTTATCGAATCAGTGCTAAATAATTATTGCCTGTGAGGTGCGTCTCTTGCAGGAGCACTATGTCCGGTGAGTGTCTATGCAAATATTGAAACATCATAGTCTGTTTTATCTTATCTTCCAGACCGTTCACATTCCAAAGATATACACATTAGTGTTACAATTTCTGTGCTGTTTTTGTATCCAGACAAAGGTTCCTAGATTCAGAGTTTTGGTGTGTTTAGTGGAATGACATGTGTTGCTAGTGCCACAGAGGTAGTGACCTGTTACCGGAGGAAGGTTCCACAGGGTGTTCTTTGTAAGATTCTTTTTGGGGCATGGTCCGGTGTGTACCAGTCGATTTTTAAGGTTTGAGGTTCTCTTGAATACAAACCTCGGGCGTACCATATTCAGGTTGCCTGTGTTCAGAACACTTCAGTGTTTTAGTATAATGTTTTTTTTTTAAGTCCTCGTCTTACTATTTAGCGTCTGCAAATCTGACAGGAAGCCATTTTTCCACCCTGGGCAACTGTGGCTTCTGCAACTGCATTGGCTTTAGGCCTTACCAGGCCAGCTTCTTCGTATAAAGCTTGGTGTAATCATAGGACCCGGGGCCATTCAACCAATCTCATCTCTCTACCCCACGATATAAAAAGTGAACAGATATTAGTGCTGTTATCATTTAAATTCCCCTGATCTAAACATGCCAAAGCAAATGCAGCTTTCAACCAATCTTCATGGAGTGGGGGCCGCGGGTCTTTCCAGAGTTTACATATCTCCCTTCGGGCAATAAGAATTAGATATAGCAACAGGCCTCTTTGTAGTGGCCGCAAAAGATTAATTGAGTCATTACCAATGCCAAAAATCACTATAGTAAGGTTCAAATTGATCTTAACTTTAAAAATACCGCCTAGAACATGCTCCACATTCTGCCAGAACTTACTTAGTTTAGAACACTCATAAAATATGTGAATATCATCTGCTTTAGAGAAATCACATCTTTGACATTTAGGAGAAAATAAGGGGGCAATTCTAGCTATTTTCACAGGGGTATAATATAATCTATTGATAACAAAGAAATGATTCTTTTTTAGAGATGCCGGTATGAAAAACTTATATAGGATTTGTAATGATAAGTCAAATAGGTCTTCAGATTTAGAGTCTAAGAGTGACTTGTTCCAGGCCGCATAATGTGGAGGATGTTCCGCGTCATCTGCATCAAGGAGTTTACTATACCATTATGCAACCTCCTTCTTTTTGGGATTTGAATTTTGAAGAGTAAACTCAGTTTCCCAATCACCACTAATAGACTCATTTCCTGCTGAATACCAAGAAACCAATTGTAAGTATTTAAATTTAGAAAAAGAACTTCCGATTTTAGATCTTAATAATTCCCACGGGTGAACTCCATCTGATGATACAAGATCTGACCATATCGAGATACCAGCCCTTTTAATTGGTATCGCAAGACTATCTTCCAGGCAGGCGTCCCAGGGGAATCCCAAATAGGGGCAAAATCAGAATAGTAACCAATCCCCCATCTGCATCTGACCCTGTACCACAAACTGAGCGCTGCTCTTAGAACTTTCAGACAAACTTCAAAAAAAAACCTTGGTGCCCCAAATTTATAAAGAAAATCTTCTCCCCCACCCTCGATTGTGGCCATTTCTCTCAGTAGCTTCCCCCAGTTTGTTTCATCCGTTGTGGTCAAAAGCATCCATATATTTTTACATTGAAAGGCAAAAGAATACCAGGCTATATCCAGATGAGCCAGACCCCCTTTCAATAGTTTACGTCTCAACTTCTTCCAAGACAGTCTAGCACTCTTATTGGCCCATATAAACCTATTTTGCTCTGGATTTTACTAATATCCTTACTAGGAAGGTCGAGGGGAATAGCATTAAACAAATAGGTCAGCTTGGGGAGGATGACCATCTTAACTAGGTTAACCCTATCATAAATCGTCAGGGAGAGTTTTTTCCATCTTGAAAAAAAGGTGGTCTACCTCTTTAGACACCCTTTTTAGATTGATCAGAGATATATTATCTAAGTCATTAACTATAATGATTCCCAGATAACTAAACTCTTTGCTCAGTCTACCCTCCCAATTATTGATGTTCCAGCACATCACCTCTGTTTTGGAGGAGTTAGCTAGATATCTGGAATATGAACCAAATTCCTCTAAAAGGGCTTCAGCCCTTGGTATTACCTCCACCGGATTGGTTGTATATAATAGCAGATCATCTGCATAAAGGGCCAATTTGCTGCTATATTGATGGGAGCTAAAAGAGGTGATCTGTTAATCTAATCTTATCGCTTGGGCAAGTGGCTCTATATATAGATCGAACAGTAAGGGCGAGATGAGGCAACCCTGCCTTGCTCCCCTATATATGTTAAAACTTACTGTTAACATACCATTTAATAGAATTACTGCAGATGTTCCCTGGTAACAACTGACCAGGGTCTGAATAAAAATAGGCCCAAAGCCCATCATCTTTAGTACTTCCCAGAGGTAAACCCAGCATACTCTGTCGAAAGCCTTGGCTGCATCAAATGCCACTACAGCCAAGGGTTTCAACTGGGCCACTGCCAGGTCTATGCTACCAATTAATTGGAGCGTCTGCTCCTGAATATACCTTCCTGGGATGAAGCCCTTTTAATCCGTGTTGATCAGCTGCGGTGCTAACTTAACCAATCTCCCTGCTAGAACACTCATAAAGATCTTATAATCGCCATTCAGCAGGGAGATTGGTCTATACGAATCCGCTTTAAGAGGGTCTTTCCCTGGCTTCAAAATAAGTAAGATCGTAGCCTCCTTCCAGGACTTGATATAGTTAAATAATTCACACAGTCTTGGAACTAGCTCATCTTGGAGGAGTTTGTAAACCTCACTAGGAAGCGCATTAGTTCTTGCAGCTATATTCTTCTTACTTTTATTTAGATATAATCTTATCTCGCTTTCAATTATAGGAGCATCAAGACTATCTTGGCTGCCCTCTGTTAATTCAGGTAGATCTTTATTACGCAGCCATTTTTGAAGATCTTCTGAACTAGGTATGATCTCCTCTCGATACAGATATCAGCAAATAGGGAGAGTAGGCGAGTTTGTATGTCCTCCAGTTTACAAGAAGTAGCCCCACTCTCATCGATTATTAATTTGTTAATATTATTATAATTTTTTTTTTTTTTTTTAGTCCTTTATTACATTATTTCACAATACACAGCTTCCAGCCTACAACCCCACGGGCCGGCCGCGCAGTAGTAACACACGTATTGCTTCGTATAGCACACAGCCCAAAGCCGTCAACCCGGGGGTACGGCGGCGCGATAAGGTGCAGATGTTTCACAGTGTCAGAGAGGATAGTGAAGGACTCATTTTCAATTTTGACTAGAAACCAGAACATGTTGCAAGGATAACGCCAGTGAGCACCGTAACGAACACCCCCCCACCCGCCCCCCCCAAGTCTACCCAAGCAAAGGTCACATTGTTGAGCACAGTGAGCCCTCCCCTATACCCGAGGATGCCGCTATAGCGCCCCCCCTGCAGCCCCGGGGGCCACAGGGACGCCGGGTTCGTCACACCTCTCCTGAGCTGTGTTGCGCAGTGGCCGGAGGCTCGCAAATTCCTCCCCTGAAATCATTCCAATGGGACCACACTTCCACCCACTTCCGGGGGCACCCCCTCGCCACATACACAGTTTTTTCCTGTATCATACACCAGTCCATGTCGCTGTGCCAGTCTGTCAGTTTTGGTGGACCAGGGCTTCCCCAGAGTCTGGCAATGTTCCACTTTGCTACCATTTGTCCGAGCGTCACCCAAAGCCGCCCTTTCGGCGGCAGGTCCGTTGGCTCCCATATATTGAGGAGACACCTCTTGGCCTCTGGGCGGATCTCCACCTCCCACAACTCCTGCATACAGTGCACCACCCTTCGCCAGTACCGTTGAATTTTGGAGCAATCCCATAATATATGGAAGAAGGTACCCGTGCCCCCACAACCCCTCCTGCAGAGTACCGTGTCTGCCCTCCCCATTAAATGTAACCTGGTACAAGATATATATGTTCTATGTAGTATCTTCAGTTGGATGAGCCGCAGTCGGGCTGATATCGCGACCTCACGCGGGGAAGCCAAAGCAGAAAGCCACTCCTCGTCGTCTATCTCCAGCCCCTCAGCCACTCATTTCTCTCTAAGTGGTAAGAGCATGTCCGGGGGGTTATTAATTAGTTTTTTGTATGTGAGTGAGATGGCGTGTTCTGTAATGTGCCCGTCTAGTAATCTATCTTCAAGCGGGGAGGTTTGTGGTAGTCTGGTTTCAGGGGGGATATTAGCCTGCAGGGAGTGTCGCACCTGTAGGTATCGAAAGTATTCGGTTTGCGCCAGCTCATATGTGTCACGTTGGTGGGCGAAGGTGTGGATCCCTGTGGGGCCCCAGATATCCTTGATTTGGGAGATTCCGATCAAGTCCCAGTTGCGGAAGCCCTTGGTACGTCCCAGATTGCCTAGTTTTTCGGAGGCCCAGAGCGGCGTGGCCAGTGTAAGCACTCCAGACCACCCGAGCTTCTTCTGCGCAATATGCCATACCTGCACCGAATGTAGTGTAGGTCCAGTAAGGTGCCGCGCACCTCGTGTGGAATAGAGCGCCATATGCGGGGTCACTCCCGTCGCCATATGTCCCTTGGTTGATCGCTGAGAGGTGGGCTGCCCAGTAATATTTGCGAATGTCTGGGAGGGCAATACCGCCATCGTACCACCCCAGCGTGAGCTTAGTCAGGGCGATTCGGGGCGACCCAGCCCAGAGGAGGTCGCGGAGTGCCGCCTCAATCGCTACGAAGTAGGTGTTAGGGACTAAGTCTGGATAATTTTGCAGCGCATAGAGGAACCGCGGTAGCGCTAGCATCTTAAATAGGGCCGCTCCACCCAAGAGAGACAGCGGCAAGTGCTGCCAGGATTTAGCCTCCCGCTGGAGCCGACTTAGCGGCGGTTTGAGGTTCTGATCATAGAGCAGGGCTTTATTGGTGGTGACGTACACTCCCAGATACTTGAACCCGTCCTCTGCCACCGTGATAGGGCACATGTCCGGGAGCCTCGGAGGATCACCACGGAGTACGTAGAGATAGGATTTATTCCAGTTGATCCGGAAGCCGGAGTTACGACCGAAACTGGCAAGTATGTCGAGCAACACAATTATCGACCTATGCGGCTTGCAGAGGTACAGGAGGATGTCGTCGGCATAGAGGGATATTCTGTCCTCCCAACCGTCCGCCCAGACTATACCCCGCAGATAGACGTCCTGCCGTATCCAGGCCGCAAGCGGTTCAAGGGCGAGGGCGTAGAGAAGGGCAGAGACGGGGCATCCCTGCCTAGTCCCTCTCTCGAGTGCGAAAACCTCAGACACCTCATTGTTCACCAGCACCTGCACCAGGGGTTCGGCGTATAAGAGACGTACCCAAGCTATAAAATGGGGCCCAAAGCCCAGTTTTCGCAAGACTGCGAACATGTACGGCCATTCTAAGGTGTCGCAGGCCATGGCGGCGTCCAATGAGACCACCACCGCATCCTCCTGTAGTCTGTGGCGCTGTCCCAATACGCCGTGTAGCCGTCTAATATTAAGGGCCGTGTTGCGATGGGGCATGAACCCTGATTGGTCGGGGTGGACCAACGAGGGAAGAACCAATTTGAGTCTATTGGCAAGCGCCTTGGCCAGTATTTTGGGCTCAGCATTGAGAAGCGAGATTGGTCTATATGACGCACATGAGTCTTTGGGTTTCCCCTCTTTTGGTATCGCCACTATGGTCGCTATGCGCTGATCACGAGGCAGCACCCCCATCTCCCTGCTTCGGTCGAACATTAGTTTCAGATGCTTACTGGTGACGTCGGGCTTTAGCTCGTAAAGCTCTATGGGGATGCCATTGGGCCCTAGGGCCTTACCGGGGCGGAGGTCGCCTATTGCGCGCTGAAGTTCATCCTCGGTAAGCGGGCTATCTATGGCCTCCCGATCTACATCTGTTAGGGAAGGCAGTCGAATATCGGTTAGGAGGACTATAGAATCGTCCTCCGGGCGGTCCGACTCCCGCTTGTAGACCCGGCGGTAATGCCTTGCAAACTGTTCCACTATTTCCCGGGGCTCTGTAATCACGCGCCCCAACTCGGTGCGAAGTTCCGGTACCACCTTTCTAGCCTGCTGTTTTTTCTCGAGCCAGGCGATAAGTTTCCCGGCCTTATCGCCCTGATCGTAGAGCCTACCCATCTTATGCCGAGCTAAAGTCTGAGCCTCTTGGGTAACCAGCGCCCTGTACTCCGCCGCCTTTAACTGATACTTGTGTCTGACGCCCCTGGCCCCAGTTTCCGATGCCTCTCTTTCTAGGACCTCCAGTTCTGTCTCAAGCGCCGTGACTTGACCGCGCTGCTCCCTCCGTCGAAGTGAAATGACGGAGAGCGCCTCCCCCCTTATCATGGGTTTGAAGGCCTCCCACAAGGTGACGGGGGAGTCTACTGAGCCTACGTTGTTGTCGAAGTAGTGTGTAATTGAGTCGGAGATCTGCTTCCTGGTGTCCTCATGTTTAAAATGCCAGGCGTGAACTGGGACAATGCAGCCCTCACGTTTATTCCCAAGTGTTATGTGTGTAAGGACCGGCGAATGGTCTGAGATGCCTCTAGGCAGAAGCATTGCCTCCCGGATTGTTATGCTCTGTTGTAGCAAGGTAAGGATGTAGTCTAAACGCGAGAAGGAGTGGTGTGACCCAGAGAAAAAGGTAAAGTGGCTGTCTGTGGGGTGAAGCAGTCGCCAAACGTCCGTCAGCCCAAAGGCTTCCAAAAAATCCGCCATCCACCTCTGCCCCCGGGGCAGGTCTCTAGGGGGCCGCCTATCCTGTGTCCCCGACACCACTGCGTTAAAGTCCCCCCCTAGCACCAGTAGACCGTCAGGAAGGGAAAGGAGCATCGTGCCCAGGTCCTCGAAGGCCCGGGTTTGAAGGCCAGGCGGAATGTAGACCGAGAGTAGGTTAAGTATGCGGCCCTCCCACCGTCCCGATACAGCCGTGAAGCGTCCCTGCGGGTCGGTTTTAGTAAGGTCAATATGGAGGGGAAGTGAACGACGCAGGAGGATCCCCACTCCCCTAGAGCCGGAGGTGAAGCCAGAGTGAGCTGCCAGAGTGTAGCCCCATCTGTTGAGGGCCTTACATACATTCCCCATCAGATGAGTTTCTTGCAGTAGTACTACGTCCGGCTGGTGCCGCTTGATGAATTGTAGAACTATAGTGCGTTTAAGTCTGTCCCCCAATCCATTAACGTTCCAGCTGAGGACTTTCAAACTTTTTTCCCAGCTCCTAGCCATATCCGTTACATCGTAAGGTGCTTCGTCCCACCACCCCGGTATCGTGGCTGACTCCATGACAACATAGTTCGTGTGACCATAAAGGACCCCCAACTCCCCACCCCTCCCCGGTTCCCACCCCACAAGTGTACTCAATGCAAACAATCAAGAACCAGAAGAACCATACATTCCCCCCTCCCCCCCTCGACTGCACCCAACATCCTACCCCCCTCTGCAAGAACAAACCCCCCCCTCCCTGCCCCCTGCTCCGTGGGTCCAAAACTACCCACCACCCCAATTAGCAGAGCGCCTGTCGCCCAACCCACCCCGGTGAGACCCACCGAGGAAACTCTACGTGGGAAGTACGTGGGCCAGCCCCATCCTGACCGCCCGCCCGTGGTGCCCCAACTCGGTCAACCCCTCAGACCGGCAGCGCAGCAACTAGACATTGAGCATGGCTCCGAAACCCAGTCACACTGCTCCATGGAGCTAACAAGTCTCACATCAACACAGTTTATACTTTACGGTCCGGCGGCTTCTCAGGCAAGCGTCCATGGCCTTATCTCGCTGTGGAGTCGCTGGGTGTGTCCCAACGGGGACTATTCGATCTCGAACGCCATGACCGCTGGCTCCACTCAGCCCCCTCCGCTCTGCCAGCCACCGACCCGGGGGACGGATGTCCTGTGTCCCGCCGTTGTGCGCCGTCCTGCCGCGGAGGCCCCGCCGTCTCGGCCGTGTCCAGCCACTCCTGCACCGCCGCAGGTGAGGTGAAGAAGAGGGATTTACCGCCAGCGATGACCTTCAGTTTGGCTGGAAAGAACATCATGTACCGAATCCCGCGATCGCGGAGCGCCGCCTTGACCCCCTGGAAGGAGCGCCTCTCCTGCTGGACCTGGAGCGTGAAGTCCGGGAAGAAGCGAATCGTGGCCCCCTCGTACTGAAGGTCACCATGTTGCCTGGCGGCCTGGAGGATGGCGTCGCGGTCTCGGTAGTTTAGTATTTTAGCAAGAATTGTTCGTGGTAGGGCCCCCGGTCTAGGTTTTGGGGTAGGGGCTCTGTGGGCCCTTTCAACAGTGAAGAACTTCGATAGTCTCTTGGGTTTCAGGTGGCGAAGGATCAGATCCTCAAGAAAGAGCTCCGTACAGTCCCCTTCAAGTCCTTCCGCCACACCTACCACACGTATATTGCTCCTCCGAGCCCTACCTTCCTGATCGTCGAGCCGTAGGGCCAGCTGCCGGTGTTGATGCACTAGTTCGTTGACCCTGCCCTCAAGCCGTCTCTCCGATTCCCGCAGGGCTTTGATGTCCGTTTCGTTGGTTTTGGACCGGTCCGTGGTTTTCCCCAGGTCAGCACGGAGCAGATTGACCTCAATAGTGACCTTGTCCATCTTCGCTTCCAGGTTGGTACCAAGGGTCTGGATTGCAGCCATTATGGACGTCAGGGAGGGTTCCGCCGGATCCGGGGCCTCCACCGTCGCCCCTCCGGGCTGCGTCGATGTTTTGGGACCGTGTAGTTGTCCAGCTTGTTGGACTGGGTCGTGAGACTCCCCTCAGGCCGCATACTTGCTCTGGGTCCTCTGGCGCCGGATGGTCCTCTGCCCGCCCGGACCCTGGAGTGCCCGGGGTTCGGCGCCAGCTCCAGCCTCCCCGCCGAATCGGAGCGTCAATGTGGGCACCCCCTGTCCTCCACAAGGTACCACTCGGAGCGGGGGCCCCGGATGAGGTGCGCGCCGCTGCCCACCAGCCCAAGAAGCGCCGCAGGGGGGGAATATTATTTTTAACTCGATCTACTCTTGCCTTCCAGGTCAAGAGGGTGCCAGCCTTTTCGCCATACTCATAACTTTGCATGCTATGAGACGCCCACTGGGCCTTCACCTTTTGATCTAATTTGCCCCTAAATTCCTGACGAAGATGATCCAAATCAATAAGAACTTGTGTCAGCCCTTCAGAGTGCTCCTGAGTGCATCTTGACCTCTCATCCTCTAACTTAAGACTTTTTCCTTTGAGGTTTTGGAGTTCTTGAGCCTCCTCCCTATTTTTAGAACAGATCAGGCTATGTACCTGGCCTCTCAGATGGGCTTTAAAGGCATCCCAGACATAGTCTAAAGTTGTTGAACCTATATTTACGGAAAAAGAATCTAAGGTAGACGATTTAAGTGCCTTGATTATTTCAACGTTTGACAGCATTGCCCTTTTCAACGTCCATCTAGGCCTAAGGCTATACCTCCTCCCAAAATAGATAAAAAAGATAGGGGCATGATCTGATAGAAGACTAGGTAAAATGGAAATATCGGGTACGTTTTCCAGACTCAACTTGTCAGCTAAAACGTAGACAATTCTGGATGAGTGACCATGTTTTTTGCTGAAGAAGGTGTATCCTGGTTTATCACCCATCTTTGCCCTCCAAACATCGGCAAACCCTAGGTCATGAATCATATTAGCCATTGCCCGACGGGTACGTGGGGCTCAGACATAGTGGCTATGGTTAGATCTATTCCTTGATGGGTCGAAAAGGACGTTGAAATCACCACCAATTATTATAGGTGAAGTGGCTTCTATTAGTTTAGACTGCATTTTACAAATATGTGTCGGATCATCAACATTGGGGCCATAAAAGGAGGCAACAGTTAGCTCCATCCCTCTGATCTCCAACTGTGCAACGATCCATCTCCCTGTCTGATCTGTTGATGTTGATTTAATAATACATCTAGTTCCTGATTTAATCAAAATAGCCACCCCTTTATTATGCGCTACCTGTTCAGAGGAACAAAAATATTCTACCCAATGATACCTAGCAAAGATGGCCCAACATTCTAAATGGCTTAAATGTGTTTCCTGTAGGTGACAGACTTGGGCAGGTGATTGTTCTAGGTATTTCATGACCAATCTTTGTCTACGTGGACATCTCAACCCATTGATATTCCACGAGATAAACTTTATTTCACTACTCATCAAAGCAACCCCCTCTACCTGATGTCAAAACTTTACGCAGACGTTCTAATAGTGAATTAAAATTAAGGTTGAGATTGAGGATATTTTTTTGATTTTCTCCCACTGCAGCCAAACTCGTGCTCCCCCCAAACCTCTCCCACCCTGCCCTCGTGACCCCTCAACCCCCACACCTCCCCCACTCTAGGCATAAGCCCTTATGGCCTGAGTCCCCTGGGCGTGACATTAGGAAGCAGATTTTGTTTTATGTTATGTTATGTTATGTTATGTTAGTTGCATTTTAATGCGCACAGCTGCTCCAGCGAAGGAGCGTCCTGGCGCAGGGAAAGGTAAACACAACACAACACTAGGTCCGGTAACAAAAAGCAAACGATAAAAGCTAGAAACAATTAAAACAGGAAGGTTTTCAGGGCCCTGCGGAAAGACATTAGGTCATTCGAAAGGCGGATTTCCAAGGGGAGCGCATTCCAGAGGGTTGCGGCTTTCACGCGGAAGGAGCGACCCCCCATCCGACTAAGTCTGAAACGGGGGACGACCACCAAGGACTGTCCAAGGGATCGTAGTGAGCGGGTAGGAACATAGGGAGAGATCAGTGTATTGAGTATTCCGGGTGCCAACTCTCTCAGAATTTTAAAAACCAGGCAGAGAGCCTTGAATTGGATACGCTTGCATATCGGGAGCCAGTGCAAGGACCGCAGGGTGTTAGAGGTAGGGCAGGTTCGAGGCAGACCAACCACCGCCCTAGCCGCCGCATTCTGGACTCGTTGTAAACGAAGAATCTCGGCTTGGTTCGCTCCTAATAGGAGAGAACTGGCGTAATCCAACCGCGAGATGATCATTGCTTGAATGACCAGCTGTCTTGTAGGAGCATCGAAGAATCGCAGCAGGGGTCTTAGCCCGCGTAGTACTCCAAAACAGCAGGCCGCCACTCTCTTTGTATGAGTCACAAAGCTTAGCGTGTGGTCAAGCCATACTCCGAGATTCCTGAGTTCCAGGACAGGGGCCGGCGCTGATCCCAGCTCTGGAGGCCACCATTCGTCCCCCCAGTGGTCCGCTTCCCTTCCAACGATCATCACCTCTGTTTTTGACGCGTTCAGCTGGAGACAGTTGTTATTCATCCAGCTGGCCACCTCTCTCAGTCCACTTCGGAACCTGAGGGCATCCTGCTTGGCATCCCCGCTGATCGTAACCGCCAACTGAGTGTCGTCAGCATAGGAGACCATGGTAAGGCCCCATTGCCTGACGACCTCAGCCAGCGGCTGCACGTACAGATTAAAAAGCGTGGGACTCAGCGAGGAGCCCTGAGGGACCCCCAGGTCCAAAGGATGGTACTTGGACTGAAAAGGAGGGGTGGCAACGCAGAAGGAGCGATCACTGAGGAAGGAGCGGAACCACTGCAGAGCTGAACCACAAAAGCCAATGTCCTGCAGGCGGTGTAGCAAGATGCGATGGGAGACAGTGTCAAAGGCAGCGCTCAGGTCTAGTAAAATAAGCGCTGCCGTTTGACCTGCATCGAGCACACTTCGCAAATGCTCAACCATTGCCAGAAGGGCCGTCTCAGTGCTGTGGCCAGCACGAAACCCATTCTGCGTGGGATCCAGGACATTCACAAGGGTCATATGCTCCGTGAGGGCCCGATTTACATGGGCCTCCATAACCTTGGCCGGCCAAGGGAGCAAAGATATAGGGCGGTAGTTTTCAGGTCTCGAAGGATCCAAAGATGGTTTTTTTAGGATCGGGGAAACCACCGCTTGCTTCCATTTGGCAGGCACCAGGCCAGAGGTTAGGGAGAGGTTAATCAGGGAACACACTGCTGTGCGTCCCTGAAAAGCAACGTCCCTGAAAAGAGCAGATCTTACCGGGTCTGCAGGCGATCCAGACTTGACTCGCAGGGCCCACTTTGCGAACTCCTCATTGGAGATGGTAGGAAGGGAGTGCAGCGATGGACAGCTGCTAGAGCCGCTCCAGGGAATCACAGGAGACAGTGTACTTGGAAACGCCAGATAGATTTTCCTGACTTTATCCAAAAAAAAGGTGGCTAGGGCTTCACAGTGGGCGGTGGAACTGTCCAACTGTGGGGGAACTCTCTTTGCCATTAAGTCTTTTATGGTTTTAAAGATGGTTTTAGTCGGGTTAAGGCTATTTCGAAATTCGGCTGCGTAAAACGCCGCCCGGGCCCTGCATATAGCTCGATGGTAAAGCTTAACTAAGGCCAGGTAGATGGATTTCTTGTCGGCATCGTACGACTTACGCCACACCCTTTCCGCCCGTCTGCAAGAGGACTTCATTGCACGCAGCGCGCTGTCATGCCAGGGGCTAGCCTGCCGGGGACTAGACTTGCTGGAGATGATAGGTACCAGGACGTCCAGCGCCCTGGTAATCCAGTTACAGAACCGGTCATAGCCCGAGGTGGCATTCAGCAGGGGACCTAATGGCTCAGCACCCATAATGCGGTGAAGGTCCTCTAACCTAAGTTTGTTCCAGTGGCGCCGGGGTATCCGCAAAGGAGGCGGTATAGTGGGATTGGCAGGGAGGGGAAGCCAAGCAGACACCAGATAGTGGTCAGACCATATCACAGGATCAACCGCCACAATCCGAACATCAGAGAGAGTGGTAAAAAACGGATCAAGGGTGTGGCCGGCCACGTGTGTAGGCTGAGAAATAAGCTGGGTCAACTGCAAAGCCTCTAAATCGGCCAAAAAACCACTGATGGCCAGAGACTCTAACCTATCAAAGTGGAGATTTAGGTCGCCCAAGATAGAAAAGTTTGCACAGCCGCTAGCCAATAGGCTGACAGCCTCCGGAAAGGCACCTCTAAAAGCTACATCGCTGCCTGGAGGGCGATAGACAACCATCCCTGACAGCGAGAACTGAGGGCTGATGGAAACCTTAAACAGCGCACTCTCACATCCAGCAATCTGCAAGACCGTCCAGGTACATGTAAAGGCGGATCTGATAAATAAGGCGATCCCTCCACCTCTAGAATGGCGGTTAGATCTAAAGCATGAATAGCCCGGAGGACAGGCAAGATTGACTATGGCGTCATCAGTATCTTGTAGCCAGGTTTCAGTTACAGCCAACAGATCTGGTGTCTTATCCAAAATGAGATCAGCCACAGACAGATGGTGTTTCACTAGAGATCTGGTGTTCAGATTTAAAAATCGTAGACCAGATCCCAAGCTACCAGGCAACGGAGAGAGACCAGGAGGAGCTCGTGGGGCGGGAGAAGTGGCGAGCTCGCGAATACCTACAGGCTGGTCCAATGACCATCTGTTGCAAGCACACTGAAACGGGCCACACAGCGGATGGTGGGGTGTGGCAGAGCAGCGTGGGAGAGTATCTCTGATGGCAAGACGCGAGGCACCGGAATACATAATCATCCTGACAGGGCGACAGCTACGGGCACACAAATATACACTAAGTAAAGATAAAAGATAAAATCCCCGGCGTACCGCGCGTACTTAGCGCGGACGGGCGCAGACGGGCAGACTCTGGCTCGACTCCGGCGCGAGTCAGGCGCTACCGCTGCGCGTCACCGCTGCGCTAGCAGAGTGAGCTTTAAATACCAGCTCACCTGGGCTACATGAAGCGCTAGAGCGCTGCAGCAAGTGGCACAGGAGGCAGAGACCACCCCAAGATGGCGGCCAAGCGCCACGAAGAAACTACAAAACCGGTGAAATTCCGCGAAAAAACGCGGTGGGGGCACAATTTAAAATGTAGGTATGAGGCCAGAAACAGTTATACAAATAAAACGAGGCTCCAAACAAAAATAGTGCAAATGTCAGAAACGAGCTTTAAAATCAATAATAAGCGCAGCGCGCTTAAATGCGACTAGTATAGCGCATGCAGGCACCTTTCCCAAGGGAGGACAGTGGGAGAGCTCGCCTTAAATACCAGCTCACCTGGGCTACATGAAGCGCTAGAGCGCTGCAGCAAGTGGCACAGGAGGCAGAGACCACCCCAAGATGGCGGCCAAGCGCCACGAAGAAACTACAAAACCGGTGAAATTCCGCGAAAAAACGCGGTGGGGGCACAATTTAAAATGTAGGTATGAGGCCAGAAACAGTTATACAAATAAAACGAGGCTCCAAACAAAAATAGTGCAAATGTCAGAAACGAGCTTTAAAATCAATAATAAGCGCAGCGCGCTTAAATGCGACTAGTATAGCGCATGCAGGCACCTTTCCCAAGGCCAACATCCTCCCACCCCCTGGGAAGATCAACATATAATTGAATAGCCTCCCCCCACAACCTACACCGCACTCCAATACTTATTTTGTCAATAAGAGCATCTACATCCTCAATTAAGCGTAAGTTATGCATGTGGTTGTTCTACATGATACGCAGAGATGCTGGAAATCTCAATTGTGCCTTAGCCCCCAAAGAGTTTAGGATTACCATTCTGTTACCAAGCTCCCATTGTTTTGTTGCAGTGATATGAGAGATATCTGACCGAATGGTATATGAGTAAAGATTGGAGGAGGAATTAGCTTTTATCAGACCTTCTGTAAGAGCCAAGGATAAAATCTTTTCTTTTATAGTGTACGTAAGAACATTTACTAAGATTTTCCTTGGCTTCTGTTTTGCAGCATTTCTCTTAAACGGATCCCGATGAACCCGTTGGATGTCATGTACCAGATCTATTTCCGGAAAATCTTTCAAAATAGTATCTTTTAAAAGAGAAATCACAAAGCTTTTGACATCTGCTCCTTCCAAACCTTCGGGTACATTTAACAGTCTTAGATTGTTTTTTCTCGAATTGTTCTCAAGGCGCTCTACGTCATCCTTTTAGTTCTCTGTTTTGAATGACTCATTTATCCATTTCCTTAGTAGATGAGTGGAGAGCCCCCTTGATTTTAGGAATTTCAGATTCTAGAACATCTGTTCTCTGTGAAACTTCTTCCAATGTATGGGCTAATACCTCACACGATGCTTGAATTGCAGTTTGATTTGACTCTGAGACTGTAAATCTCTTTCCTATATCCTCCTTAAGGGCCAGTAGGATATATGCTAATGACCCGACCCCAGACCCGGCAGAGACTACCACTGGAGATGTTAGAGGTGTTAAAGATGTTAAATCTACATTCACAGATGCAGAGAGGGAGCCCGACAGATCTTCTTGGACCTCCAATATCGAAAATCTGTTAGAGGTTCCAACAGAGGGATGAATGACTGAATGCTGCTCACAGGGCACTTCAGTTGTTTCAGTTCCCACTCCTGCAGCCTTACTCGTTGGTCTAGATGGAACAAGAGACTGCATGCTGTTTTTTGACAGGAGAGGGTTTGATGAAGAAGCAGGCTGTGGACTATTAGACACCTAAAAGTTACCTTTGTTGGGCCCCCGACTCGTAGGGGTAGACAGTACCTTATAGAACGTTTTTAGGGAGGGTGTGATTTTCACTTTAGAAGAGAGGACTTTCTTCCCCCTACCGCTCCCTTTTCTACTTACTGCAGTGGCGGTCTCCGTAGTAACTTTCCCCCTGCCCTGCCTAGCAGTAGCCCTAACTTCCGCAACAGGGGGCGAAACTCGAGTTGGTATTAAGGTGTCTGAACCTAATTCAAGCTTAATAGCTCTAGTACGCAGTGTATATCTGCAAACATTAGGTATTGAAATGCCACTACAATGGAGCTGAGCATCACCGCTCTTCATGCAATACTGGGGCCCCACCTGCGGCGTGCCAGCCCCTGCTGGGCCCCCCTGCCCACAAGAGACTCCTCTAAATACAGTCGGGATTAACGGTGGGTTCAAAGGGTCCTCAAAGCAGCAACAATCAGAGTTCTTCCCTTCGTCTCGAGCGGCAAAGGTGTATTCAAAGGGGATAAGGATAGAAAGCCCTACCTCACTCCGGTGTCCTACCACTCTTTCCCCGCTCCGGTCTCCGGTCTTCAAAGAAACATAATCGCAGGTGCTGACTCTTCCCACGTAGACCTGGACCTGCAGGCAAGGGATACCACAACGCCTCCACTCCCGCGCCGCGCCTACTGACCTCAAGAGGGCCGGCTCCTGCACCTTCGTTCTGCTCCAGAGGTCGGGCACCATTCAGAGAACAGGAAACCAGCCACACACGGAGCTAAAGACGCCAACACGTTTAAAGTAAGAGGGAGATTAGGCTCCAAGGATGGGGGGGATCCGTTAAGGTGCTTCAAGAAATCATTCAAAATGTTCCATATAAAGGCACGCCAGGCTGGGAGCGAAGGTACTCCCCATGCAAGTACCTTGTATTTGATTCTATATGTTGGTCTTGTACATGAAAAAGTTATTCTTCAGAGCTAGGTTGAAAACAGTCCATGATGAAGTTCACCGGGGTTGATGTGGAGACCCCTGTAGTCTGAAGTAGATTTTCTATCACTTCTATAGTAGCGATGTTGGTATAGAGTGCTTCCACATCCAGGGTCATTAAGAAATTGATTTCTTCTTTGTTTGTAGTGTTTGTTATGAGGTTAAGTACTTCCCTAGCGTCTTTTAGGTAGGATGGGATGGTTTGAACAAGTGGACGCAAAAAGTGATCGAAAAATTGGCTCAAGGATTCCAACACGGAATCAATGCCTTAGACAATTCTGGTGGTGGATATATGCCCTTGTGTATCTTGTGTAACATGTAAAAGTACAGTATCCTAGGGGATGTGTTCACTAGGAAACCCGCCTCTTGTTTTGAGATCCATCATTGCGTTTCTGCCTCATTCACTGTGATTCTTATCTGAGTTAGCATAGATTCCCTGGAGTCAGCTTCCAGTTTTTTGTAATATCTCGTATTGGCTAGTTGCCGCAGACATTCCTGGTCATAATCACAGCTGATCATAATGACTTTGGCCCCTTCTGTGTGCGCTGGTTTAATGACAATCGTCTGATCTTCACTGAGTACCGACAAAGCTCCCCTCAGTTTGAGCGGTAGGCTGTTGTAAAGTCTTGTAGGTTCCAGTCCATTCACTTCCTTTAACACAGCTTTCTCGAAAGTGACAATCTCACTAGGTACCATGGCGGTCGTGGGAGTAAATTTTGATGGTGTTTTGAGTCCTGTATCTGCCCTGTCAGGTCTGGATCTCAGTCGTATTTTCCTAAAGAATTGATGTAGTTCTCCGGTGAGTTTAAATTGGTCTTCTTTAGTAGTTGGTACAAAGCCAAGGCCTTTGGGGAGTACTGTCAGTTCGTCTTTTGAGAGCATTCTGTCAGAGATGTTGACATTCAGTTTTTTTTGGTTGTCTGATTCATGGTCTGTCGTTGAGTTTCGGTGTCCCGCCATTGGACTTATTTTTGGTTGCTGCTTCTTCTTCCTCTGCCTCTGTTCCAAAAAGGTTGGGGAGATGGTGTTGGAAGAAGGGTTGGAATCCTTGTTGGGGTCCTGCTTAACCTGGGTACCACATGGGTTTTAGAGCTGGATATGGCTGGTCTCCGTACATTGTGGGTGGAGGTAATATGCCTTGTCGATTTCTGCTGGTGCCCCAGTCGGCGTTGCTCGAATCGCTATGGGAGGATTAGTTTGACCCGATTGACGTTGTTTAGCCTTCTTCGGAGGACATGTCACTTCCAGGTGGTTGGTAGTCTTCTTTAATGTAAGGATATACTCTCTCCTTATCGAGTTGCCTGACATCTTTCTGTAATTTCTATATTTTCTGTTGCATTAAATAGACTTTATGCTCATTCATGTCTGTATTAATTTCCGCTAAGCATGTTTTATAGGCGGTGATGCTAATCCCTGTCTTCAATCAATTTTCTGCTAGTTGATTTTTATGATTAGAGCATCTGACAGGCACTTGGCAGTACTGATGATTAAGACCAGCCAATCCCAAGTCCATTTCCAGGCAATCTAGCTTCATTTATTGTCTGAATATTAGATCTTCAAGGAAGATGTGGGGAGCCGTGGTTCTTAGTAATCCGTTGGGTGCCAGGTTAGGTCTAAGGTACTCTGTCAACACAGCAACATGGAGTGCTATTTTCACCTGTTGTTTCTTGAGGGAGGCAATTTAGTTCCAATTCCCATGGTTGCTAGTAGTCGCCATATTACCACCTGTATTGAGTAGTGAAGGAGCCCTCAGAATTTCTGCTACAATGTCTTCCCCCTAGCTGAGTTCAAGGTTCTCATCCATGGTGAATATGTATCTATGTATCACGGAGTGTTGGAAGGAGACAATGGTGTGAGGGAGAAAAGATAACACTAAGGTAGTCCCTCGGCTGAGCCGCTATGCTAATGTCTATCAAAAAGAAGGGGGGGACTAGGAGCTGATAAAGGTCCAGTACCTGTGCTCCAAGGACGATAATGAACCAACAAAAGGAGGTTACTGTTCCTAAAGGAACACAGATCGTTTCTGAGAAAAGTAGGGTAGAGAGAAACGGGTGTCTAGGTACTGCACCAAACATAAAAGGACTACAAGACTGTCTCTTGTTGCCCTCACACATCCCTAGGGATGTCATGCTTCATCATTGGGTGGAGCTCCTCATAGGGCCATAGCTGCAATGAACTACGGGTCCCCCGAAGGGTCACTTTAACAGAGATCCTTTTATTTCACTGTTTGATGAGTGTGAGAGTGTGTCCTACATAAGGTCGTGAGAGGTGGGTGTGAGACTAAATTTCAAAACAGGCTAGAGGATATCCCAAACTTTTTAATATGCTGATTCCCCTGCCAGAGTAAAAAACCGTGAGATTCGTGTTACTTGTGGGTTGGTAGTGACCCCTAGTAAGTGAAGAAGGTCGACATGTTTCGCGCCTAAAGTTGGTCAAACTGATCATGCCGGTGCTCTGGTCCGATCACAGGCTGATCAGATTTTCGGTGCTGGAGAGTGCGCGGCCGGATAACAGTGCCTCAGTCTTGTCTAGACCGACCTCGAGAGCGCTGCACAGAGTGACACCTGACATGCTGGAACAGGCGCTTCTGGATCACCCATGCCATCTTTCGGGTGATCTGGATAGCGACACTGAGGCTCTGCAGCGGTGGCTCATTGATAGGCTGGACGATCTGGCCCCCAAGGTAGCCCTCCGATCCACGGTGGCACGGCAATCTGCACCATGGTTTACGGAGGCTCTTCGTGTGGCTCGCAGCCAATGTAAGGTGGCTGAGAGGGCCTGGCGACGTTTGTATGATGGGGAGGCTAAACTCGCCTACAAGGCGGTGGTGAAGGCCTACCATCGGGACATTCTGGGAGCTAAGAGGGACTATTTGGCTAGGAGGATCGAGGCTTCCGCGAACTCCTGTAAGGAGATCTTCACCATTGTGAAGGAGTTCACGACCCCTAGTTCCCAATCGCCCCCTCTAGTTTCTTCAGATACGTGGGCAGGTGATCTGGCCGGCTTCTTCACTAATAAGATCAAGGCGATTCAGGCCTCCTTTGTGGAAGGACCGGAGGATGGAAGCGGCGTCACCGGGGCTGGGTGCGGATTTCCGCACACACCGACGGCGGTGCTGTCTGATTTTCCTACTGTTTCCAGCGATGTGTCCAGGCAGCTGTTGGCCAATTTGAAATCTGGCTCGCCACTTGACCCCTGCCCCGCCAAATTTTTGGCTGGGATGGCAGAGGTGGTGAATCCGCTGGTTAATCCCATCCTCAACGCCTCGCTGAGGGAGGGGAGGGTCCCCAGCTCTTGGAAGAGAGAGATGGTGATCCCCCTCCTAAAGAAACCGGGTCTCGACGTCGAGGTTCTGGCCAATTATAGGCCAATTTCACTTCTTCCGGCCCTCACGAAGATCACGGAAAAACACGTACACGGTGTCCTGTCGCGCTTTCTGGAAGCTAACAATCTGCTCCATCCATCTCAATCCGGTTTCCGTCCTAATTTTAGTACGGAAACGGCATTGCTAGAGGTCACTGAGATCATCAGGGAGACTCTTGATGTCGGCGGGAGGGCGATGCTGGTCATGTTAGATCTATCGGCGGCCTTCGACACCGTCCCCCACAGGGCGCTCTTAGCGAGGCTTTATGACATCGGCCTTAGGGGGACGGCGCTCAGGTGGTTTACATCCTTTCTTGAAGGCCGCCGCCAGACGGTCTGGGTTTCCCAGAGCTCTGCCGAGATGCCGCCATTGGGAGTTGGGGTTCCACAGGGATCTGTGTTGAGCCCCACGTTGTTTAACATCTTTATGTCCCCTTTGGCGGCCTTGGTGGAAGCATATGGGGCCCAGATCATCTCTTACGCCGACGACACGCAACTCCTCTTCACATGCGGGAAAGACCAGGAGTTTGATGGAGGGAGAATTCGGGACTGTCTTACATTGGTCTTTGACTGGTTCCAACGGAACAGTCTAAGGGCCAACTCGAGCAAGTCCGAGGTTCTGTTTTTTGGTTGCGGTGTCGATCCGGAGTGGCAGCATTGGTGGCCGTCCGACATGAGCCCTCCTGCACAGTCTTCCTTGGTGGCTAAAAACCTGGGTGTCAAGCTGGACAACCAGCTATCGCTGCGAACACACATTCTGGGTCTGGCTGGCACCTGTTATGGAATTTTGAAAATGCTCCGTAAATTCCTGCCCCTGCTGTCTGAGGAGCACAGGCGTATTACTGTGCAGGCTCTCGTCGGTTCGAGGCTTGATTATGCTAATGCCCTCTTCCTTGGCCTCCCTGATTACCTAGTTCAGCGCCTACAGGTGGTACAGAACTCTGCCGCCCGGGCTATCTTTGGCCTGCGTAGACGAGCCCGAGCTTCCGGGCTGCTTCAGGCGCTACATTGGCTGCCTGTCCGGAAGCGGATCCAGTTTAAATCCCTGACTCTGATGCACAAAGCCCTGTTTGGATCAGGGGCTGGATACCTGCGGCGGAGACTAGCCTTCTATCGACCAGTCCGCTCCTTGCGCTCGGAATCCCTTTACAAAGCGGTGGTCCCTCGGGTGAGGAAGGCCCGCACGGGAGGGCGCTCTTTCAGCTGCAAAGCCCCACAGCTGTGGAACTCGCTTCCTCTTTCGCTGCGCAGCACTGTCAATTTGTTCCAGTTCAGGAAGAGCCTGAAGACCTGGCTTTTTAATCTTTAGGCTGTTCTTATTGCTTCAGTTTCAGTTCTTTTTCTCATTTTTTTGCTGTGTTGTGTTATTTTTATTCTGAGATGCAGGTGGAAAGCGCCGGGACACTCTTTTCGAGTAGCCGTGCGCTATAAAAGAACGCTGTAACATAACATAACATAACATAGAAAGCAAAAAGTGATGGTGAGAAACGTAAGGTACAATTACTGTGGACCAAGACTGACCTTTTGATCAAAATACTTCTTTAATGATTTCTGTGAGCACTCGAAAAGCTAGTGTTTTTTCTTCACCATGATAGTTCTATTCAAAACATCTCTCATACATAGTTGAGTGTTATGACCTTTGCCGCACAAATAATATGACCCCATTAATATGTTTTAACCATACTAATACAACCGATTGCCATTTCATTAGTGATCCACTAATTCGAAATAACTTTGGAAATTGAACATTTGCTCCATTCCAAGATGGCGCCTGCACATGCGCAATGACATTGAACATGCCCAGTGAAGGCCAGGCAGCCGGAAATCAGGCATCGGGAAGAAGCTTACTTGATGGACAACGGTGTACCGTGCAGCCAGTATCCAGGCACGCATGGGTAGGTGCAGCGAGTCGCGCACCTGACAAAACCGTGAGTAACATGATTCTCCGATCAGAGGTGTTCCTAACCACAACTCATACCATTAATAAAGTGTCATTTTTAATATATGCCTCCTTTTCTCCTCTTCCCTCTCGTTTTACTCCGAAAGATACTAACAGCCCGTAACGGTGCGGGAGATTGTTCGTTAGCCTATGAAGCCTTATTTCTAGAATAATTAGGTAAGACTACTCAATTACCAATTGCACTACATTGTATTCCACGTCACCACTAATCTACGCTATGTTGCTCATAGTACCACTAACAAACAAAGGGGCATGCGACACAGTTAATGCTACACGTGTATTTATTTTAAAGAAAATACTTATGGGAAAAATTAAAGGCGCAATGACCTTGAAATGAATGATGGCTCCTCATTGTACTATTCAATGTTTATCATTGTCTGCTGTCCCCTAAATAACCAGTGAGTCTGTATCTAGTGTTTATTTACCAACTAGATATCCACACTTGGACATCAAATAATTGTATGTTTTGTGTCTGTCTATGTACCACGTGTTTTTCTTTTCTCTCTCTTAGGTCGAACCAAGAGTGATAATTATCACAAGCAGGTGCCACCCTAAAAATTGCAAGGGGGACCACTCAATCAAAAATTTAAGATTGAGGTTGACTCACAGACACTATTTGCTTTCTGTGGTCCTGATGAAGTGCCAAGGGTCAATTTGACCAACTTTAGGCGCAAAACATGTCGACCTTGTTCAGTTACTAGGGTCACTACCACCCCACAAGTAACATGAACCTCACGTTGTTTACTCTGGCAGGTGAATCAGCATATTAAAAAGTATGGGATATCCTCTAGCCAGTTTTAAAATTTAGTCTCACATCAACCTCTCACGACCCCACTTAGGAAGCACTCTCACACTCATCAAACAGTGAAATAAAAAGATCTCCACTAAAGTGACCCTTCGGGGGACCGGTAGGGTATTGCAGCACCGGCCCTATGAGCACCGTCCAATAATGAAGCATGACATCCCTAGGGATGTGTCAGTGCAACAAGAGACAATCTTGTTGATTGTCCTTATAATGTTTGGTGTAGTACCTAGACACTCGTTTCTCTCTACCCTCCTTTTCTCAGACACGATCTGTGTCACTTTAGGAACAGTAACCCCCTTTTGTTGGTTCAGGGATTTGTTGACAGCAGGAACCAATGGTGTAGAGGCTCACAGTGGAAGAAAAGGTAGTCGGTGGTGACGTCCAGCCCCACTGCTCCCCTTCCCCCACTAGCTTCACTCCTGGCTTCAGCAACAAGCTAGCCACCCGCAAGCTCTTTGAAACATTGAGATTGTTTTAATATCTTTCTTCTGTCACCAGAAGGATCCTGAAATAAAGAACAAATGTCATATTCTATTGCACTATGAAGTAAATAAAATTATCCTGATTGAATCAGCCTGTTAGCCTGATGTGTAGCGAGGTAAACAGACATAATATCGAATAAAAAATATCGACAGGACAGAATATCGAGTTTTTAATATAGAATGGACAGAATATCGAATTGCCAAAATATAGTGGTGAAGAATATCGAAAATCAGGTAAGAAATATCGATTTAAATAATATAGAAGTAAGTAATATCGACAGTCATAATATAGTTGTTAAAAATATAGATTTTTTTTATAGTGTTTTAAGTGTTAGTATATGTGTTAAAAGTATGTATTAATTTTGGAATGTATGTTTGAATATTTTTAAAGTAATTAATTTTAGGTTATTTAATTTTTGTATAATTTAATTCCGTAGTGGGTTGTGGGTTTATAGGGGACTAGAGTGGGAGGTAATTTAATTATAGTACATTAAACAATAATTTTTAGGAATTATTAATTATTTTTAATTTAATTTTGCGTTTTACTTCTGTAGCGGGTTGTGGGTTTATAGGGGAATAGGGTGGGAAGTAATGTAATTGTTATTAGGTAATTATTAATTGGTATTGAAAATTAATTGGTTGTTGATTAATTATTAATTGGTAAATAATTTTTCTTAATTGGTAATTAATTTGTATTAATTGTTTAATTGATAATTATGTTAATTGTATTAATTTATTATTTGTAGCGGGTTGTGGGTTTATAGGGGAATATGGTGGGAAGTAATTTAACTGTAAATAATTATTATTGAAATTATTTTTGTATATCGATAATTAATTTATTATTAATTAATTATTAATTGGTATGATTTGTATTTAGTATTTTTTGTTATTGAAAATGAATTGGTTGTTAATTAATTATTAATAGGTAATTAATTAAAAAATAAATTATCGGTATTTATAATTAATTATTAAATATTGTATGATTGGTAATTAATTTTAATACTTTTTCTGGTATTAATAATTAATGTATTTTTAATTAAATATTAAAATATTATTTTCCCTACTATTGCACTCACTGGAGTGGGAATAGTAATTTTTACCCCTACGCTATCCAACGCTTTCCCTACTGTTGCACTCTCTGGAGTGGGAATAGTAATTTTTACCCCTACTCTATCCAATGCTTTCCCTACTGTTGCACTCTTTGGAGTGGGAATAGTAATTTTTACCCCTACGCTATCCAACGCTTTCCCTACTGTTGCACTCTCTGGAGTGGGAATAGTAATTTTTACCCCTTTGCTATCCAATGCTTTCCCTACTGTTGTACTCTCTGGAGTGGGAATAGTAATTTTTACCCCTACTCTATCCAATGCTTTCCCTACTGTTGCACTCTTTGGAGTGGGAATAGTAATTTTTACCCCTACACTATCCAACGCTTTCCCTACTGTTGCACTCACTGGAGTGGGAATAGTAAATTGTACACTCCCGCTATCCAACGCTCTCCCTACTGTTGCACTCTCTGGAGTGGGAATAGTAATTTTTACCCCTACGCTATCCAATGCTTTCCCTATTATTGCACTCTCTGGAGTGGGAATAGTAATTTTTACCCTCCTGCTATCCAACGCTTTCCCTACTGTTGCACTCTCTGGAGTGGGAATAGTAATTTTTACCCTCCCGCTATCCATCGCTTTCCCTACTATTGCACTTACTTGAGTGATAATAGTAAATTTTATCCACCCGCTATCCTACGCAAAAAATATTGAATATTTTTTATTAATATTACGTTAATATATATGTATTAATTTTTTTATTTTTTACTTACATTAATTATTTATTAATGTTAAAGTTGTTTAAGTATTTTTAGGTATGTTTCAGTTAATTATATGTATTATTTCATTAATTTTACATTACTTTTAAGACATTTAAAAAATTCGATATTTTGACTAACTATATTTTTTACAACGATATTTTGGATTCTATATTTTTGTACTTACCTGTTTGGAGATAGGCATTCGATATTTTGGCATTCTATAATTTTTCCTCTATATTTTGGTAGGTCGATATTCTCATTCTCGATATTTTGTCAGTGATCCGTGTAGCGACAATGAAGTAAGAGAAACTCTAGCATAGCAGTAAAATCACTTTCTTCTGTAGAGCACACAATAGGTTTCCAAAACAAACTTCACAGTCCTGTTGCCTGGAACCTGCACCCCTGAGTAGGTAAGGTTCACTCTAAGACACAGGAATAACCCAAAATATTAATAGTAATGTTCTTTTAACAATGTGTATACAAAATATTCTCTATCGTTCAACATATTAGGGAAATGCTGCTTGCACCATCCTACTCCTTGGAACAGTTGTGCTAGCTCGCTCGTGCAGCCAGATCCAGGATCTTGTTCTCAGGCCAGGTCCCCTCCCCCACTGCGCCAGCGTTCCCTGCTGGTGCTCTGCCTGCTGCCCTTGCCACTGCTGCTGTTGGAAGTTCGAGGCCCTCCTCCACTCGCAGGCTCCCGCCTGCGCCTCATCCCTGGTGGCCCAGTGGTGGGCGGTAAGTATCAAGTCTGACCTCTTCCTCTATCCGTCTTTCTCTCTCCCGATTTCCCTCCTCCTGCTTGTCTGCTGCCCTTAATTGTATTCTGCCTTTGCCTTTGCTAGTTTCATTTTTCGTAAGCTTTTCTGCCTTTAGCCTGCCTGTCTGTTTCCTCCTAATTGTATTTTGCCTTTGCCTCTGCTCGTTTCATTTTTCGTAAGCTTTTCTGCCTTTAGCCTGCCTGTCTGTTTCCTCCTAATTGTATTTTGCCTTTGCCTCTGCTCGTTTCATTTTTCGTACGTTTTTCTGCCTTTAGCCTGCCTGTTTTTTCTCTCACTCTCTGTTCTTCAGTGCTGTTGGTCTTTTTTCAGCACCCTTCTCCCCCCGCCCGCCCCCCGCTCTCCTTTCCCGCCGCTGCCTCCCCTGCGGCCCCGCCCCCATCCTCTCCTATTCGCCACCCGCCTCCCAGCTGCTGCTCCTCCCTTCCTCCACCCTTCTTAAGGCAGGCCGCTGCGCGGCCGCGCAACGGACGTGGCGAGCCGGAGGCGCGCCAGAGGCAAGCCCGTCTGCGCCCGTCCGCGCCCAGCGCCAGGACCCCTTGCCCCCGACGATGCCAGCCCACACGACAGACTTACGCCGCCGCCACCCTCAACGCACTCAAACCCGGCCGGAACCCCGCCTGCTACTGAGCCACCCCGAAACACACCCACGGACCCTTCACCTGCCAAGCCTGCAATTTCACCTGCCTCCGGACCTGCACCGCACCTGAAAGGCCAGGCACCAGCAACAACTACCTCAAGTGCATCCTGCTCAACACCCGCTCCTTCCACAGACACGCCGTCAAACTCTGGAACCTGCTCGACACAACTTCACCAGACGTCGCCTTCCTCACGGAAACCTGGATGAACGCCTCCTCAGCCCCCGACATCGCCATAGCCATCCCGGACGGATACAAGATCACCCGGAGGGATCGCGCCAACCAGACCGGAGGAGGCATCGCCATCATCCACAGGAACACCATCCGCATCACGACCAACTCCGACGACACCCTCACAGCCGCCGAGCACCTTCACTTCCAGATACACACCGACCCCAAGACCACCCTCAGAGGCACTCTCATCTACAGACCCCCGGGACCACGCACACAATTTAGCAAAGCCATCGCAGACTTCATCAGCCCGCACGCCCTCACCTCCTCTGACTACATCCTCCTAAGGGACCTCAACTTCCACTTGGAGAACAACAATGACAGCAACACCACCACCCTGCTGGACAACCTCGCCAACCTCGGACTCAAGCAACTGGTGAACACCCCCACCCACTACGCCAGCCACACGCTTGACCCCGTCTTCTCCTCCAGCAAGCACATCTCCTTCAGCCACTCCACCGAACTTCATTGGACTGATCACAGCTGCGTCCACTTCAACTTCAGGAGAACCACGACCCACCACCACCCGCAACAGGCTCCCCGCAGGAGCTGGAACAAGATCACCGCCGGCCAACTCACCACCTCCCTCAGCCAGAACCCTCCCGCTAGCGCAACGGACCCCAACGAAGCAGCCCGCAACTTCACACAGTGGCTCACCAACTGCGCCGACGACCTCGCACCTCTGAAGAACCCACCCAGCAGACCCGGCAGCAAGAAAGCCTCGTGGTTCACCAACGAACTCAAAACATTCAAGAAAAACTGCCGCACCCTCGAAAAAGCCTGGCGCCACAACCAGACTACAGAAAACATGACAGCCCTCAAGAACGCCACCCGCATACACCACCAGCTGATCCGCACCACCAAAAGAACAACATTCAAAGAACGACTGGACAACAACACCCACAACAGCAAGGAACTCTTCAGCATCGTCAAAGAGCTCTCCAACCCCAGCGCCGGAAACAACGACATCACACCCTCGCAAGACCTCTGCGACTCACTCGCCTCATTCTTCCACCGCAAGATCGCTGACATACACAACAGCTTCGGCGCACAGACCACGCACCCAACCACCGAACCAACGCCCCCCACCACCACCCTCTGCAACTGGACCCCGGTCAGCACCGAAGACACCACCCGCACGATGAACACCATCCACTCCGGATCCCCTGCCGACCCCTGCCCCCACCACGTCTTCAACAAGGCCGACTCCATCATCGCACCCCAACTCCGGGACATCATCAACATCTCCTTCACCACTGCCACCTTCCCGGAGAGCTGGAAGCATGCCGAGCTCAGCGCCCTCCTGAAGAAACCGACAGCGGACCCTACCGACCTCAAGAACTTCCGCCCCATCTCGCTCCTCCATTTTCCTGCCAAAGTCATTGAGAAGACCGTCAACAAACAGCTCGCTGCTTTCCTCGAGACGAACGGATCCTTCGACCCCTCACAGTCCGGTTTCCGAGCCAACCACAGCACCGAGACTGCCCTCATCGCAGCCACCGACGACATCAGATCCCTGCTCGACAACGGGGAAACAGCTGCCCTCATCCTCCTGGACCTCTCTGCAGCGTTCGACACAGTTTGCCACCGCACACTAATACAGCGCCTCTGCAACACCGGAATCCAAGAGAAGGCACTGGAGTGGATTATCTCGTTCCTCGCCAGAAGAACCCAGAGAGTCCGCCTCCCCCCGTTCCGTTCCGCAGCCACCGAAGTCATCTGCGGCGTACCTCAAGGATCCTCGCTCAGCCCCACCCTCTTCAACGTCTACATGAGCCCCCTCGCGGCCATCGCACGCCAACACAACCTTAACATCATTTCCTACGCTGATGACCCCCAGCTGATCCTCTCCCTCACCAACGACCCCGCCGGAGCCAGCCTACACGAAGGACTGAAAGACGTCGCCGAGTGGATGGAGAACAGCCGCCTGAAATTGAACTCAGACAAGACGGAAGTCCTCATCCTGGGATCATCCCCCTCCGCCTGGGACGACTCCTGGTGGCCCCCTGCCCTGGGCACCACCCCCAAGCCAACGGACCACGCACGAAACCTGGGCTTCATCCTGGACTCCTCCCTCTCGATGACCAAACAAGTCAACGCCGTCTCGTCATCCTGTTTCAACACCCTGCGCATGCTCCGAAAGATCTTTCGATGGATCCCCACCAAAACCAGGAAGACGGTCACCCAGGCACTCGTCACCAGCCGACTGGACTACGGGAACACCCTCTACGCGTGATCCACAGCCAAACTACAGAAAAGACTCCAGCGCATACAGAACGCCGCCGCACGACTCGTCCTGGACATCCCCCGCCACAACCACATCTCCGCCCACCTGAGAGACCTGCACTGGCTCCCCGTCAGCAAGAGGATCACGTTCAGACTCCTCACCCACGCACACAAGGCTCTCCACGACCTGGGCCCCAAGTACCTCAACAACCGCCTCACTTTCTACACGCCCACCCGCCAGCTGCGATCGGCCAGCCTCGCCCTCGCCACCGTTCCACGCATTCGCAGAGCCACCGCCGGAAGAAGATCCTTCTCCTACCTGGCGGCCAAGACATGGAACTCCCTCCCCATCCACCTACGGCTGACCCAGGACCATCTCTCCTTCAGGAAGCAACTCAAGACCTGGCTTTTCAAGCAGTAACGGACCCTCCCCCCTCAGCGTCTTGAGACCCTAGCGGGTGAGCAGCGCGCTTTATAAATTGTTTGATTGATTGATTGTACCCCACCAACTTCAAAGACACTGATTGTTTTCATGTAGTTGGGCCCCGGGGGAGCCGGCTGCGCACCTTTCAATCTCCATTCAAAATAGGAATAGTTTTTCTTTTAAGATTGTAAAAAAGCCAGTATTTTCTTACCTCTCCCTTCAGCCTGTTCAGGCAGGCAATTTCGAAAGCAGGAAGCTCAACTTTGTTTTTTGTGATCTCTAACAATTCTGCTTTTTTCTTTTTGTTTGTCACCAAGTCGATGATGTATGAGGCTTCATTTAAAAATGAAAGAGCCTAAAAAACAAACAAAGCAAACATGGGTGTCAAGGGGTACTTAGCTCTTTTGGAAAAGTCATCCATGAGACCTGGAAGGATGCTAGAGTGGCAAAGTATAGGTGAAAGTGGCAGGCCATATCCTCATGAATTACAGTAAAGATAGGAAGAGACAATGAAAGAACTGAAATAAAAGTGAAGGGAAAACAGGCTTTCTTACTTCTCAGACAACAGACAGCAGACACTCATGTGGGCAGAACTACAGGTGATCAAGGGCAGGCTATGTCCCTATCTGTATATGAAATAGAGCAGCGCCATCTGTCGTGGGCTTCTGCGGCTTCATGCCTCGGTGCAGTGCACCAGATCAGGCTAAGCTTGCTGTTCCAGGAAAACAGGTGAGAAGGAGAGGCCATCGCTTTGATGCCCAGATCGACAGGTGATCAAGGGCAGGCCATGTCCAGACCTGCAGATGGAAAGGAGCAGTGCCATCTGCTGTGGGCTTCTGCGGCTTCATGCCTCGGTGCAGTGCACTGGATCAGGTTAAGATTGCTGGCCCAGGAAAACAGGTGCGAAGGAGAAACCATCGCTTTAATGACCTAATCTACAGGTGATCAAGGGCAGGCTATGTCGCTATCTGTATATGAAATGGAGCAGTGCCATCTGTCATGGGCTTCTGAGGCTTCATGCCTCGGTGCAGTGCACTGGATCAGGTTAAGCTTGCTGGTCCAGGATAACAGGTGAGAAGGAGAGGCCGTCGCTTTCATGCCCTGATCTACAGGTGATCAAGGGCAGGTCATGTCCAGGCCTGCAGATGGAAAGGGGCAGTGCCATCTATCATGGACTTCTGCGGCTTCATGCCTCGGTGCAGTGCACTGGATCAGGTTAAAATTGCTGGCCCAAGAAAACAGGTGCGAAGGAGAAACCATCGCTTTAATGACCTGATCTACAGGTGATCAAGGGCAGGCTATGTCCAGATCTGTATATGAAATGGAGCAGTGCCATCTGTCGTGGGCTTCTGCGGCTTCATGCCTCGGTGCAGTGCACTGGATCAGTCAAAGACTGCTGGCTTGGATTAACAGGTAAGACGGAGAGGTGATCGCTTTCATGCCCTGATCTACAGGGGATCAAGGGCAGGCCATGACCAGACCTGTACAGGAAATAGAGCAGCACCATCTGTCGTGGGCTTCTGCATCTTCATGCCTTGGTGCAGTGCACTGGATCAGGCTAAGATTGCTGGCTTAGGATAACAGGTAAGACGGAGAGATGATCGCTTTCATGCCCTGATCTACAGGGGATCAAGGGCAGGCCATGACCAGACCTATACAGGAGATAGAGCAGCACCATCTGTCGTGGGCTTCTGCGGCTTCATGCCTCGGTGCAGTGCACCAGATAAGGCTAAGCTTGCTGTTCCAGGAAAACAGGTGAGAAGGAGAGGCCATCACTTCGATGCCCTGATCTACAGGTGATCAAGGGCGGGCCATGTCCAGACCTGCAGATGGAAAGGAGCAGTGCCATCTGCTGTGGGCTTCTGTGGCATAGACTACAGCAGGCTTCTCCAACGGGTAACTTGTTTGCTATTGGTAGTTCTCCAGCTACCTTTAAGTAGATCTCCTGTGTCCATCCCAGGATGCTATATCAGAAGGTTTTGCTTGGCTGAATTATTATATGTATACCAAAATTGAAAAGTGTGCATTCAAAACGAAAATATGTGTATTTTCAGAACTCAACTGATGTTGCACAAAAATTTGTGAATTCCCAAAATATATTTAAAGCTGACTAATAGTATTACCTACGTACCAAGGCATTCAAGATATACCTACTACGTATTACATATGTAAAAGCATTCCAAACTGGCAAAGCCTTTTATACATTACTGTCTGAAGCACTGAGGTGATATTCGATAGTAACCTTGAATGGGGTAACTACCAATCGAATCTTGTCTTATGTGGTCACAATTACAGAACTAATAATATTAGTAGGTCAAGATGATGTTCATTGATCATAAGTAGCTCTTATTACAAAAAAAGTTGGTGACCCTAGGCCTACAGACAGAAGGGAGAGACAAACCTATCCTTCCAAGACCTTTGTGAAAAGGTTGTTGACCCAAGGCCTACAGGCAGAAGGGAGATGCCTATCTATCCTTCCAAGACCTTTGTGAAAAGGTTGGTGACTCTCGGCCTACAGGCAGAAGTAGGAGACCTACCTATCCTTCCAAGACCTTTGTGAAAAGGTTGGTGACCCTAGGCCTACAGGCAGAGGTAGGAGACCTACATATCCTTCCAAGACCTTTGTGAAAAGGTTGGTGACCCTAGGCCTACAGGCAGAAGTAGGAGACCTACCTATCCTTCCAAGACCTTTGTGAAAAGGTTGGTGACCCTAGGCCTACAGGCAGAAGTAGGAGACCTACCAATCCTTCCAAGCCCTTTGTGAAAAGGTTGGTGACCCTAGGCCTACAGGCAGAAGTAGGAGACCTACATATCCTTCCAAGACCTTTGTGAAAAGGTTGGTGACCCTAGGCCTACAGGCAGAAGTAGGAGACCTACCTATCCTTCCAAGACCTTTGTGAAAAGGTTGGTGACCCTAGGCCTACAGGCAGAAGTAGGAGACCTACCTATCCTTCCAAGACATTTGTGAAAAGTTTGGTGACCCTAGGCCTACAGGCAGAAGTAGGAGACCTACCTATCCTTCCAAGACCTTTGTGAAAAGGTTGGTGACCCTAGGACCTAGATTTTTTTGGTAATATACACTCCTACTGTGTTCGCTTCCTTATAATCACCACTGCTTTAGTTTTACCTACGTTTATAGTAACTGGTTGTACGTATAATATTGGTCAGCCACATTTTAAACAATTTGCAATCCAACAGGTGTTAAATTAAGAACAATGATGTCATTAGCATAAAAAAAGCTTTGTTTGCTCTCCTGATACAGTTTTGGTAGAAAACATTGAGCTTATACAAAAATCTTGGGTACATTATAAAAGCAGAGGTGCTGAGATGCAACCTTGTTGCGACCAGGGGTGGCTTGTAACATATGAAAGTGGTGGAGCGAGTGTAGGTTAGTGCGCCACCGCTTCCCAAAACAGACAATAAAACAAGAATGCAAAAAAAACCACATTGGTATGCATTACAATAAAATACAAAATAAAATAAATGTACTTACCCGGGCTGCGTCCTCCGTGTTATGCCTGTGGCTCCGAACACAAATCGAAGTGCAAACTTCCCTAAGCCATCCTGACGCTGCTCATGAGAGCAGCGCCAGAATTGGATGGGGCGGGTTGGCTAGATGTGCCGTAAATCCCTGGAGGCCTGTGCTTGGTCTCCACTCAACTGTCTAAGACAGGTTGGTGGAGACCTGCAAAATTCGCATGTCAGGCTGGCCGTTAAAAGACAGTTGAACAAAAGTGACATTCATAGTTTAGAGTGTCAGGCCAGCCTTCCTCTAGCCCTCCATGCTGCCAATCGGCAGCACAGGACAGGACATTCCCACATTCCTCCGGCTCCCTCAGAGACAGACTGACTGACGTCAGTGGCCCGCCTCGTGAAAAGTAAAATGGCAATGAAATCGTTTCACATTTACCGCAGCTCATAGCAGGAAGGGGGCGACGTTCCCCCACCCACAATGAGAAACCACCACTGGTTGCTACCCAATTAGAGTTAATAGATTTTGGGACCATTCTCACAGTTGGATCCATGACCATGAATCAATAAAACGCTTCCTTATAGGTGTTAACAGTGGTATAGGGCTATGATTCCTGCACTTTATTCCACAGTAGTTTTTTATCTACTAGAAAACAGTTAGTTGACAGAACAATATAAGCAAAATATGGAGGGGGGAGGTGTTATGTAGGCCTAAGTAGCTACACAAACTTTTACCTACATTTGTCCACCCTTGCTCTGCGTAATGGCTCTAGAACTGACCTTTTACCCAGTTATGTGCTGAATAAATGTTGATCAGTTTCCTTGAAACTAGCCTAATTTATTATGCATGAGGATTCTTAGATTAGTCCCTGCACAGGACGTACATAACAGGATTAACATACTCTGTATAAAATTCATAGTCATCTTCATTCATTCATTAATCTTTATTTGGTTTAAAAAACCATAAAATATACAAGATAAAAACAGTTCATACATACTAATAAGCACAATTTGAATGAAAGTCACTTCCTGATTACATCTTGAGACTAATGCAGAAATATTAAAATGTTGCATTTATAATAAAAGGAAGAGAAAAACAGCCAATCGATGAATCAGGTAAAATACAATAAAAATGCTAAGCTGACTGTTCAGTATATTTAAAACGTGGAGGGAAATATATATGGTTTAGAGCTTTCTTCATAGGTTCTAATCAACAAATAAAGTGCAAACGCTATACTAGTGCGTATAAGTACCTGAGGCAGCACGTAGCTTGTTCAAAGTGCATATAGGTATCTGAGGCTTTCCACTTGGATTCTAGGCAAGTATAAAGTGCCAGTGCAAGAAGGTGCATATGAATATTTAGGGCAACACATACAAATTTGCAGTTTTAAAGTTTCAAGCCTTTTTTTCCTTAGTAAATTGGCATCAAACAGATATCTGCTAACACTAAAAACTATTTTCGGGGAAGTATACGTTTTTAGTAGTCAAGTCGCATCACAGCAAGATCCAATTCCCAAGTTGTGACAGATGGGTTTGATCCATTTACGCCTTGGGATAACATATGCTGGGCAGAAGAATAGTATATGATGATCATTTTCTTGTACATTAATTTGACATAAAGGGCAATGATCATCATTATCGATGCCATTTTTCTGACCCCATGTTGCTGTGTTGGAATGGTTTGCAAAACACCATAGCGAAACTTTATGTACAATGCTTTTAGCAGCTGAGATTGGATGTCATCCAGATATTGCTCAAAGGACGGGGAAGATTTTGGGAGAAGGATCAGAGACATCAATCGACCAATGTCTGAACTGTGCGAGACACTTTTTTGCAAATATGGCCAAAATGTTGTATCCAATATTTTTTCAGAGGGGGGTGTCAATGAAGCGGCGCTTCCCAATAATGGTTCACCCAAGTTTTTGGAACCATGTACGCACGTGCTTAACCCACTGAAGGCTAGCCCACTGGCCAAACCTTAATATCTCTTCTAGCCCTTCTTTATAACTTGCAAGTACTGCGGTGGTCCACAATGGCACCCATAACAGAATAGCCTGATGGTCAATGCATTTTATATTCAAGTCCATAACAATAGGGATACCTGGTGTGCGTACAAGAAGTCGTAACAACATCCTGAAAAATTTATTTTCTTCCTCCGCAAACATATTTCTGAAGGTAGCCCGAAAAGTGTTGCTCCATAGAGGATTGCTGATTGTGCCCTATATTTGTACATTTCTAGGGCAGGAGACACTGCCTTGGTTATGCTATTCTGGTGTTTTTGAAATATTGGTGCTGAATTTTGGAGCAGAATGGTCTTGCTTTTTTGTAGGTGCGGGTACCAGGACAATTTGGTGTCAAGTGTGATACCTAAATAATTAAAATTCGACACATATTCTAGCTTCTGCTTTTGAACAGTGATATTCTTCTTAAATGATTTGTGTGGTTTAACTGCCATGTATTTTGTTTCACCAGAGTTTATTTCGAAGCCATTTGAATCGCAATAATCACTGAATGAGTCTAATAGTTTTTTCTTTTAAATCTTTTTTTATTGAGCAAATCAACATAAACACATTACAAACAAAACAGGTGCAGTGCGGTGCAATCATGAACATTTTTGGGTAGTTGCAATATATTAGTACAATAAAGACAAATCGTAGCACAGGGTGTACAGTGCAAACACATGTTTCATAATTCCCATTATAGTCAAAACAATAAATGTCCTCCTTATCAATCACCGATAAGAGAGGATCAATGAAAGGGGTACATAGCAAACCTCTACTCTCATTCCAGGGGCCCCAGATTTTTGTCCATTTATGCGGGCATCCCCTGCTCTCGTAGATAACCCTCTCCGCTTGCATACACCATTCCATATCTGACTCCCAGTCAGTGTATCTTGGCTTTACCCCTCCCTTCCATGTTCTGGCTATATTACACTTCGCCACCATGCAGCCCAAAGAGACCCACAACTTCTCAGTTCGAGGCAAATCCGTGGCTTCCCAGATATTTAGGAGACAAAGCTTGGGGGAGACGTCTATGGGTGTGTTACTTATCCGAGACATATCAGATATAACCTTACCCCAGTACTTCTGGAGGATCGGGTATTCCCACCATTGGTGTATGTAGGTACTGGTGTGACCGCATCCTCGGGAACAGGCCGGGGAGTCTAGTACCCCCATTTTGACAAGTGCTGAGCTAGTTTAGTATGCTCGGTGGAGTAGTTTAAGTTGGATGACTTTGAAATGGGAACAGATCACCACCTTGGCGGGGAGAAGCCAGGGCTTCTCACCAGTTATCATCCATTTCACCTGCTACATCTACCCATTTTGCACAAGTTTTCTCCTGGGTATCCGGCGTGTTATTCAGGATTTTACGGTAAGTAAATGAAATGGCTTTGTCCTGCAGGTAATCGTCCAATAGCCTATCTTCTAGGGGCGAGGAGACCGGCAAGTCTGTTCCTTTAAGGATTGCTTTATGTAAAGTGTTGCGGGCCTGGAGGTAACAAAAGGTTTCCCCCCCTTTGCAATTGGAAGTCTCTCTGCAAGTCGCTAAACGGAATCACCCTACCCTTTATCCACATGTACCCGACCTTCGAGAGGCCAATCAGCTCCCATCTATCAAACCCTGGCTACTTTGACAGGATACCCAGTCGACAAGCTTCAAGCAACGGAGTGACTTGCGTAATTCTATCTTTCCAACCGAGAGCAGCTGTCGCCTTGTGCCATAGAGCGACTGTGGCGGAAGTTGGCGTGCGTCTTGGTGCATGCTTCGCCCCACCATAGAGTGCCCTTAAGTAATTACCAGGAAGCATATTATGCCTGTCCATCCTATAGGCAGGATCTGCGATGGGTCAATGCACCCAGTGGTTCAGGACCACTAACTGTGAGGCCCAATAGTAGGATCTAATGGCGGGCAGGGCAATGCTCCCATCTTACCAGCTTTTTGTGAACTTAATGAGGGCAATGCGGGGAGTACCGTGATTTCATAGCAAAGCACCTACCTCAGAGTCAATAGACTGAAAGTAATGAGGTGGAACCTAGTGGGGCGTGTTCTGTAGGGCATACAGAAAGCGTGGAAGCGCCATGATCTTGTAGAGGGCAGCTCTGCCTAACAGCGTAAGGGGTAGCATTTTCCAGTGTTTCACATCAGCTTGAAGGCGGCGCAAGGGGGGTACAAGATTGTGATCATAGAAAACTGAAGAATCGAGCGTTATATATATTCCTAAGTACTGAAAGCCATCTGTAACTATTTTGGCCTCGCAACCTGTGGGTAGAGTTGGGTGGTCTCCGCTCAGAACGTAGATCAGCGATTTATCCCAATTAATAGTGTAACCGGAGTATTTTTGAGAGAGTAAAAATATGTAGTACCCGGTGGATAGAAAACGGGTTCTGGCTAGATAGACCAGGATATCGTCGGCGTAGAGGGAAATTTTATCCATTCGATCTACCCACCAATTGAGACACCTAATGAGGGGGTCCCCCCGTATCCAGAGAGCCAGAGGTTCAAGAGCCAAAGCAAAAAGCAGAGGCGAAAGGGGGCAACCCTGTCTCGTACCCTTCCCCAATGCAAAGGTTGCCGACCGACCTCCATTCACCGTAATCCGAGGTAGGGGCCTAGAATAAAGAAGACATACTAGGACAAAAACTAACCTCCGAACTCGTATCTTTCAAGTGAAGCCAACAAGAAGGGCCATTCAATCATGTCAAACGCCATTTTGGCATAAAGAGACATAATCACGAAGACCTCCTGTATAGTGGAGGCCCTACCAAGAACACAGTAAAGGCAACAGAGATTCAGCACGGTGTTCCTAGCAGGCATAAAACTGGATTGGTCCGGATGTATCAGTTTGTGAAGATAAGGCGAGAGATGCAGAGCCAGAAGTTTAGCTAATATCTTGACCTCTGGGTCTAAGAGGGAAATAGGTCTGTATGAGCTACATTGCTCAGGGGGTTTACCCTTTTTATGAATGACTACAATATTCGCAAGTCTCTGCGTCTCAGGCAAGACTCCCCTTGTCATGCTCTCCTCATACATCTGCACAAGGAATAGGGAAATCATAGAGGTGTTGGCTTTGTAAAGTTCAATTGGAAGCCCACAGGGGCCCATGGCCTTACCAGACTGCAAAGCGCCAATCGCCTTAGATACCGCTTCGGTTGTCAAGGCAGCGTCAAGATCTGTAACATCCTGGGGATCCAAAATGGGCAGAGGTAGAGTGGCTAGCAGTTCTGCCGCCTCCACTTGGGTGGATTTTCTGCGTAGTGGTATAAACCCTCTCGAAATGGTTGGTGAATGCCCTCGCAATCCCAGCTCTATCCTGTAGTATCGCACCTCCCTGGTCTGTCATCTGAGCCACCCACCTATTGGCCATCTCCCTCTTGTAAAGCCACGCTAAAAGTTTACTGGCCTTCTCGCCTATATCATAAACACGATGTTGAGTAGCTCTATATTGGGCCCTTGCTGCCTCCTCCGCGATGTCCCTGTACTCCTTTTGCTTTATAGATAATTTATGCATGGTGTCTGGTGTGCCGGATGCCACCAAACCGCATTCGAGAAGGGCAACCTCTTGCTCTATCTCCTCCAATTACTTCAGTTTTTCTGTTCTATGACCTACAATCGCCGCCACCCCGCAACCCCGGATCACCATCTTGTAAGCCTCCCATAGCGTTACGTCTGAGTCCACAGAACGGTCATTTTTGCCAAAGTAATTTTTGGTAGCCTCCGCCAGTTTGTCTCTTATCGTCGGCACTCTGAGGTATCAGGGGTTAAGAACCATTTTCTGACGAGTGGGAGGTGGAACGCCTCCATAGTATGTCATAATCGGGGAATGGTCCGAGATGCCCCTGGGAAGGAAGGAGATCTTGCCGAACAAAGGGAGCTGGGTGGCTTTACAGAAGAGATAATCTATGCGAGACGGACTTCCGTGAACCCCAGAGTGGAACGTGTATTGTTTGGTCGTAGGGTTGCAGATTTTCCATATATCTATTGTAGGAGAGTAGGGTCTGCAATCCTATGATCACCCAGATTTTTTGCTTTTGCTTCATTGGTTTACGACTTTCCCTGGCTGTGGGCCTGCCAATCAGACCCACAGCCTAGCTGTTCTCTCTCGAAATTAACACACATGTACATTAGGTGCATCCACCAATTGGAACTGGGTCGCCCTGTCAGTCCCTGTCTCAGCATACCACAGGTATCCAGGGCACCGGTGTACCCAGGGCCTACCAGGGGCTGCAGCATGTATTATGCCACCCCTGGATGGCCGCCCAAATCTGACACAACTGGCTGCACGACAGCTGGGGCAAAGTGGTGTAATAACCCGTTGCTGTAGGTGTAGTATTCCTACACCTAACCCTAAAATGGACACATGGATTCCTATCAGTCACTCCTATGGCAGGCCTTATCAATCCTGAAGGCAGAGTGCAGGGAATCATGTGGGACGGTGCTCTGGCGCGAGCTGAGCCCGTCGACGGCTTGCGGAACCAAGTCCTAATAGCCGTTCCATGGTGACGCGGGCCAACTACTTTTAAATGCATTATAATCCTTGCGGTTATTTGCTAACTTTGGCATCGCATCACCTACACATGTCGAGTAAGGTGTCATACGAATTGGAATACGAACCCCTCGCCAGTTCTGGCGACGGGGTTAGCATTCCCCCCTTTTAGAGGGGCACGACATGGAAGTAACCTTGAACCCCGGTTAAAGTTGACTCAAGCCTCAGCATCACAGAATGGATGCTGCCACCAGACACAAGTCTGACCTCCTGCTGCTGGGAGACCTTCCAGCGAGGGGAGCTTGGACAAAGGGTTTCCTGTCGAGGGCGGTGTTAGCACCATCCCAGACAGGGTTTGTGTATCCCAGGTAGGCAGGGCTGAAAGGAAGGTGATTGCAAGTGGCACCCCGGTGCTCACTGTGCATAGCCCGGCTCAAACCAGTTTCGGGGGCACACCAGCCCCTGAGCTGGGGCGAAGCCGAACAAAGGATAGGGGTGTAACCACCCCCCTCCTGGCTCCACCCATAGGTAGGACCTGGTCACGGGCCAGCCCCTTTTCTTAGAATAAAGGTAGGAGCGAGTCCCCTTCCCAAATTGGATAATTCTGAATCTTGAACTACTTTCCACGAAAGGAACTCTTGACTATTTTCTGAAGACTCTCCCTTGTGGCTAAGGAGTAGCCACCCTGCACCAGCAGGCACCACCTAAGCGCTTGCGGTTTGCTGTAAGTCTCTCCTACGGATCAAGACTGCCCAGCTCGACGAGACCCGAGTTCCCTGCCATCTCTGACCTTTTACCTACATCATCAGCCCAGCTGAGAGTCGTAGGTGTGACGAGACCTGCGGGACCGGCCATCTTCAGAACCTGCACAACGCTTATCTAGCACGCCCACCGAGGGACCCTCGAGTGAGTTTACCTAGGGTTTGAGAAGCCCTAACCCTGAGCAGCTCCAGCACCGAAGTCTGCCTCCCCAGCATCCACGAGATCTGCGTGGGGGCCCTTCCGCTCCTTGCTGTTCACCGCGTTGTCCGACCACTTGCCGACCGGCTTGTGGCCCTCTTCACGACGCACCACGATTGTTTCATCACTAGTCTGGTTGCTCCAGACTGGCTCTTGCTCCCCTTCAACAGAGGAGTACCACGGACCCTCCTGGTCCACTCCAGACGCCATCTTGACTCCACCGCGTGGGCTTGCCACTGCCAAGATCCGCTGCCCCATTCCTGGGCCCAGCATCATCGACAGCAGACACCTTCGTGGGACAGCTCGCCCTCCATCCTGGTCACCGCCGCGCCTCCTGGTCCGAGGAACAGCCGAGTCCGACGTCATCCACTCACCTGGTCGAGGTGACTTCAGCCGGTACCCTCCTGGTGCCCACACGATCGCTGGCTAGCGGTTGAGAACTGAGTCCTCTCTGCTTTCAGGTTTCCTTCATCCCCGATCCAGGCTTGGATCTCACTGAACATCGTCACTGGTCGCCTGCCAGCAACTCTTCTTTCAGGCTCCTGAGACTACAACAAGGACTTCCGACATCTTGCCGAACCTCCCGCAGCCGCAGCCACTGGGCTAGGTAACTCGAGCATTTCGGTGCTCCATCGCAGGTTCGCTTTGCAAGTTTCCAGTTCCTTTTTCGTTTAGTCCCACTGATCGGATCACTCCGGAATCAGTAACTTTAGACTTTCTAACCTCTCCCCTTCCACTCGCAGTGTAATGGTCGTGCCCTCGGGCATTTGTGTAAATTGTGCAACCAGAAGTTTTTCCTAAGAGTTTTGTATTGTGCTTAGCTCCCTGACTCATAAAGAGCCAGGGTAGTCCTGTTATAAATAAATATCCTTTATTTTCATAACAACTTGTGTGGTGTCCTTTCACTCGGTGTTCAAGGGGTATATGTGATGGTAAACAGCTGGCTTAACACGCCCTCTAGAGTTTAGCCTAAGACTGCTCGTATCCACGCTACTAGGATAGCTGGTCTATAAGGTTGACTTACAACCAATCATCAATGAGGGTCGTTTGGAATGATACACAGTGATCACTAGAATAGTGAGCACTACATATCAGGCCAACTTCTCACATTGGTGAGCAGCGGTTGGGATTTGAGCTTGCTGTTGTTTTACCACACACGTATCCTAAGAATATCGAAGTGAAAGATCACATAAGTACCCAGGTACATATAACTTAACTTAGAATACTCCGAGTTCTACTGAACCGGCTGTTGTAGTGTAACAGGGCTTAGCACACCCTGACTACAACTCTTAGCAAGGGATCAGTAGGTAAACACATAGTGTAGGTAGGTGCATCACTTACACCTCACTAGAAAAGCATGTCGGTCCACGGAGAGTCTGCGGAGACTCCCTTAGTGGTCAGTGACCCTCCACAGGTCATGTCACGATATGCAGCTCTTAGCTTCAAGGAGATGAGACAACTGTGTGCCTCCAGGAAGCTAAACCAGGGTTCTAACCCTACCATCGCAATTCTGATAGGTCTCTTAGAGGCGTACGATGCTAGGAGGTCCTCTAACACAGGTCCCCCCAGTGCTGATGGGAACATGCCTCCCTTAGAGGGAACCCTCGGTGACCCAGACCTCGACCTCCACACAGAGGAGGAGGACGAGGAGGAGTTATCAGAAGACGAGGCAGACAAAGGTCCAGTGGTAGTCAGCAGGCTTACAAGGACCAACTTAAGCAGGCATGAGAATGGACCTGGGGGAGCCCCGTGCCCACGCTCAAGCAGGCCTAACCTTGGGAACGGACGAGCTAGGTCTGTCTCCAGAGGCTCTGGCAGATCGGTTCATACACAGAGAGGAATGACGTCCCCTCAGAGAAGGGAGCATGAAGCGAAGATGAGGGAAGTCAATCTGAGGATCGAGCGGGAAGAACTTGCCCTCGCCAAAGAAAGACTTGCCCTGGCCCGAGAGCAGAAGTTAAGTGGGTTAGATCCCACTGGTGGCAGCATTCTCAATAGAGAGAAAGACAGGGGTATAGACACTAGACACCTGAGTAAAATAGTGCCCCCCTTTAAACAAGGGGACGACATCCACAAGTGGATAACTGCTTTGGAGAGGGCCTGCACTGTCCAGTGCGTCCCCCCAAGTCAGTGGGCAGCTATACTGTGGCTTTCCTTTGAAGGTAAAGGAAGGGCCAAGCTCCTCACTACGAGAGCTGAGGATGCTAACAACTACCAAGTCCTGAAGAACACACTGATTGATGGGTTCGGCTTAACCACGGAGCAGTACCGGGTGCTGTTCCGGGACACCCAGAAAATTCAGTCTCAGGATTGGACTGACTTTGTCGATTGTGCCACTAAGGCTTTGGAAGGCTGGTTGCTGGGTAGCAAGGTTACTGATTACACAGGATTGTACAATCTTATCATGCGAGAACAGATTTTAAACAACTGTCAGAACCAATTGTTGCATCAGCACCTTGTCGACTCGGATCTGACCTCTCCCCAAGAATTGGGAAAGAAGGCAGACAGATGGGTCAGAACAAGGGTCAAGCAGAACCAGAACCAGAACCAGGGTGGTCAGAAGAAAGCAGACCAAAAGGGTAGTAACAAGAACGAACAAAATGACCAGAAGTCTTCGACAGGTCCCCAACAAACCAAAGAGGGTGGGGGTCAGGCTTCACAGAAGAAGAAGACTCAAGAAGGCCAGTCAAAAAGGTGGTGCCAATACTGTAAAAGTAAGACTCACTGGTTTAGTGAGTGCACCAAGAAAGGAGGGCAAACTCCTACCACTGCAGCCCCTAAGGCACCTGCACCCCCTAGTACAGTCAGCAGTGGTAGTGCGCCTCCCAAGGCATTAGTTGGGTTAACCTTGGGAACCGAGGGGAGTGACGACTTAGTCAGCACGCTCACTCAGGCCGTCCTTGTCTGTACAGGGGATATGGATATATCCCCTGATGCCAGTCCCAATACTTTGGGCAAATACAGACAGACACCTTTGATTAATGGAAAAGTGGCTCAGGCCTACAGGGACACTTGTGCCAGTGTCACCATGGTGACGCCTAACTTTGTGGACCCTGGACAGATCATGCTAGGTACCAATTACCTAGTGACCAATGCCAGCAACGTCACTACCAATCACAGTATGGCAGTTGTTGATTTCTCCTGGGGAGGGGTAAGTGGCCCGAAAAAGGTTGTGGTTAGTTCAGACCTCCCCGTAGAATGTCTGTTGGGCAATGATTTGGAAACGTCACAATGGTCAGAAGTGGAGCAGAGGACTCACATGGAAATGTTAGGCTTGCCAGCACATGTCCTTGCTGTGACCAGGTCACAGGCCAAAAGATGCCCCACTGAACAGGTGCTGGATCCTGGAAGAACGGACCAGACACCTTCCAAGAAGAGGAGCAGTAAGGGTAGGGCTTCGCCTTCCCCCTTGCCCCAGGTCGTGGATCAAGTCTCTGAGGAGGCTGACCTTAAAGAACTGAGGGAAACTGAGCTGAAAGAGCTTGAACCTGGTCAGGTTGAGTTTCTGGGCTCAGGGGGACCCTCCAGGGAAGACCTGGGGAAGGCACAGTTAGACTGCCCCTCGCTTGAACCCCTCAGACAGCAGGCTGCTGCTGAGGCTGCAGGGAATGCCACAGGTACCCACAAAGTGCACTGGGACGATGGACTCCTGTACTCCGAGGCAAGAGACCCCAAACCTGGTGCGACCAGGAGGCTGGTCATCCCCTTGTCTCTGAGAGGTTTCCTTCTTACCTTGGCCCACGAGATTCCCCTTGCAGGTCACTTAGGCCAGAATAAGACTTGGGACAGAATTGTTCCACACTTTCACTGGCCCCACATGTCCGAAGATACGAAGGAGTTTTGCCGCTCCTGTGTCACTTGCCAAGCCAGTGGTAAGTCAGGTGGCACGACAAAGGCCCCCCTCATACCACTACCGGTGGTGGGGGTACCCTTTGAACGAGTGGGGATCGACATTGTCGGACCAATGGAACCCCAGACAGCATCAGGGCACAAGTTTATACTGGTGGTGGTGGACCACGCCACTAGGTATCCTGAAGCTATTCCACTTAGGACCACTACAGCACCTGTGGTGGCACGGGCCCTACTTGGAGTGTTCTCCAGAGTGGGCTTCCCTAAGGAGGTCGTCTCAGACAGAGGTGCAAACTTCATGTCGGGATATCTGACTGCAATGTGGAAGGAGTGTGGTGTCAACTACAAGTTCACCACACCCTATCACCCACAATGCAATGGGCTTGTTGAGAGATTCAACAGGACCCTAAAAGGGATGATTCACGGACTACCTGAAAAGCTTCGGCGGAGATGGGATGTCCTGATACCCTGCCTCTTGTTCGCCTACAGAGAGGTCCCGCAGAAGGGGGTTGGCTACAGCCCTTTTGAGCTCCTGTTCGGACATCCTGTAAGGGGACCCCTTTGTTTGGTGAAGGAAGGATGGGAGAGACCTCTCAGAAAGCCGGCATCAAACATTGTGGACTATGTGCTCGGTCTCCGCTCGCGGATGGCCGAGTACATGGAAAAGGCATCCAAAAACCTTGAGGTAAGCCAAGAACTACAAAAAGCTTGGCACGACCAAAAGGCTGTCCTGACTATGTACCAGCCTGGGCAGAAGGTGTGGGTGCTGGAGCCAGTGGCCCCAGCAGCACTCAAAGACAAATGGTCTGGGCCCCACACGATCATTGAGCAAAAGGGAGAGGTCACCTACCTGGTAGACCTGGGAACTCCCCGGAGCCCCCACAGGGTGCTCCATGTAAACAGGCTCAAGGCATATGTCGACAGGGAGGGCATGGGCTTGCTCATGGCCACAGATGAGGGACAGGAGGAGGAGAGTGACCCTCTCCCGGACCTGCTCTCTCAGAACCCTGAAGATGGGTCAGTAGATGGTGTTGTCTTTTGTGGCAGCCTCTCTGGACATCAACAAAAGGATTGTAAACAGGTTCTTCAATCCTTTCGACATATGTTCTCTCTGACGCCCAGTCAGACCAATTGGTGTACCCATGAGGTCGACACTGGGGACAGTCTGCCCGTAAAGAGTAAAATCTATCGGCAACCTGATCATGTCAGAGACTGCATCAAGACGGAGGTGCAGAAAATGTTGGAGCTGGGAGTCATTGAACGCTCGGACAGCCCCTGGGCTAGTCCCGTAGTTCTCGTGCCGAAACCTCACACCCAGGGCGGTAAGAAAGAGATGAGGTTTTACGTGGACTACAGAGGTCTCAATGCAGTCACTAAGACTGACGCCCACCCAATACCAAGAGCAGACGAACTTATCGACCGGTTGGCTTCGGCCAGCTACTTAAGTACGTTTGACCTGACAGCTGGGTATTGGCAAATCAGGTTAGCTGAGGAGGCCAAGCCCAAAACAGCATTTTCTACCCCGGGTGGGCATTATCAGTTCGTGGTAATGCCCTTTGGTTTGAAAAATGCACCTGCCACCTTCCAAAGGCTGGTGAATCGAGTTCTCACTGGGTTGGACGACTTCTGCGCGGCGTATCTGGACGATATCGCTGTCTTTAGCTCCACCTGGGAAGATCACCTGGTCCACCTGAGGAAAGTGTTAGAGGCCCTGCAAAAGGCAGGCCTCACTATCAAGGCCACTAAGTGCCAGATAGGGCAGACACAGGTTGTATACCTGGGCCACCTTGTAGGTGGAGGCCAGGTTCAGCCATTGGAGAGCAAAATACAGGCCATCCAGGACTGGGCTCCTCCAACCACCCAGACTCAGGCTCGAGCTTTCTTGGGCCTGACTGGTTATTACCGGAAATTTGTCAGAAATTATGGATCGATTGTGACCCCGCTAAACGACCTGACAAGTAAAAAGATGCCAAAAAAAGTTCAGTGGACAGCAAGCTGTCAGAAGGCATTCGATGACCTAAAGCAGGCCATGTGCACAGCGCCTATTCTAAAGAGTCCAGACTACTCCAAACCATTCATTGTCCAAACAGACGCTTCGGAGCTGGGTGTGGGAGCTGTTCTATCTCAACTGAATTTTGATGGTCATGACCAGCCCATAGCTTTTATTAGCAGGAGGCTGACCCCCAGAGAGAAGAATTGGTCAGCTATTGAGAGGGAGGCCTTTGCTGTGGTTTGGGCCCTGAAGAAACTGAGGCCATACTTGTTTGGCACTCACTTCAAGATTCAGACCGACCATAAGCCCCTCTTGTGGCTAAATCAAATGAAGGGTGAAAACCCCAAACTACTTAGGTGGTCCATTTCCCTACAGGGGATGGACTTCACAGTGGAGCATAGACCTGGCACTGATCATGGCAATGCAGATGGGCTCTCCAGGAATTTCCACTTAGAGCAAGAAGACTCACCTGGTCAAGGTTAGCTTATTGTCCCAAAGTTTGGGGGGGGTCATGTAGGAGAGTAGGGTCTGCAATCCTATGATCACCCAGATTTTTTGCTTTTGCTTCATTGGTTTACGACTTTCCCTGGCTGTGGGCCTGCCAATCAGACCCACAGCCTAGCTGTTCTCTCTCGAAATTAACACACATGTACATTAGGTGCATCCACCAATTGGAACTGGGTCGCCCTGTCAGTCCCTGTCTCAGCATACCACAGGTATCCAGGGCATCGGTGTACCCAGGGCCTACCAGGGGCTGCAGCATGTATTATGCCACCCCTGGATGGCCGCCCAAATCTGACACAACTGGCTGCACGACAGCTGGGGCAAAGTGGTGTAATCACCCGTTGCTGTAGGTGTAGTATTCCTACACCTAACCCTAAAATGGACACATGGATTCCTATCAGTCACTCCTATGGCAGGCCTTATCAATCCTGAAGGCAGAGTGCAGGGAATCATGTGGGACGGTGCTCTGGCGCGAGCTGAGCCCGTCGACGGCTTGCGGAACCAAGTCCTAATAGCCGTTCCATGGTGACGCGGGCCAACTACTTTTAAATGCATTATAATCCTTGCGGTTATTTGCTAACTTTGGCATCGCATCACCTACACATGTCGAGTAAGGTGTCATACGAATTGGAATACGAACCCCTCGCCAGTTCTGGCGACGGGGTTAGCATTCCCCCCTTTTAGAGGGGCACGACATGGAAGTAACCTTGAACCCCGGTTAAAGTTGACTCAAGCCTCAGCATCACAAAATGGATGCTGCCACCAGACACAAGTCTGACCTCCTGCTGCTGGGAGACCTTCCAGCGAGGGGAGCTTGGACAAAGGGTTTCCTGTCGAGGGCGGTGTTAGCACCATCCCAGACAGGGTTTGTGTATCCCAGGTAGGCAGGGCTGAAAGGAAGGTGATTGCAAGTGGCACCCCGGTGCTCACTGTGCATAGCCCGGCTCAAACCAGTTTCGGGGGCACACCAGCCCCTGAGCTGGGGCGAAGCCGGACAAAGAATAGGGGTGTAACCACCCCCCTCCTGGCTCCACCCATAGGTAGGACCTGGTCACGGGCCAGCCCCTTTTCTTAGAATAAAGGTAGGAGTGAGTCCCCTTCCCAAATTGGATAATTCTGAATCTTGAACTACTTTCCACGAAAGGAACTCTTGACTATTTTCTGAAGACTCTCCCTTGTGGCTAAGGAGTAGCCACCCTGCACCAGCAGGCACCACCTAAGCGCTTGCGGTTTGCTGTAAGTCTCTCCTACGGATCAAGACTGCCCAGCTCGACGAGACCCGAGTTCCCTGCCATCTCTGACCTTTTACCTACATCATCAGCCCAGCTGAGAGTCGTAGGTGTGACGAGACCTGCGGGACCGGCCATCTTCAGAACCTGCACGACGCTTATCTAGCACGCCCACCGAGGGACCCTCGAGTGAGTGCACCTAGGGTTTGAGAAGCCCTAACCCTGAGTAGCTCCAGCACCGAAGTCTGCCTCCCCAGCATCCACGAGATCTGCGTGGGGGCCCTTCCGCTCCTTGCTGTTCACCGCGTTGTCCGACCACTTGCCGACCGGCTTGTGGCCCTCTTCACGACGCACCACAATTGTTTCATCACTAGTCTGGTTGCTCCAGACTGGCTCTTGCTCCCCTTCAACAGAGGAGTACCACGGACCCTCCTGGTCCACTCCAGACGCCATCTTGACTCCACCGCGTGGGCTTGCCACTGCCAAGATCCGCTGCCCCATTCCTGGGCCCAGCATCATCGACAGCAGACACCTTCGTGGGACAGCTCGCCCTCCATCCTGGTCGCCGCCGCGCCTCCTAGTCCGAGGAACAGCCGAGTCCGACGTCATCCACTCACCTGGTCGAGGTGACTTCAGCCGGTACCCTCCTGGTGCCCACACGATCGCTGGCTAGCGGTTGAGAACTGAGTCCCCTCTGCTTTCAGGTTTCCTTCATTCCCGATCCAGGCTTGGATCTCACTGAACATCGTCACTGGTCGCCTGCCAGCAACTCTTCTTTCAGGCTCCTGAGACTACAACGAGGACTTCCGACATCTTGCCGAACCTCCCGCAGCCGCAGCCTCTGGGCTAGGTAACTCGAGCATTTCGGTGCTCCATCGCAGGTTCGCTTTGCAAGTGTCCAGTTCCTTTTTCGTTTAGTCCCACTGATCGGATCACTCCGGAATCAGTAACTTTAGACTTTCTAACCTCTCCCCTTCCACTCGCAGTGTAATGGTTTCGTGCCCTCGGGCATTTGTGTAAATTGTGCAACCAGAAGTATTTTCCTAAGAGTTTTGTTTTGTGCTTAGCTCCCTGACTCATAAAGAACCAGGGTAGTCCTGTTATAAATAAATATCCTTTATTTTCATAACAACTTGTGTGGTGTCCTTTCACTCGGTGTTCAAGGGGTATATGTGATGGTAAACAGCTGGCTTAACACGCCCTCTAGAGTTTAGCCTAAGACTGCTCGTATCCACGCTACTAGGATAGCTGGTCTATAAGGTTGACTTACAACCAATCATCAATGAGGGTCGTTTGGAATGATACACAGTGATCACTAGAATAGTGAGCACTACATATCAGGCCAACTTCTCACATCTATCAGGCCCAGTGCCCAAAGGAATTCTGCCAATAGTTTCGCGGGCGATTCCCCTCGCTTGGGCGACAGTCGGTCTAGATCTCCATTAAGGGCTGCATTGCAGTCTCCCCCACCAATACATCACCCTCAGGTAAGCTCAACATATGCGGACCCAGGTCAGTCACAGTAGGGGAGTGAAGTCTTGGGGGCACGTATAGGGAAGTCACATTAAGGGGCCTACCCTCCCATTGCCCCGAGCCATGACAAACCTACCATGTGGATCCCGGATAACCTTTTGTATTTTGAAGGAGAGGGATTTGCATGCCCGAATACCCACCCTCTAGACCCGTTAACATAACCCGCGAGAGCCACCAACTTATACCTCCATCTATTGAGTGCGCAGTAGGGTGTTCCCTCAATATGTGTTTCTTGGAGTAATACAAGGTCAGGAGCGTGTCGTGTCAGATATTGCAACACTATTCCCCGCTTAATTCGATCACCTAAGCCGTTCACATTCCAAGAGAGCAATTTAAGGCGGCCCAATAGCAGAGCTGCATCCTGATCATTGTTCATTTACACGTTGGGCAAGTGTCACGTTATACGGCGCTTGCCGTTCCTCTCCACTACGACGCACACACAGATACGACCCGGAATACTCACTTCCGGGTGGAAGTCGAGTACCGGTCTAGTCGTTCGCATAGCGCAAGGGTCAGGGAAGCGCTTCCGGGGGAAACGCTTAAACACCGCGTTTCCCGCCGGCTCGGCGCTCCGTATTCCTTTGGATTCCCTGAGCCGCGAGGTGCGAGATAGCGTCCCGAAGCAGACAAGCGGAATAGCGAACGCTTTCCCTCTCCGCTGGAATCCAGCTAACTGCCTTCGTCCTCACTTCGGAAAAACCTTCCAGGTAACTCAGGTTCCCCAACCCTTGCCCCCTTGACAATCCGGTCCGCCTGAAGGGCTTCTCCTCTTTGTGGTGCCTGAGTATGAAGTGAGCCTGCCACTGATGATTTTGCCTTCTAGCGCACAGCGCCATTTCTGATTTTGCCATTGATGATTTTTGCCACTGATGATTTTGTCTTCTAGCGCACAGCGCCATTTCTGATTTTGCCATTGATGATTTTTGCCATTGATGATTTTGCCTTCTCGCGCACAGCGCCTGTTGGATGATTTTGCCTCTGATGATTTTGCCTTACCGCGCCTTGCGCCATTGCTGATTTTGTTTTCAACTTCATTGCCTTTCCGCGCAGAAGCGCCTTCATGTTTTGTTTTCTCTACCCTGGAGCAGCGTTTAACTTTGCATTCACCTTCCAGGGTTGTTATTGGGAAGTTAGGTTTACTTTCCACTGACCATTGTGCGAGGGCACTGAACATTGATTTACTGCATAGCCTGTCCTAAGCACCTCACCTGAGCAGCTGCCTAGTAGCGACCTTCGTCACCGCAGTAATGGTGAGTTTCCTGAGTCTAGGACAGGAATAAATCTGTGTGTGTTTCTACGGTGTGTTGGGGTTCTTCACTGACCTTAGTCTTCCTGGTTATAGGCCATTCCGAGATACCCTGCACACCTACCTACCGCTTTCGTTCAGGCTCCTTTCCCTGCGTCCATCTCATCCCTGCTGGGTTCTACTGTCCACGAGGGTCAGGTGGGTACAGGGACGGGCGCTCTTGTCGTCTCTGCGGAATCGCTGCACAAGCAGAGGTAAGTCTTGTGGAGCACCGGACAGAATACGAAGCCCACGTTACCATTCTGCCTAGACGACATGGGCGACCCAGAGGTCACCTTGCAAGACATTGCCTCCATGCTAACTGCCATACAGGCAGAAAACCTCAGCTTACGTCACGACATAACTACCCTACAGGGCCAGATGTCAACTTAGGTCACCAACCCTTGGGGACCCACCCCGAGCCACAGGGTCATACAGGAAGGAATATTACGACAACCGACGTTTACGTTTGGGGGGTCCTCCACTGCCAGCAACTCAAACCCTGCAGTCCAAGTTATTGCTCCTCATCCCGTACAGCTGGCACCACCGGAACGGTTCTATGGCGACAGTACCAAGTACGGCATCTTCATCCATCAATGCCACCTGCATTTTATGGCCAGGAATACTGCTTTTCCTGACGATGCGTCGAAGGTAGCCTACATCCTGTCGTACATGGGCGGAGACGCCGCTCAGTGGTCAATAGCGTTGGTTGAACACGACGACCCCATGCTGCACCACCTGCCGACCTTTAAGGAAGCTATGCGACGTATGTTCGCTCGGCACACCTTTGTGCAAGCCGCTGATAACGCGTTGCTCAGCCTCAAGCAAGGCAACCAAGACCTCCTTCACTACATAACCACATTTAGTAGGCTGGTGATTGAGTCCCAGTGGCCTGAGGACAAAAAGGTGTCAGTGTTTTATCGGGGATTGCGAGACGAACTAAAAGATCTCATTTCACAGTTTCCCAACCCACCCGAGGAAATCGGCCCCTTCATCGATCTGGTGGTGAAGATGAACTTTCGTTTGCAGGAAAGAAGGACAGATAAAGGAAGAAGCAGTGACAACCATTTCCTGTCCCTGGGGGAGAAGGAGACCCGGAAGACCAAGGAAGAGCTCGGTCCCCAGAGCGAAGCACCCGAACCTATGCAAATCAGGGGCATAAGAGGTCCTTTGTCGAGCCAGGAAAGGGAACGACGGAGGAAACAGAATCAATGCCAGTACTGTGGTAAAAGCGGACACTTCGTCAGGGAATGCCCGGTGAAGCCCATGAAGCCCCGGAGCGGGAGGCCGTTCGCGTTGCCCATCACCAAAACGGAGAAGACGGGAAACGAGACAACCCAGTAGATAAGGGGATCCGTCCTCTGGGTTCTTCGTATTGCAATGCTGCGATCCCTGCTGTATTCAACGGTACCCACCATATAGGGATGGATGTTTCCTTACAAAACCAGGAGGGCAGAACCTGGCAAGTAATGGCTATGTTGGACTCCGGGGCTACAGGCTGTTTTATAGACACCGCATTCTCACGTGCCTTAGGCATAACCACAGTATCCAAGGCCCAACCCGAGACCGTCAAGGCAGTGGATGGAACGGACCTAACATCCGGCCCTATCAGGCACCACACCGAGAACATGACTATGTCCTTTATCAATCATCACGCCGAAGTCATCAGCTTTGACGTCATCGATGCTCCTCAATTCAAGGTGATATTGGGGTTGCCGTGGTTGGTGAAGCACAATCCTCACGTTGATTGGGTGTCCAGAATCATCCACTTGGACTTGGAGCATTGTTGGGACTCCTGTTATACCAAAGACCACCTCCTCGGGAATCGCTCCATACAAGCGAGATCGCTGCCTTTACAGGGAATGGGGTTGGTTTCCCAAGCAGCTGTGCCCAAGGAATACCTGGACCTAGCCGACGTGTTAGACAAAAAAGGAGCCAACACCTTGCCACCGCATCGCTCGTTCGATTGCCGGATAGACCTGATTCCCGGTTCCACGTTGCCCTGCAGCAGGATATATTCTCTCACGGAGAAAGAGAACGTCCACCTTCGCTCCTACTTGGACGAGTATTTGGACAACGGCTTTATTCGTCATTCCAGGTCTCCAGTTTCCTCTCCTCTATTTTTCGTGGCTAAGAAGGAGGGCGATCTGAGGACATGCATTGACTTTCGAACGATGAACAACATCACCGTGAAAAACCGTTACCCGCTGCCTTTGATTACTAATCTCCTGGAACAGGTAAAAGACGCCTCAGTGTATACTAAGCTCGACCTGCGGGGTGCGTACCATCTAGTCAGAGTCCGAAAAGGCGACGAATGGAAGACCGCTTTCCGAACAAAATTCGGTTTATTCGAATACCAGGTCATGCCTTTCGGACTCTGTAACGCCCCCGCAGCGTTCCAGTTCTTTATCGACGAGGTGTTACGGGATTTCATAGACGTCTTTTGCATTGTCTACATAGACGATATCCTGATCTATTCGCAGACCATCGCAGAACACGTGCAGCACGTGCGTTCTGTCCTTCAGCAGCTGGGTAGACATCGTCTGTATGTAAAACTGGAAAAGAGCGTCTTTCACGTCACCACTGTCGAGTTCCTGGGGCATGTCATCACTCCAGCAGGCATTCAAATGGACAACAAGAAGGTGGAGGCCATCCTGTCTTGGCCCCCCCGGAGTCCATAAAAGGGGTACAACGGTTCTTGGGTTTTTCCAATTACTACCGCCGATTCATTACGGGCTTCTCCGAGATGGTAGCCCCGATTACCCGGTTGTTACGTAAAGGAGTGCGCTTCTGTTGGGATCAGAAGGCGGACGACGCCTTCCAAGAACTGAAGAGACGTTTCACCGTTGCCCCGGTTCTGATGCACCCCGACACCGAGCAGCCCTTTGTAGTGGAGGCGGATGCCTCTAAGGATGCCATCGGGGGCGTGCTGTCTCAACGGAGCACCCGCACAGGACTACTGCATCCGGTGGCATTCTATTCCAAGAAACTCCAACCAGCGGAACGCAACTATTCGGTGTCGGACAGGGAACTCCTTGCCATCAAGACCGCCTTTGGGGAATGGCGCCACTTCCTGAAAGACGCCAAACACACCGTAACCATCTACACGGATCACAGGAACCTTCAGTTTCTCCGGTCAGCACGTGCTCTCACCGCCCGACAACTCCGATGGACCCTTTTCTTCAACTACTACGATTTCGTGATCACGTTTCGTCCAGGGAGAGAAAACGCCAAAGCTGATGCCCTCTCTTGGTTGGAAGAGACTGACGAGGAAGCCGAAAACACCGAGCCTGTTCCTATCATTGCCGAGAAACACTTCCAGGGTGTTGTGACTTCTTCAGGCTTCTTATCTCAAGTACGGACGGACACAAAGCAAGTCGACCTGGAGGGTCTGGCAGAAGGACGCAAAGAGGTGTCATACGCGGATGGATTGCTGTTTCATGGAGAGCGGCTGTATCTACCTGGGGTGCCCAGTCAGCAAGAAGCGGTCCGCCTGTGTCACGAGAACGTTTTGTCCAGCCATCCCGGTTTCCATAAGACACTAGAGCTCTTGCAAAGACAATTCTGGTGGCCGACCATGGTGGCCGACACAAGCCATCATGTAAAGAGCTGTACCATCTGTCTCTTGAGTAAGAACACATCTGAGCCTCCGGTGGGCCTTCTGCATCCCATTCCTGTGCCACCGTATCCTTGGCACACCGTCTCCATGGATTTCGTGGTAGAACTCCCTATCACTAAGACGGGGCACACCACGATTCTCACCATCGTCGACCATCTCTCCAAAATGGCGCATTTCGTACCTTTGCTGAAGGTGCCCACAGCTGCGAACCTGGCCGGGATCTTTGTGCAAGAGGTGGTCCGCCTTCATGGCATCCCATCGGTGGTCATAACAGACCGGGGATCGCAATTCGTGTCCCACTTTTGGAAAGAGGTGTGCAGTATCCTCGAGATGGACGTACGCTTGTCCACAGCGTACCACCCACAGACGGACGGTCAGGCAGAAAGAACTAACCACACCATGGAGCAGTACCTCCGTTGCCTGCTGCTTATGGTTAACAAAGACTGGTCTGAGGTTCTATGGATGGCTGAGTACGCCTACAACAACAGCAAGCATTCGGCCATCGGCATGTCTCCCTTCTTTTGTCTCCAAGGCCGTCACCCCCGCACCTCTGCCTGGGAAGTACCCCGGGACTGCTTCTTGCCGTCAGTACGTTCTTATCATGATGCCTTGCGCTCTATCTGGCAGCAAGCTCGGTTTGAGTTGGCCAAGGCGAAGGACACCTACAAAGCGCATGCGGACGCCCATAGGCAGAAGGAACCCGATTACCGCTTGGGTGACCGAGTGTGGTTGTCTATACGACATCTCAACGTGCATGGCCCCAAGAAACTGTTACCCCGTTATGTGGGTCCATTTGTCATTGAGAAAGTGGTCAATCCTGTGGCTATGAGACTCACGCTCCCTCCGCACATGAAGATCCACCCCGTCTTCCATGTCTCTCTTCTGCAGGCGGTCCGTCCTGGTGGCGGGGCTCCCTCACCTCCTTCTCCGGTGGTGGTGGAGGACCATGTTGAGTATGAAGTCCGGGCCATCCTGGGTTCTCGTCGCACCAAGGGAAAGTTGTTCTACCTGGTCGATTGGAAAGGATACGGCCCGGATGAGCGGTCTTGGGAGCCTTTGTCCCATGTTCGCCATGCTCCTGTTCTGGTCCGTGCGTTTCATCTCAGTCATCCTTTCTGCCCTCGCCCTGCTGTCCCTTTTTGAGCCCCTGGGGAGGAAGGGGGGGGACCTGTTTTGAGGGGGGGTACTGTCACGTTATACGGCGCTTGCCGTTCCTCTCCACTACGACGCACACACAGATACGACCCGGAATACTCACTTCCGGGTGGAAGTCGAGTACCGGTCTAGTCGTTCGCATAGCGCAAGGGTCAGGGAAGCGCTTCCGGGGGAAACGCTTAAACACCGCGTTTCCCGCCGGCTCGGCGCTTCGTATTCCTTTGGATTCCCTGAGCCGCGAGGTGCGAGATAGCGTCCCGAAGCAGACAAGCGGAATAGCGAACGCTTTCCCTCTCCGCTGGAATCCAGCTAACTGCCTTCGTCCTCACTTCGGAAAAACCTTCCAGGTAACTCAGGCTCCCCAACCCTTGCCCCCTTGACACTCCGGTCCGCCTGAAGGGCTTCTCCTCTTTGTGGTGCCTGAGTATGAAGTGAGCCTGCCACTGATGATTTTGCCTTCTAGCGCACAGCGCCATTTCTGATTTTGCCATTGATGATTTTTGCCACTGATGATTTTGTCTTCTAGCGCACAGCGCCATTTCTGATTTTGCCATTGATGATTTTTGCCATTGATGATTTTGCCTTCTCGCGCACAGCGCCTGTTGGATGATTTTGCCTCTGATGATTTTGCCTTACCGCGCCTTGCGCCATTGCTGATTTTGTTTTCGACTTCATTCCCTTTCCGCGCAGAATCGCCTTCATGTTTTGTTTTCTCTACCCTGGAGCAGCGTTTAACTTTGCATTCACCTTCCAGGGTTGTTATTGGGAAGTTAGGTCTACTTTCCACTGACCATTGTGCGAGGGCACTGAACATTGATTTACTGCATAGCCTGTCCTAAGCACCTCACCTGAGCAGCTGCCTAGTAGCGACCTTCGTCACCGCAGTAATGGTGAGTTTCCTGAGTCTAGGACAGGAATAAATCTGTGTGTGTTTCTACGGTGTGTTGGGGTTCTTCACTGACCTTAGTCTTCCTGGTTATAAGCCATTCCGAGATACCCTGCACACCTACCTACCGCTTTCGTTCAGGCTCCTTTCCCTGCGTCCATCTCATCCCTGCTGGGTTCTACTGTTCACGAGGGTCAGGTGGGTACAGGGACGGGCGCTCTTGTCGTCTCTGCGGAATCGCTGCACAAGCAGAGGTAAGTCTTGTGGAGCACCGGACAGCAAGGGACCCTTCCTCACGAAGGAGAACAATAAGACAATAACGAGGTCCATCTTACCTCCCCCTATGAATGATACATATATTGTCTGTGGAAAACAATTAATCACATTGCTGACGACCCAAGGTGCCTTGAAGGAGGCACCATCTACTAGACTGCACTGAATACGCTTGCACAAACTGCAACAAGGCCCATTGAGACACCCTGCAACCCACCCCCACCCTGCCTCCCTGCGTGGACATAGAATTGCCCACCCCCCAATTTTGCAGAGCGCCTGTATACCCAAAACAAATATACTATGTGAAGGGGAACGCTGCACAAACAAAACTATCCAAGTGTATGGCCTCATTCCCCCATAATAACTACTTTGTGAGCCCAAAATATAGCATGCTAAGAACAAAAAACCCTCCCTAACATGGCGCCCAAATAACCACAACCGGCAGTCCCACCTCCGACGGTAGCTAGTAGCGGTATGCCTAGTGCATGAACGTGCCTGGCTGTTCAATGCAAGGAGTCTAATAGGTTTTGGAGTCCCTTCAGGGTTTGGGATATTAAAATAGTGTCATCCGGGAATAAAAGGGCTGGCCCTGGCACCCCACCGAACTTCGGTGAATCATGTCTACACCCCAGAAGGTGTTTTGGGATGTTATTTAAATATAATGAAAAAAGGGTGGGCGCCAGTACACAGCCATGTCTTACACCCCTCCTTATAGAGATTGCCTTGGTAAGTTCACCCCTCAGACCCCATCTAACTTTTGCGTAGTTGTCACCGTATAATCTCATTATCTGTATCAGGAGATCTTCAGGTACACCCTGGGTTTTTAGAGAGCACCTGAGCAGATCTCTAGGTATGAGGTCGAAAGTGATCTTAAAGTCTATAAACGCTATGTACGAGTTGCCTTTCTTTAAAATCGTGTATTTCCACCCCATGAAAATAAGTCTAAAAGCCTGATCAATTGTACTGGTTCTTGCACTAAACCCAGCCTGGTACTGCGATAAAATATTATTTCCCTCTGCCCAATCATTTAGTCTTGATAAAATCTGCTTAGCATAGATCTTTTGTAGGGTATCGATTAAACTTACAGGCCACTAGTTCTCCGGTTCTTGACAATCTCCCTTTTTTGTAATGATTTCTGCCCCTTTCCAAGACTCTGGTATCGGGGCACCTGCCACCACAGCATTACTAAGAGGATTAATATACGGTCCCCAAACAGCTTTATCATGCCTCAACAGGTCACCTAGAATTTTATCAGGGTCTTTCCGGGCTTAACTGCATCAATAGCTGCCATGGTTTCTTCTGTACTAAAGTAAGGGATGTAAGTTTGTTCCGTATTGATAATTGTAACAGGGTTTGTTATTATTTTTTTTTAATATCTTTATTGAGTTTTTGCATTTTTTTATTCCCTGCACCCAGTAACCACCTCCCCCACCCTACAGAAGGATGAATATGCAGTACAGTATCATACAAAAATAAAGAATAACATAAAGAAGCGGCCCAAAACTGCAAGTAAATAAACTGAAATCAACCATCTATTAACCCCTTCTGTGCCTATGACGAGCTGGACTCGTCATGGAGCACAGTCGCGCTGTGCCCATGACGAGTCCAGCTCGTCATGACACCCACCCACGGGGGAAGCGCTGGCTTTTTTTATTGGGAAGGCAGGGGAAGACCTTCCCCTGCCTCCCCCCGCCCCCCACCACCGCGTCATCAATTACGTCAGCGCGCGAGCCGCGCTGACGTCATCGGAGGTTTCCCATTTGTTCTCCGAGGCGCAGGAAGCCATTTGCTTCCTGCACGTCGGAGAGTGCAGGTGAGTTTTGGGGCTGGGGAGGGGGGATTTTGTTGTCATCGTGGATTTTTCCGGGTTGGGGCACTATGTAGGGGGAGGTCGGAGCCATGCTGCAAGGCTCGGCTTCGTTCGTGTTTTTTGCCTGTTGCTTCCCATGTGAAATGGATCCAAAAAAGAAAAAACGCTCTGCCGAGTAATGCCCTTCTTCTGATCTTTACTATTACAAAGTGCAGCAGGATGGAGAGAGTTAGAAGATATTATATGGGAAATAAATACACAACTAAATAAAGCAAGACAGAGGGGTTGCAAAGTGGCCAGATTGTTTTTTTTTACATCCAAATACACCAGCATCACTTTACAGAGTTTGCCAGTGAAGTGCTACTTTCGTTTTCTCATCTTTCTTTGAACAGTATTGTGCTCTGCCGAGTAATGCCCTTCTTCTGATCTTTACTGTTACAAAGTGCAGCAGGATGGAGAGAGTTAGAAGATATTATATGGGAAATAAATACACAACTAAATAAAGCAAGACAGAGGGGTTGCAAAGTGGCCAGATTGTTTTTTTTTACATCCAAATATACCATCATCACTTTACAGAGTTTGCCAGTGAAGTGCTACTTTCGTTTTCTCGTCTTTCTTTGAACAGCATTGCTGTTTCCAGGTTGGGAGAGTGTACCATTCCTGGAGGTACTTCAATACCTCGTTGTTTTTTTTCAGGGTGGGGGCACTATGTAGGGGGAGGTCGAAGCCATGCTGCAAGGCTCGGTTTCGTTCGTGTTTTTTGTCTGTTGCTTCCATGTGAAAAGGATCCAAAAAAGAAAAAACGCTCTGCCGAGTAATGCCCTTCTTCTGATCTTTACTATTACAAAGTGCAGCAGGATGGAGAGAGTTAGAAGATATTATATGGGAAATAAATACACAACTAAATAAAGCAAGACAGAGGGGTTGCAAAGTGGCCAGATTGGTTTTTTTTACATCCAAATACACAAGCATCACTTTACAGAGTTTGCCAGTGAAGTGCTATTTTCGTTTTCTCGTCTTTCTTTGAACAGCATTGTTGTTTCCAGGTTGGGAGAGTGTACCATTCCTGGAGGTACTGCAATACCTGGTTGATGGGTGAATTGGAAAACACAATGTGCACCATGGCTCTGTGTTTATGGATGTGGTCTACCATACTGCTTATGTTTTGTAAGGATGTAAGCAATGGACAGTGAAACGGTTCCCTTCAGGGCCCTCTAGTCATGTCCATAACTTTTCAGGTGAAACCACTCGCTGATTTCTGAATAGTTAGTGAGAGATCGTTTAGGTAACCATGTTGTTTCTGCTTACATTTCACATGCTGTGCATTCCTATGAGTGGTTGCTTTTTTTTTTTTTAGGCAGCGTATTACTCTTATCAAGTGCATAATTTGAATTGAGCCACATCCAAGTGTTTATAGCGGGCCCAATTAGGTTATAGCTGAAGGCAGTGCGAGTTTCTCTCAGTAAGCAAGTATGGCGTTCAGTGGGGATGTGGCACTATGGCCAGAGCTGTTGAATTTGGAACTGGGGAACCGGGTTCAGCATTCATGATCAGTCCACCACACCACTGTACTGAGGGAGCACATTCCCATGCTAGTCCGTAGAAGGCCCCACTAGACCTTAGAAGGCTTGATGTCTTAGCACAAGCAGGTGTACTGTAGAGGTGTCAATTGTGGGTTCAAGTCAAGTCAAGTCAAGTCAAAAAAGCTTTTATTCGGTTAGTATAAATACAACCACATAAGCTGAACACACATAATGATACATATTAAAAATTTATGACATATATTTGACTTAATTACAACTAATGATAAATCACTGAGCCGGGACCAGTATCTTGCACGGACTGAAAAAGAACCATACATAAATACACATCGATAAAAATCCGACAAATGTCATTTTAAAAATTGTTACATGTTGCACAGTGGACTAGGAATCGAACAAATTATAAACTCCACTTACAGATAAAGTGATATGTGCATAGTACAAAATTTAGGTATAGCAAATTGTTATTCAAGAAACAAAAATCACTAATCTAAGAAACATTCGATACCAAGAATAAAGTGACATGTGCCTAGGTGTGAAATCCATGACATAATTAAAGCCACCCCCATGCCATAATAAAAAAACCAATGCACAAGTTCAAGTGTATCAGAATAACCTTGCACTAGTTTATTACAAATATATGTAAATTAGCATGGGTGGACATGAATCTATCTATGGCACCACAAAATAGTCATAATAATAACTTTTACACGTATACATGATAGCCATTGAAGAACCCGTTACACAATTCATAAGATTATGGATTTCCTGGCAGCTCTACACTTCAGAATAAAAGATGCAACATAGAAGCAGACGTCAGGGCTTTGGAGGGAACATAACAAGTTCATTGCGTCAGCTGTAGAACGAATATTGTATTTTAAAAGGATAGGTTTCAAATAAAACTTCCTTAAAAAGACATAAAATTTACAAAATAGCAGGAAATGGCAGCAACTTTGTTTAGAAACGTTGTCACATGGGCAGTTTGAATTAGAACCTGCCCCTATAACAGGGAAGGATACAAGATGGTGCACAATGCCTAGTCTCAAACGTACTAAAACAAAACGGTGCGATTTAATAGTCACATCCACCAAATACGACTGTAGCCCACTCTTAAGGCTAAGCTGCCTATAAAAGACAGAGGTTTTTTGAGACCGAAATAGCTGACTTCTTTCTTCCGTCTTATACAGTATGAACGTGTCTTTAATTTCCTTCTTCGAAAGGGGTATTATATACTCTGAACGAATGTTAATTCCAAACAGAGTATTAAACCAAGAAGTAATGTAATTTAGCCACGGAATACGGTGACATAAATCTAGCTTAAGGCAGTCTTTAATTACAGACTGTGTGAATGCAGTTTCCTTCTTGTGCCATATTGCACGCCATAATAGTAGAGGGCGTACTGCAGCCAGGTCAGAAATATAATTGAGGCCAGTTTCCTGGTGAATCAAATCTGTGGAAGCTGCAGCCGGGACACATAACAGGCGTTTGAGGAAGCTGTTTTCATTTATCTGGAGTTGGGCAGTGGAGGAGTAACCCCATAATCCAGCTCCATATAGAGCTGAAGAAACGCATCTCGCATTATATATGGTAACCATGTCCTTTATTGTATGGTCCCCTATTTTCGTTGCAAAACGAAAAATACCATTAGAATTCCTATTTACTTTATGTCCAATATTTACTTGCTCATTAGTCCATTTGCCGTTGCCATCAAAATTAATACCTAAATAACAGAATGTTTTAACAGCTTGGATCTTTGAGCCTTCTAGGAAAAAGGAGCATGGTGACTTTGATTTTTTACCACAAGTCATTGTAAAAGTCTTGGATTTATTAATCAACAATTTCCTGCCATTTATAAAATGAGTAAAAGCGTCAATAAGACGTTGTAGGCCCAAAGGGGTGCGGGAAATTAGGACCGCGTCGTCCGCGTATAACAATACTGAGACGACCATGTTATCAATTTTAGGAGCATCAGCTGGGATATTGTTTAAAGTTGATGCAATTTGATTAATAAAGAGAGAGAATAAAAAAGGTGCCATAACACATCCTTGCCTTATACCTCTACGCACGGTAAAGAAGGGAGTTCGCTCGCCAGTGGGCCCATAGCGTACACTGCAAGAGAGTTTTTCATAAAGTCTTGCTAAAAAGAATACTATCTCCTCCGGTGCACCAAGGTCAAGCAATACTGGCCAAAGGAGCGAGTGGTCCACCAAATCAAATGCACTGCTCAAATCAGCGAAACACAAAAACAAGTTACCTCCTTTCACTGTGGTATATTTGTTAATAAGCAAATCCAGATTAAGACATTGCTCAATAGTCCCAATGCCTTTCCTAAACCCATATTGTACTGGGGTTAGAATGTCTGAATCTGCAGCCCAGTCTTCCAATCTTTTTAATAGTACCCTACTTAGTACTTTAATTGAGGAATCTAACAATGAAATAGGGCGGTAATTACATGCTTCGGATCGAGAACCCTTCTTGTATAGAGGGACAATCAATGATTCTGCCCAAGATTTTGGAAAATCACCCTCAGATGCAGCATTAAAAATTCTTGTCAGGATTGGTGCCCAGAGATCCATTTCGGCTTTATATAAGTCGATCGGGACACCATCCGGACCTGGTGCCTTGCCCCCTTTACTATTTGCCATCCCTTCCCGCACCTCATCGACGCCGATCATCAGTGGCGCAAATGGCCAAATAGAATTATTTAATAAAAACTGATCTAAAAAAACCTTATCTGGATTAAAAATATTAGAAAAATGTTCTATCCATTCTGTGCAATTAACATGGGACGTCAGCTCCGGGATATGATCATCCTTTAAAAAGGGACTATTTATAATTTCCCAGAATAATTTTATATTTCCGGTTTCACTTGCGAAGCCTAGCTTATCCCAGGCATCTGATCTCATCGCCTTTTTATGGGCAAGGACAGCTTGTTTATAAGCATATCGTAATTTACGGACTAAAGTTTTGTCACGGGGTTTGGACTTTAAGGCTAACTTTAAGTTAGGTAATATCTCCGTACATTCAGAATTGAACCACTTCTTACCAACATGATTTGGGCCTTTGGATTTCCGGGTTAAAATATCGCTTATCACCTTATTAATATTAGTGAATTCCATACAAAGTTTACCAGAGGTAACCTCATCCCTTAGACAGTAATTAATGCTGTCCCTACAGCTATTTACCACAACCGATTGGATCTTATGGGGGTCCACACCATCCCATTTGATTCTCATTCCATTCGGTCTGATGGGTAGAATATCAGTAATTGTGGAATCAGTATTAGTCAGTTTGTTACCCCATGCCAACAGGACAATGGAAATACTATTGTGGTCACTAACCACCTGTTCAGTTATCCAAAGGTCCACATAGGGACTATTCCTAGTTAATAAGATGTGATCAATATTACTGTTTGCATCTCGGCCAGTGAATGATGGACATTTAATATGGCCCTTTCTCTCGGTGCAATCCAGTAGCTCAAGGTCAAGTTTGGCCATTAGAGCATTAAGGGTCATGCCATAGTCACAATGAGGGAAATGTATCATATCATCCTTAGTCCCTACAGTGGTTAAATAAGAGTTCATATAACCACATGAGTTAATAAATGTGGTGGGACAAGCTTGGATATTAAAATCACCCACCCACACAACAACAGTCAACTTAGGTGAGATATTTAATACATTATCCAATTCTTTTTCTAGTGAGACTAAGCAAGCTCCCCTATCCCTGCGAAAGTTATTATTATAAAAATTAATTAGAACCAAATCCTTTCCAACAGGGAATGTTAGGCGCAAAACTTGACTAAAACTGTCAACTATAGAGTAAGAGATAACTTTACATCCAATCAGTTTAGTTGAGATAAGCAACAATAGTCCACCCTTAGCTCTTCCCATTGGAGAAGGTATCGCATCAACACAATATGAGGTGTAACCTTCCACAGTGACGCAATCTGTACACCATGTTTCTTGGAAACAAATTATGTCACTTCCATGGTTAATAAAATCCAGCCAAAAGGGAGTACCTAATTTGCTTCCAAGGCCTGCGATGTTCCAGGTTGATAATGAATACCCTTCTGGGATCTTGGCGATCTTATCATTATACCTGTTTGTTGATACTTCTAAATTTACGATGGGCTCACTGAGTATGCTAGCTGTTGAAATATCAGGCACACTAGGGTCATTTATAACCAGTGACCCATTCATTATAATAGGTTCCTGACAATTGATAATAACTTCACTTTGCCTCATAAATATGTTTGGGTTCACCATAGTCCCCTTATCTGGATTTCCCACTATATTATCTGGTGAAGTTCCGTGTCAATCGTTATCCTCCAAATGTGACAGACATTGAAACCTGTTATAGAGTGGTAAAGGGGAAAACACAGAACTACCCACAGGTCCCCTAGACGGCCACTTGTTCCTAGCGTGAGATGCCCTATGGCAAAAAACTGAATTGTTAAAAACAGGGGGTTTATAAAAATAGGCAAGTGGCAAGAGGGTAGTATTATATTCCCAACTAGAAGGCGGAGGGGCTCTAGATAAAACTTTATGGACCCAAAAAGGTGATCCAAAATTAATAATAACACAGTCCCCTTCAAAACCTTTAGATGTAGGGCCTATCCAACCCACTCTTTGAGTAAACAAGATCTGATCAGCATCTAGGATTGAAAACCCACAATTTTTGCTTAACCAATAAAGGGGCATATGCATCAACCAAACTAATACCGATTCCTTAATAGCGAAAAATAAGGAATCGCCATTAAGGAATCGGTAATTGGCATGCATCAACAGATTCGGTAAAATTTAGCGATTCCTTAAAAATCGCTAAATATACCGATTCCTTAATAGCGGGGCACGCAAACGGCCCCACTAGCAAATAGCGAGTTCGGTAATACCGATTTGGCTAATAGCGAGTTCGGTAATACCGAATTAGCAATTACCGAATCGGTAATAGCGAAATCGCAAATTGCCGCGTCGCACCTGGAACAGGCTGATGACATCACCAACCAGGAAATACTGCTGCCCCACCCACATAGCCTCGACAGAGGAGCAGACAGGAGCTGGAAAGAAGGACAGGCTGTGCAGAGTGAGGCCACACAGATTCTGCCAGTCACAGCACACATCCAGCATGTCGCAGGAAGTGCCATCCAGCGCTGAATCTGCACGCAAGCGCAAGAAGAAGTTTTCAGACAGGGAGCTGGAGTACCTCATCGAGGGAGTGGCCAGCAAACACGACCGCCTCTTTGGCAAGCTGTCCCTCAAGGTGCCTGAGTCCGAGAAGCGGCGCATCTGGCAGCGCATCCGTGAGAGGATCAATGCGGTTGGCGTCACTAGCCGCAGCATCGACGATCTCAAAAAACGGTGGTATGACCTCCGGAAGCGCGCAAAAGAGAGGATTGCTGAGAGGCTCCGGGAGGCAAGAAGGACTGGAGGCGGAACAAGCACTGCACCATCCAACACAGCCCTGGAGGACCTTGTGGAAGGGACGATAGAGCGGGAAGCCGTCGTGGGGGTGATCCAGATGGACACGTCCGGCGCAGCCACAAGTGCCCAAGGTAAGATGCATGCCTGTGCCACATCCAGCATAGCGTAAATCCATACCCATGCCCCCAGCCCAATCTCACTGTGTCTGCAGCTCTGGCACAGACAGTTCCACACATGACACTACTGCATCTTGGGAGTTGTAGTCTAGTCAGCCCAGAGTGCAGGCACAGGCGTAAATCCTCACACAACACATATGTCGTACATGGCTGTAGACTGTTCATTTGTTGGACCACAGAGGGACATTGATGGGTACAACACTATGTAGGTGTAATCATCCCACTAATCATGCACTGTTTCACACACAGATGCATCACCTGGGGACTCTGACGACAGCGACCAGCTGATCATCTCTGAGACACCCGTGGAGTCAGACCAGGAGACTGTGCAGGATGCGCACGCACCGCCAACACCTGCCACCCCACCAGCACCACCTCCACCAGCGCCACAATCATCGGCACCAGCACCAGTGCCACAAGCCAAGGCACCTGCGCCACAAGCCAAGGCACCTGCGCCACAAGCCAAGGCACCACCACCTGCGCCACAAGCAACGGCACCAGCAAGCCAGCCTGCAGCCAGTGCAGCCACAATACCGCAGAGGCACAGGCACCAAGTTGCGCCCTTGCAGGAGATGGCAACCCCCCCCCCCTCAATTGGCACCCACGCAGCGCACATCCACACCACCTGCTGCACCACATGGAGGCTCAAGACACGCACGGCGTCACAGGGCCCGTCGCAGTTCCGTCTCCTCAGCTGACCAGGATGTCCCAACAACCTCTGCAATTGAGGAGAGGATGCTGCGCACACAGAACCTGCAGGGAAGACATGTGGCTAGCATTAGCTGCAACATCGTGCGCCTAGCGAGGGAGATGCGCGCCATGACTGCAGCAGTCACCGACATGGGCTCCGCGGTCAGGGACATGGGCACGGCGGTCAGGGACCAGACCACTGCGGTTGCTGATGGCAATGCTCAGCTCAGGGAGGAGGTACGTGAGCTCACCCGTGCCATCAGGGAGGGCCATGAGTCCCAGAGGAGGAGTAACCGGCAGCTAATGTTGCGTTCTGCCGCCGCTACCAAGGCCATACAACGGCACAGCAACTGCACCGCTGTGTTGGCACGCCGCACAGTCTCCCTGCAGGTGGACCTTGGGCACTTCTGCGGTGATGTTGCCAAGTCACTGAGACACATCACCACTGCTGTGGAACAACTTCAGAGCAGCACATGCAGTGCTGCAGCATTGGGAGGGGATGACACCAGTGAGGCTGCCTCCAGTGTCAGCAGCGTGTCACTGGCAGAGGCCAGCACCAGGCGCCGAAGTTCGCGTGCCTCCACGGGGACAGGCCGTGGTGAGGGTATGGATGCACCTGAGCGGAGGCTTGGTGTACGTGGCAAGCGGCACTAGTAAATTGTACATGCTGCAGGTCCATGGTGGAGCAACCATGGCCATCCAATTATTCTGTTTGCACAGGCCTGACTTTAAGGAACATTTTATTTACATTTATGCAATCGGAGCATGATTCACAATGCTAGTTCTGTTGCACATTCCTCAGTGCTACTGTGCATTAAACAGTTGCTCCCAACACCAACTTGTAATGTCTCATTTTACCCAGGGTCAAAAATGATTTTGCGTTATGTCTGTCCGCCTCCTATGGCCCTCTGCTGTGTTTGGGATGTGTGCCGGTCGTCGTTGGGCGGGTGGTTGGTCAGCCTGGGGGTCGTCATCCCTGTCCACCTCCATGGGTATCCCCCTTCTGGTGGCAATGTTGTGCAGCATTGCACATACAGCAATTATTCGACAGCATGTGTCTGGTTGGTATAGCATTGCGCCGCCAGTCTTGTGGAGGATACGGAAGCGGCTCTTGAGAATCCCAAAAGTCCGCTCTATCACATTCCTCGTGCTGATGTGTGCAGCGTTGTAGCGATGTTCCTGCGGGGTTGCTGGATTTAGGTATGGGGTTAGTATGTATTCCCGCAGGGCGTAAGCACTGTCACCTAGAAGATGGAAACATAGACTTAGCATTGGTGATGTACGTACATGTGTGGTGTTGGTGTGGGGAAGCGTAGTTCTACTTACCTAACAGGAGTCCCTCTCCAAATTCGCCATTGAGTAGTCGCCTGTGCATTCCACTGTTGCGGAAGATGTATGAGTCGTGTGTGCTCCCTGGGAATTGTGCCACTAGGTCCGTTATGATGTTGTTGGCATCGCACACAACCTGCACGTTGATCGAGTGGTATGACTTGCGGTTCCTGAAAAGGTACTCATTTGCTGAGGGAGGGCATATGGGGATATGCGTGCAGTCGATGCATCCAATCACATGTGGAAATTGTGCCACCTGGTAGAATGCCTGTTTTGTGCGGTCCAACTGCCGTGGGGTTGTGGGGAAGCTGATGTGTCTGTGGAGCATTGTCAGCATGGCATCTAGGAATTTTTGGAAGAAGCGTGACAGTGCGCTTTGCGAAACACCTCCGGCAACCGCAATTACCCCCTGGAAACTCCCAGAGGCCAGTAGGTGCAGGCTGCATAGTACCTGAACGTGCGCAGGGATTGCATTTGTCCGGTGGGTCTGGTGCTGCAGTAATGGTTCCAGGTCTGCAATCAGGCGCATGATCATAGCGCGATTGAGGCGATATTTCTGGTACACCTCGTCCTCATTCTGGCCGAGCAGGGTTATGCGCAGTCTGAACACTCTCTCCTGTACCCTTCTCCTGCGCTGTCCTGCTGCATTGATCCGCATCCTCCTTGCAAGCACGTAGAGGGCAGCCATTTTGTGGGAGCCAACAGGGTCTCCTGGGCCATATTTAAGGGTTTAGTGATTGCCTCAATCATTTGCACATGTAGGATTTTTTTTTAATTTTTTTTTTTTTTTTTTGTGACTTTACCTCCAGGTTTTGATTCCCCTTATTTAGCTCTGGCAAAATAGCGATTTTTGGGATTTTCGGTATTAGCGAGTTTTCTTGCATTGGGGTGCGATTCGTTATTTGCTATTGGCAATTTCCGGGAGCTAATAGTGATTTCGGTAATTGCGGATTCGGTATTTAGCGATTCGGTAAATTAGCATTTTTGGTATTAGCGATTCGTTATTTGCTCGGGTTTTGGGTTGATGCATTGGGATTGGGTATTTTTAACACAATACCGGGAGCTATTACCGAATCGGTATTTTACCGACTGGATTTTGGCTTGATGCATAAGGGTGAAAGGGTTTTGTTTTTAAGAGAAGCATTTGTTTCCAATTGCCCTTTCCGTAATCTGGGGATGTTACATAAAACTGCGACATATGCTCCGCACTCGGGTGGCAGGTTCATAACAGAAGGGACATTATTACTTTTAAAATCATCCAATTGACGAGTGCCCCTTAACTGATCTGTTGCTAAGCCTCCATGTTTCTCGGTGCCTTCCATAAAGGTGACAGCTTTTTCCTGCGGAGCTATTCCATTCTCTTCATGATTCCCCTGAGCAGTCAAATTACAACTGTTGTTGTTGGTGCTATGGGGTAAAGTACTAGGGGCTGAATGATGGATAACTGGGCCTCTTGGTTTGTCCTTAACACCCACAGTCATACGTGGAACAGCTTCAGATGCAGGTTTATTTATAGTAGGTTCCATTTGCGGGGTAACCAGTAACGATTGTGTAGATTTAAATAAGTGGGGGATTTGTGTTAAATGTTGTTCGATGGAGTCCATCCGTACTTCTAAATCACATATTTTGTCTAAAATGGGCCCTATGCGTGTCGACAATAAAGATTCCATCTTCTCCCAAAAACCCTCCTTGCCAACCATATGTACAATATCATCACACTGAACAGCAGGAGCATTTGGCTGAGTTACTGGTAATGCCCCCTTACGGCCAAATAGGTTACCTGCCTTTTTAGAATAATTCCTGCAGGTTTTACCCCTTTGTTTATATGCGGGCTGAATTTTCTCTATGTGCTTTAACTTGCTTTTGGCCTTTTGCCCTCTAGTTCTAATCGGTGATGTAGCAACATTAGTTGTTGCTGAGTCTGAAACATTAGGTGACAAATGGGTAATACTACCATCTAGATCAATAATGTCATTAGGTGGTTGAAAATCTGTACTTAAGTCCTGTCCCTGAAAATCCGGGGTAGTCGAAAGTCTGCTTACCCTGGGTGACAAATCAGGTTGTACAATATGAGTCACTGTAGAAGATTCAGTACTTTTACGAGGGCCTGGTAATCCAATATAGGAGGTCAACAACATAGAATCGCAGGAGTTAGCCACGATAGTAGATGAATCAACCGGCAATACAGGAGGGGCGCATCCAATAGGGAGTGAGAGGCGTCTTTCAGTGGTCTCTATTGCTGATACAACAACCCCGATGGTTTTCTGTAACATGCGGTCTATGGCTGTTAGACTTGGGAGAGGGGTATTAATAGATGTATTCTGTCTGGTATTAGGCCGGATGGGTCCACTAGTGGGCACCGTTTTCCCCATCCTCATAAGCAAACCAGAACTCTCAAGCGCAAACGCGAGTAGATGTTTTTCCACCCAATCTTACCTACACAGCAAGTCCATGTAATTGGAAGACCAAAGGGGGTGGCCCAGCCCGGCCTCCGTCGGCCCCGGACGGCCACAGACGGTCCCGCCCTTGTCCCGGGCTTCTCCCGGCGCTACCCGCGCGCGGTCCCGCGACGCGGGAGCAGCACCGTGATTATAAGCGCCTCCTGGCGCGCAACGCACGGTCACGTGGTTCGTGACCGACCGCTAGGGCACCTGGGTCTTGTAGGCTTGATGTCCGGTCTCCCCACTGCGGCCGCGCAAGATGGAAGTGCGGCGGCGGGAGACCGGAACGGCAACAGGCAGCAGGACAGCAGTGGCGGACAGCGGGAACCGCGATTAAACTTCAGGGCCAGATTCCGGCTTGCCAGGTGAGTGAAGACAGAACAGGGAACAGGGAACCCGCTCTGCCGCAGCAGCACCGTGATTATAAGCGCCTCCTGGCGCGCAACGCACGGTCACGTGGTTCGTGACCGACCGCTAGGGCACCTGGGTCTTGTAGGCTTGATGTGCGGTCTCCCCACTGCGGCCGCGCAAGATGGAAGTGCGGCGGCGGGAGACCGGAACGGCAACAGGCAGCAGGACAGCAGTGGCGGACAGCGGGAACCGCGATTAAACTTCAGGGCCAGATTCCGGCTTGCCAGGTGAGTGAAGACAGAACAGGGAACAGGGAACCCGCTCTGCCGCAGCAGCACCGTGATCATAAGCGCCTCCTGGCGCGCAACGCACGGTCACGTGGTTCGTGACCGACCGCTAGGGCACCTGGGTCTTGTAGGCTTGATGTCCGGTCTCCCCACTGCGGCCGCGCAAGATGGAAGTGCGGCGGCGGGAGACCGGAACGGCAACAGGCAGCAGGACAGCAGTGGCGGACAGCGGGAACCGCGATTAAACTTCAGGGCCAGATTCCGGCTTGCCAGGTGAGTGAAGACAGAACAGGGAACAGGGAACCCGCTCTGCCGCAGCAGCACCGTGATTATAAGCGCCTCCTGGCGCGCAACGCACGGTCACGTGGTTCGTGACCGACCGCTAGGGCACCTGGGTCTTGTAGGCTTGATGTCCGGTCTCCCCACTGCGGCCGCGCAAGATGGAAGTGCGGCGGCGGGAGACCGGAACGGCAACAGGCAGCAGGACAGCAGTGGCGGACAGCGGGAACCGCGATTAAACTTCAGGGCCAGATTCCGGCTTGCCAGGTGAGTGAAGACAGAACAGGGAACAGGGAACCCGCTCTGCCGCAGCAGCACCGTGATTATAAGCGCCTCCTGGCGCGCAACGCACGGTCACGTGGTTCGTGACCGACCGCTAGGGCACCTGGGTCTTGTAGGCTTGATGTCCGGTCTCCCCACTGCGGCCGCGCAAGATGGAAGTGCGGCGGCGGGAGACCGGCACGGCAACCGGCAACAGGCAGCAGGACAGCAGTGGCGGACAGCGAAACCGCGATTAAACTTCAGGGCCAGATTCCGGCCTGCCAGGTGAGTGAAGACAGAACAGGGAACAGGGAACCCCCAATTGTGGGTTAACCTTGAAGGCCTGTCCACCACAATCCATACTGAAGTTCATCTCCAGTGTTGCGGGTAGGCCTACGAAGCAGCACACCCTAGAGCAACAGTGATCCAGTAGCTGTGACTGTCACTGAGGTCACATGAACCTTGAGCAGGTTAGGGCGATGCAAACGGTGTGACCTCACTGGGTACCTATTTCGGGTGGGTGTTTGCATTGTGCTGAGGGGATTACCAGGTAATTATTCACGCAGCTCTCTGATGGATGTCACATGAGGTAAAATAGTGCAATAAATGGCAGACACTCTGAAAACAAGAGCAAACGTTGTGTTACATGAGGCAATGGTGGTAATTGTGCATGTATCAAAAGCAAACAAAATACAAGAGGTAGCAAACAATACGTTACAAGAGGAAAAGTGACATGTGTGCAAGTTACAAAAGAGTACAAAGTACAAGTAAAGGTATAAAAGTGCAATAAATGGCAGACACTCAAAACACAGGAACACACTGGGAAGGCACTTCTACGGGCATGGAGAACAGAATTTCCTATAATGTAAAGACTTCCTTCAGACAATAGAGAGGGTGTGAATTAAGTTTGGAAGTGTCTTTGCAGGAGGAGAACTTTGAGGTCAGTTTTGAAGGACTGGGAAGAGGGAGGGGGTGGTCCGGAGCTGAGGCGGAAATCCAGATTCTCGCCGCGTTGCTTGTAAAGGATTGGGCCATCAATCTTTCCTTCTTGACAGTAATGTTTTTTCTCCTTTTTATTATAGTCTAAAGCTTTTTTTTTTTTTTTTTTTTAAAACCTTTATTCGGATATTTCAGATACACAGCTATTCAGCCGACAACCCGGAGGTTCGGCAGCTCGTCAATCAACATATGTAGTCTTCTATAGCTGTCATGCAGGAGAGAAAAAAGGTTTCAATTTTAAAAGAAAAACATAACGAGCAAGGCAATATACATCATGTGTTCGCGTCAGCTCCCACCGATGAGGCGGCCCCATATCCACCATCAGATCAGCCCTCAAGTGTGGAGGGGAGGGAGAGGCAGAGGCACTAACTTTCTATCAGATTTCATCCGCAAAACTCAAGTCGGAAGTGGGGCTAGGGGGAAAGGTGCTCCTCTGGTGGGTCAGTGGCAGGAGGCAGGCAGATGTACCCCCTATACTGGTTCCACCCCCCCCACACCTTGTGCCATTTCTTGGGCCTCCCCCGTGCACAATACACTGTTTTCTCCCGAAACATGCACCAGTCCATGTTGTTCTTCCATGCATCCAGGGTGGGCGGGCTAGGGGATCCCCACAATCGTGCAATATCCCGCTTGGCCACCATATTACCAAGGGTCACCCATTGAGTCTGCGCAGCATCGTAGTCTGTAGGGCCCCACACGTTCAAGAGACAGCGCCGCGCCTCTGAGTGCAACACAATACCCGTGACCTCCTGCATCACAACATGAATCTGCTTCCACAATTCCGCAATCACACCACACTCCCATATAATGTGCAGAAAGGTGCCCACCATCCCGCAGCCCCTCTTACACAGCCCGTCCTCGGAGAAACCCATGTGGACCAACCGGGGGCCAGTGACATAGACTCTGTGGAGTATCTTAAGCTGGACCAGCCGCAGCCTGGCGGGGATGGCAACCTCTTTCGGGGAGGAGACAGCGCACTGCCAGTCCTCATCGTCCAGCTCAAGACCGTCTCTAGTCCACTGGTCCCGCACCCCCAGGAGGAGATCGGTACGGACGTTCACCAGCTTCTTGTAAATGAGAGAGATTGTGCTCTCCGGCACATGGCCGTCCAAGATCCGGTCCTCCAACGGAGAGGATTCGGGCACCTTCTCCCCCTCAACGAGGACCGACCGCAGCGCATGACGTACCTGCGCGTATCGGAAGTATTCCGTGCCCTCTAGCGCATATTCCGTCTGCAGCTCTGTAAACGACTTAATCCGCCCCTTGGCCAGCATGTCCCCCACCCTGGAGATACCAATCAGGTCCCATTTGTCGAAACCCTTAGAGTTCCAGAGTTTCCCCAGCATGTCCGAGTCAAACAGCGGAGTGGCCAGTGTGAGTCTATCCTTCCACCCCAGGGAGTTCGTGACTGCCTTCCACACGTGCACCGCCACCCCGGTCGGCCCCGTGAGGGATCCAGCCGGGGCCCTTGAATAAAGTGCTCTATAGTAGCCACCACCCCGCAACAACCACCGGTCCATAGCGAAGCCGGGGCTAAGCGCAGGACCGTAGACTCCGTGGTTGACTGCGCTCAGTTGAGAAGCCCAATAGTATCTCCGGATGTCGGGAAGCGCGATACCCCCGTCATACCAAGGGAGAGTCAGTTTTGCTATCGCTATACGCGGGCGGCCGTCCCACAGCAGCGAACGCTGTAGACTCTCAACCTCCCGAAAGTAACTGGCCGGGACCAGCTCCTGGGTGTTCTGCAGGGCATAGAGAAAGCGGGGAAGCGACATCATTTTAAAGAGCGCCGCACGACCGAGGAGGGAAAGCGGCAGCCGCCTCCAGCCTGCCACGTCCCGCCGCAGGCGCGCCAACGGAGGGAGCAGGTTTCGCTCATACCGTACCGTGGGGTCGGCTGAAATATAGATCCCAAGATACTGAAAGCCCTCCCGGGCGATCTGGATCGGGCAATTCCGCGGGGGAACCGGAGCGTCTCCACACAGGGCGTACAGATATGACTTACCCCAGTTGATGGTGAGCCCCGAGTTCCTCCCGAAGGAAGTCAAGATGTCGCAGACAACTATAAGGGACTTCCGGGGTGAGGTAAGATAGAGCAGAATGTCGTCGGCATAGAGGGAAATGCGGTCCTCGTGATCGGGGGACCAGCGAATCCCCCTCACGTCTGGGTGCCACCGTATCCATGCCGCTAGCGGCTCAAGGGCGAGAGCGAACAACAGCGGCGAGAGGGGACAACCCTGCCTGGTACCCCTTCCCAAGACGAAGGGATTGGAGGCCCTCCCGTTAACCGCAACTTTGGCGAGAGGTCCTTCGTATAAGAGCCTCACCCAGCCCACAAATCCGGGCCCGAAGCCGAACTTCGCGAGCGCGGCCCACAAATATGCCCACTCAACCGTGTCGAACGCCATCGTTGCGTCGAGCGCCGCCACCACGGCCGGTTCCCGCATCGTCCCGACCCTTGCGATCACACCATGAATGCGCCTAAGATTCAACGCAGTATTCCGATGTGGGATGAATCCAGATTGGTCGGGGTGGATCAGGTCACCGATCACCCTGACTAGCCGGTTTGCGAGGATTTTAGCAAGGATCTTCGGCTCAGCGTTAAGGAGCGAGATCGGCCGGTATGAACTGCACCTGTCTCTAGGCTTGCCATCTTTATGGATGACCACGATCATTGCCAGGCGCTGGTCGAGCGGGAGGGAACCCGTCGCCCGCGCCTCCACAAACATGGCTCGTAGATGCGGAGCGATCTTGTCCGGCTGGAGTTTGTAGAGCTCAATGGGCAGACCATTCGGACCCGAGGCCTTGCCCGGACGCAAAGAACGGATCGCCCCCGCAATCTCATCGACCGTGATGTCGCCATCAAGGTCGTCCCTGTCCACGTCGGAGAGGCAAGGCAGGGCGAGATCGCGCAGGAGTGCACATGAGTCCTCCACAGGCCTGTCCGACACGGATGTATAGACCGTGCGGAAGTAATCCGCAAAGCACTGGACTATATCCTCCGGCTCCGTGACCAGGACGCCAGCCTCCGTCACTAGGTCCGGCACCACTCGATTGACCCTCTCCTTCTTGTCCAGCCACGCAATCAATTTCCCGGCCTTGTCCCCGACGTCGTACAGACGGCCCCGCTGTTCCCTACTCAGAGCCTTGGCTGCGTCAGTCACGAGTGCCCTGTACTCCGATTGCTTAAGGCTCAATTCGTGCAGCGCCTCCTCCGCGACCTCACCCTCCAGGGCCAGCCCTAGGTCTGCGATCTCCGCCTCAAGCTGGGCGACCTCCGCGTCCCTCCGACGCTTGGCCGCTGTAATCAAGGAGAGGGCCTCACCCCGAATCACGGTTTTGAATGCTTCCCACAAGGACACCGCCGACGTGACCGAACCGAGGTTTTCTTGAAAATAACGGTCGATCGCCTTAAGTACCTCACTACGAGTCACAGGGTCTCTAAGATGCCACGGGTTAATTGGGGCCACCCTACCACCCACTCCTCTGGCAACATCCATACAGATCCACACCGGAGAATGGTCAGAAATACCTCGTGCCATGTGCCTGGCCTCAGAGACACTGGAAGCGTGTGCAGCCAGAGTAAGGACATAATCAATTCTGGAGAGACTGCCATGCGCACCTGAGTGGAAAGTGTACTGCCGTTGTGTGGGATGCAACATTCTCCAACAATCAACCAGCCCTAGGGTATCTATGAAATCAGGAAGCCACTTCTGAGCCCCCCCCGAAATCCTCTGCGGGTGCCTGTCAAGCAGGCCTGAGCCGACCGCATTAAAGTCACCACCCACCACCAACACGCCCTCTGGGAGATCCAGTAGTGTCCTCTCTAAGTCCGCTAGGGTAGTGGGCTGCAATGCAGGGGGGACATAAACAGACACCAGGACCAGCGTCCTGCCCTCCCACCGTCCCGCTACTGCCGCGAAGCGCCCCCTATCGTCTACAGTAGTAGAGTCAACCTCAAATGGGAGAGAGGACCTGACTAGTATTCCCGCCCCTCTGGAACCCGAGGTGAACCCGGAATGCGCAACAAACTTATAGCCTTTACGATTGAGTGCATGGCACGTATTGCCAATCAAGTGCGTCTCTTGCAAGAGGACAATATCAGGGGCACATCTCTTCAGAAATTGCAGTACAATCCCACGCTTAATACGATCCCCCAGGCCATTCACATTCCAACTGAGTATTTTGAGGCCCCTACCCCCCATCCCAGCATGTAAGGAGACCACCACCACCCACGTGGAACCCGACCCGAAACACAGGAGCTTGCAACATGACGCCTTGCAGAACCAAAAACAACAACAACCCCAACAACAAACCCCACCCACCCCCCACCCTGCACCCCTGCGTAAGCTCTAAAGTGCCCCCCAACTTGCAGTGTGCCTGTCGCCCCTTATAAAACTAGTCTACGGAAAGAACCCCAGAGGAGGAAAAGCTCCCTTACTGCCCCCGCCACCCCCCGGACTATCAACCTCCCGGAGGGATCGGAGTCGTGGTACTTAAGTCCCGGTTCAATGTTCGTCACCGGCACCATCTGCGCCACCAGAGCGTTCCACGCCAGGCCGCCCTTGGGGCAGAGTGTCCAACCAGTCTCCGACCATGTCGGGTGCCTCAAAAAAGAAAGTTCGCTCTTCGAACACCACCCGCAACCTTGCAGGAAAGAGCATGGCATATTTTAGTCCCATCTCACGCAGTCTTCTCTTGACCGCCATGAAGCCTTGCCGCTGCTTTTGCACCATCTGAGTGAAGTCCGGATAAAAGCTTACAGTAGTGTTCTGGAATGGCAGCGGGCCGGCCATCCGCGATGCTTGTAGTATGGCATCTCGATCCCTGAAATTAAAGATCCGGGCGACAATCGGCCTTGGTGGGGCCCCCACCTTGGGCCTCCCGCCAGGAACTCTATGGGCCCGTTCGACGGTAAAGAACTTGCTAAGGCCTTTGGGTGCCAGATGGTTCACCACCAGGTCCTCCACGAACAGGTCCACCGACTGCTCCTCCGAATTTTCCGGGACCCCAATGATGCGGACGTTGTTGCGCCTAGCACGGCCTTCGAAGTCCTCCAACCGGCGGGCGAAGTGATCATTTGCTGCCCGGAGAGTACGGACTTCCTGCTGGAGGCCGGAGACATCGCCCAGGAGGCCGGCAGTCTTGAGGTCCAAGGACTGAACCCGCTCATTAGTTTTGCCGAGGTCGGCCCGAACCAGGTTGACATCTATCGATATGGCATCTACTTTTTGTGCCAGGGTCTCAAATTGCTGCCCAATCGAGGACTTCATCCCTTCGATGGCCCCCATGATGTCCTGCAGGGTTAATTCTGTGGAGGGGGACGCCGCGTCCTTCGAGGCTTCCGACGTCGGGCCCGATTCGCCCGGGGACCCCCTCTGATGGGCATAGCGGTCCATGGTATTAGTCTGGGTGGAGGTGCCCCGCCTGGTGTTCTTGGGCTTCTGCTTTTCGGCGTCCGACCTGGTCGACATCTCAATCTGCCGTGTAGACAATCTCCTGGCCCGTACAGGGTAAATGGGCATGCAACCAGTGGCTGGCGCCGCGCACGCCCCGTCCCGGGCGCCCTGGGGACTGGAAGGCGAAATCGAAAGCGAAAGTGAAATCCCCTCCACCTCCGACGACTCCTCCCCGACCAGGCCGCTGTTGTTCAATTAGGGCACGGGCACTGTGCCAACTCAAGTCCCGGGCACCGTGCGGGGATTAGGCCCCAAACTTCCAGGCAGTATAACTTCGGTCTCCGGTGGGCGATTTCGACCCGGACAACGGTTCCCGCGTCAGCAGCAGATCCTCTCCAATAGTCCGGGCATCAAGTACAGGATAATAGACAGGATAGATGCCGGAGGGAGCGAGGGTCTCGGGAGCTCTAGGCTCACGCGGCCATCTTGATCACGCGCTAAGCTCCTCCCCCTAGTCTAAAGCTTTTGATTCCGGTTTCGACAGTGCTTGTTCTGCAGTTTTGTGTAGTTGCATTGTTTTGGTAAGAAAAAAGTTATTTTATCCACAATGTCCTGCAAACCTCAAAATGTCTGTCACATTTTCCTTGCAATATTGTGCCGAATTTCTCACGCTGTAGAAACAAACAATGTCAAAACGATCTGGTTTTGCAAGGGGGTCAACTGTCTTTTTGGCCCGTGCTCGGCGGCCATCTAGGGAAACCTACCAAACCCATACATTTCTGAAAACTAGACACCCGGGGGCTTCCAGGGAGGTATGGCTTGCGTGGATCACCCAATGTTTCTTTACCCAGAATCCCCTGCAAACCTCAATTTTAGCTGAAAAAATCACTTTTTTCACACATTTTTGTGTGGGAAAGTTGTGGCATCACCGGGCTCACTCAAATTTCCCACCTCCCAGCGTTCCCCTGGGTTTCCCGGTAAAAATGGTGCCTCACTTGTGTGGGAGGCCCAAGTACCCGCGACAGGCAAGGGCCCAAAATGTAGTGTGGTGACATCAAAATTGCCTATCTCAAAACCACCTGGTTTTGCAAGGGGGGTCACCTGGCCCAAAACGTAGTGATGCGACAAATGTCGCATCACTACGTTTTGGGCCCTTGCCTGTCGCGGGTACTTGGGCCTCCCACACAAGTGAGGCACCACTTTTACCGGGAGACCCAGGGGAACCTCAGCTAAAATTGAGGTTTGCAGGGGATTCTGGGTAAGGAAACGTTGGGGGATCCACGCAAGCCACACCTCCCTGGAAGCCCCCGGGTGTCTAGTTTTCAGAAATGTATGGGTTTGGTAGGTTTCCCTAGATGGCCACCGAGCACCGGGCCAAAAACCCAGGTGACCCCCCTTGCAAAACCAGGTGGTTTTGAGATAGGCAATTTTGATGTCACCACACTACGTTTTGGGCCCTTGCCTGTCGCGGGTACTTGGGCCTCCCACACAAGTGAGGCACCATTTTTACCAGGAAACCCAGGGGAACGCTGGGAGGTGGGAAATTTGAGTGAGCCCGGTGATGCCACAACTTTCCCACACAAAAATGTGTGAAAAAAGTGATTTTTTCAGCTAAAATTGAGGTTTGCAGGGGATTCTGGGTAAGGAAACGTTGGGAGATCCACGCAAGCCATACCTCCCTGGAAGCCCCTGGGTGTCTAGTTTTCATAACTGTATGGGTTTGGTAGGTTTCCCTAGATGGCTGCCGAGCACCGGGCCAAAAACCCAAGTGACCCCCCTTGCAAAACCAGGTGGTTTTGAGATGGGCAATTTTGATGTCGCCTCACTATGTTTTGGGCCCTTGCCTGTCGCGGGTACTTGGGCCTCCCACACAAGTGAGGCACCATTTTTACCGGGAGACCCGGGGTAACACTGGGTGGTGGGAAATTTGAGTGAGCCCGGTGATGCCACAACTTTCCCACACAAAAATGAGTGAAAAATTTGATTTTTTCATCTAAAATTGAGGTTTGCAGGGGATTCTGGGTAAGGAAACGTTGGGGGATCCACGCAAGCCACACCTCCCTGGAAGCCCCCGGGTGTCTAGTTTTCAGAAATGTATGGGTTTGGTAGGTTTCCCTAGATGGCCGCCGAGCACCGGGCCAAAAACCCAGGTGACCCCCCTTGCAAAACCAGGTGGTTTTGAGATAGGCAATTTTGATGTCACCACACTACGTTTTGGGCCCTTGCCTGTCGCGGGTACTTAGGCCTCCCACACAAGTGAGGCACCATTTTTACCGGGAGACCCAGGGGAACGCTGGGAGGTGGGAAATTTTAGTGAGCCCGGTGATGCCACAACTTTCCCACACAAAAATGTGTGAAAAAAGTGATTTTTTTCAGCTAAAATTGAGGTTTGCAGGGGATTCTGGGTAGGCAAACGTTGGGGGATCCATGCAGGCCATACCTCCCTGGAAGCCCCCGGGTTTCTAGTTTTCAGAAATGTATGGCTTTGGTAGGTTTCCCTAGATGGCCGCCGAGCACCGGGCCAAAAACCCAAGTGACCCCCTTGCAAAACCAGGTGGTTTTGAGATGGGCAATTTTGATGTCACCTCACTACATTTTGGGCCCTTGCCTGTGGCAGGTACTTGGGCCTCCCACACAAGTGAGGCACCATTTTTACCGGGAGACCCAGGGGAATGCTGGGAGGTGGGAAATTTGAGTGAGCGCAGTGATGCCATAGCTTTCCCACACAAAAATGTGTGAAAAAAGTGATTTTTTTCAGCTAAAATTGAGGTTTGCAGGGGATTCTGGGTAAGGAAACGTTGGGGGATCCACGCAAGCCATACCTCCCTGCAAGCCCGCGGGTGTCTAGTTTTCAGAAATGTATGGGTTTGGTAGGTTTCCCTAGACAGCCGCCGAGCACCGGGCCAAAAACCCAAGAGACCCCCCTTGCAAAACCAGGTGGTTTTGAGGTAGGCAATTTTGATGTTACCTCACTACGTTTTGCGCCGTTTCCTGTCGCGGGCACTAAGCCAACACACACAAGTGAGGTACCATTTTTCTCGTAAGACTTTGGGGAACGTGGGGTGGGTGGAAATTTGTGGATCCACGCAGATTCCGGATCTTTCCACGACAGAAATGTGGGGAAAATGTGTTTTTTGACAATTAGTTAGGTTTGCAAGGGATTCTGGGTAACAGACCCTGGTGGGAGGCAGTCAAGTCACCCCATCCTGGATTCCCCTGGGTGTCTAGTTTTAAAAAATGTATAGGTTTGCTAGGTTTCCCAAGGTGCCCGCAGAGCTAGGGTTCAAAAACTAGAGCTAGTCATTTTGCCAAAAAAGGGTCATTTTTCACTGCGAAATTGCGGTGTGACCACGTTGCGTTTTGCGCCGTTTCCTGTCGCGGGCACTAGGCCGACCCACACAAGTGAGGTACCGTTTTTCTCGTAAGACTTTGGGGAACGCGGGGTGGGTGGAAATTTGTGGATCCACACAGATTCCGGAACTTTCCACGACAGAAATGTGGGGAAAATGTGTTTTTTTTGACAATTCTTTAGGTTTGCAAGGGATTCTGGGTAACAGGCCCTGGTGGGAGGCAGTCAAGTCACCCCATCCTGGATTCCCCTGGGTGTCTAGTTTTCAAAAATGTAAAGGTTTGCTAGGTTTCTCAAGGTGCCCGCAGAGCTAGGGTTCAAAAACTACAGCTAGACATTTTGCCAAAAAAGGGTCATTTTTCACTGCGAAATTGAGGTGTAACCACGTTGCGTTTTGCGCCGTTTCCTGTCACGGGCACTAGGCCGACCCACACAAGTGAGGTACCGTTTTTCTCGTACGACTTTGGGGACTGCGGGGTGGGTGGAAATTTGTGGATCCACGCAGATTCCGGAACTTTCCACAACAGAAATGTGGGGGAAATTTGTTTTTTTGACAATTGTTTAGGTTTGCAAGGGATTCTGGGTAACAGACCCTGGTGGGAGGCAGTCAAGTCACCCCATCCTGGATTCCCCTGGGTGTCTAGTTTTCAAAAATGTATAGGTTTGCTAGGTTTCCCAAGGTGCCCGCAGAGCTAGGGTTCAAAAACTAGAGCTAGTCATTTTGCCAAAAAAGGGTCATTTTTCACTGCGAAATTGCGGTGTGACCACGTTGCGTTTTGCGCCGTTTCCTGTCGCGGGCACTATGCCTACCCACACAAGTGAGGTACCGTTTTTCTCGTAAGACTTTGGGGAACGCGGGGTGGGTAGAAATTTGTGGATCCACGCAGATTCCAGAACTTTCCACGACAGAAATGTGGGGAAAATGTGTTTTTTTTGACAATTCTTTAGGTTTGCAAGGGATTCTGGGTAACAGACCCTGGCGGAGGCAGTCAAGTCATCCCATCCTGGATTCCCCTGGGTGTCTAGTTTTCAAAAATGTATAGGTTTGCTAGGTTTCCCAAGGTGCCCGCAGAGCTAGGGTTCAAAAACTACAGCTAGACATTTTGCCAAAAAAGGGTCATTTTTCACTGCGAAATTGAGGTGTGACCACGTTGCGTTTTGCGCCGTTTCCTGTCACGGGCACTAGGCCGACCCACACAAGTGAGATACCGTTTTTCTCGTACGACTTTGGGGAACGCGGGGTGAGATGGAAATTTGTGGATCCACGCAGATTTCGGAACTTTCCACGACAAGAAATGTGGGGGAAATTTGTTTTTTTGACAATTTTTTAGGTTTGCAAGGGATTCTGGGTAACAGACCCTGGTGGGAGGCAGTCAAGTCACCCCATCCTGGATTTCCCTGGGTGTCTAGTTTTCAAAAATGTTGGGTTTTCTAGGTTTCCCAAGGTGCCCGCAGAGCTAGGGTTCAAAAACTAGAGCTAGGCACTTTGCAAAAAAAGGGTAAATTTTCACTGCGGGGAAAGCGCGAAAACAGAAAAACCTACCGGACTGTCCTGCTCCTGCTCCTTGACGGGGGTGCCGTCCTTGCCCTCCCTGTTGCGCCGCTGGCTTTGGTGGTGCTCTGTTGGTGCTCCCTCGCTGGCCGTGGGCTGCCACATCGTCGCGTTGCCCGGAGCGGGGAAAACTTCAACCCCCAGGTGCCCCGGCGCTCCCTGACGATATCGAAGCGCCCGGAGGTGCATAAAAGATGGCTGCTTCCCCCGCGTCGCGGGACGCGCGCGGGCGGGCGCCGGGAGAAGCCCGGGACAAGGGCGGGACCGTCTGTGGCCGTCCGGGGCAGACCGTGGCAGGGCCACGACACTTGTGACTTCATTCCTGAGCCCAAGACACGTGAGTTTGCTGTTAACCCTTCACCCTGAGGAACTGGATGCTTGTGGACTTGCGTGACATATAGCTACGATATTTCAACGAGAACTTTGACTGGGGGCAGTATATACCTCCTCGTTTTTGCTGTTGACATATTTGTTAGATTTGTGTTCTGACTATGTCGAGCAACAATCCGGATTCGGGTACAGTTGTGGCCGGCCCCATGGATAATTATTTAGTGAAAATGGTCAATAAAATTAATAAAGATCGTAGGCTTTCACTTGGGAAGGGGGGCCCCTCCGTTCTGCCTGATACCACATGTATACCTGTGGATGTAAACCCTTTTGACGATAATATTAGTGTATGTGTTAGTCCAGTTGCATCGATAGAAGGCCAGGTTCTTTTTGAAAACTTGGAGGAATGTTTCGATCCTCAGGTTTTGGCCTCCGATGCTACTGAGGAGGTTCTCCCTAGCCCAAGACCAGTAAGAGCTTGTAGGAAACTTTTAAATAAAAGGGGGGGGGAGGCCTGTCAAAAAAAGAGCAGAAGCTTTACACAAAGCTCAAAATAATACTGCTTCTGGGTCTGGTCCAAAGGAAACAAGTAGACTGGGTGGTAACACTCTAGACCCAGTCCAATTTGCGTCACTAATAGCTACTCTTGAGGCTAAATTTGAGACCCTGTTAGCTAAGCATACGCAATCCTTACTGCTCCAATTAAAAAATACCAACAAGGAAGTACAGAGGCTTGGTGAGCTGGTAGCGAAACTTCTGCTACGTAGTGGGGAATCTAAGTCGTCAGATACTGGCTGTGTTGGGGTCATTGATGATAATGTTATAAAATCTCTGTTACCACCTTCCCAGGCACCCGCATTTCCAGATCCTGCTTGTTCTGACCCTCCACCTCCCACTATTCCAGTTAAGCTACCCTCTGTGGGACAGGATGGTACCTCTATTTCTAGATCTGGAACTTCCTCTGGTTTTACTAATATTCCCCCTGAGTGTGCTCCTTATGTGGTCGTCTTGACTAATGTGCCCGTCCTAGGAAATCTGCACGCCCATTCTGGTGAGGAAACACACGAGTCGCTAAAAAACAAAACTATAGCTTGGCTCAATAGAAGATGTGGCTTCCCAGTACATCTTGCTGATCAAATTATTTCCACCAGAAGGACTAAGTGGGTTGGTCCGTCCCAGAAAGGCTGCAGTGGGGACTGTGTTATAGTTAATTTTAGATCCCCACAACATGTTAATACAGTTCTGATACGTGCAGCTTCCTTGACAACTGAAAACACTAGTGTGTGTGCGCGCTCGTTGGGTTATTTCTACAAATGTTATGGGAGTTTCCCGAACAGAGTGGTGTCAAAACCCGTTCTAGCTAGGGCCCCCCAGAGGTTTCCAGAACCCCAGTGGGACAATAGGGCAACTTCTTGTAGGGAAGACCATAACATTATTACCCGAAATAGATTTGAGGCACTCTCAGGCCTAGACGCCTGTGATTGACAGGAGGATTCTGTAATTCAGGGGAGCGCTAGTGTGGTGAATCCTGTCCCCAGAGTAAATGTTGAAACCCTAATGCACCATGGAACCTCACAATCAAACTCCGTTAATATTGTTTCTAACTCAGGTGAAACCATAAAATTTATGAGTTGGAATATTGCGGGTTTACGGTCTAAGAAGAGTGACCGTGGTTGGTTAGACACTTTACAACTATATGACATCATTGCCCTTCAAGAGACTTGGGACAAGGACTGTGACTTCTCTTATTTTGTACCGGCCCAGAGTTCTAATGCGGGAAGAGATAGGGGAGGCCTCATGTTCCTCGTTACTGTAAATATTTTGGGCTGTGTCAAGAAGGTTGTAAGTACTTCCTATAATTGTCTTATTTTGGAAGTTAGTTTGGCAAATGATGTTAAGTTTTTGTTAATCAACTGCTATAATTCCCAGCAAGAAGAGTCCCCTAACGAGCATATCCTCTGGCTGACCGAATTTTTAAAATCCTATAAGGACAATCATACCACTTTTTGCCATTATATTTTGATGGGTGATTTTAATGTTCATTTATGCAATGTTAATTGTCACTATAGAGATAAAGATGGCCCTGAATTTTCAAACCCCCAACACTTTGAACATAGTTCTAAAGAGGTTGCCATGGAGTCCCTTTTGGCAAATTCCGATCTCTATGAGGTTGGATTCCGGGATATGCATTCTCGTGTCCCCACCTATGTTGCTAGGGATAGGGAAACCATAATTGACTATATATTTTTATCAGCAGGGCTTTTAAATTATGTACTTTTTTATAACGCCCAGCGCTCCTGTTTTAGCGATCACAACCCGGTGATATTGATCTTGGCCAATGTTTTTCCAATTATAGATAAATGTAACTTGACTCCTGTGGTGGTTTCGGTGAATCCTAAAGATCAAGGGAGGAGATTACAATGGTCCAAGGTTATCCCTGAAGATTTTTTTAATTTAATTGTCTCAAAGGTTGGTTTCGAATTAAATACATGTACCGACCCATCTTCTTATGACAAAGATATAATTATGGCCTTTGAAACCATTTGTTCTCAAGTAGCTACGGAACTTACCACCAAAGGAGGCCCTGTTAAACCCAAAACTGTCCAAGGTTGGTTCAATCATAGCTGTACTTCAGCTTTAACACAACTTAAAAAAGCCCTTAATGAAAAACCGAGGAACAAAGGATTGGTCACACAGTTAAGGAAAGCATACTCTCAAGTAATAATGACACGGAAGAGGGAAATTAAAGAAGAAGCTTGGGTAGCCCTAATGGATAACGCCACCCTGAAAAATAGTTCCAAATTCTGGGAAATTATTAATTCTCCTTTTTTATCCGGTTCCCAGAACATGGCGATGGAATTAAATATTCCGGAGGAAGACTGGCTAGCCCACTTTGAAAATATTTATGGGAGTAATCTTGAGCAGGAAGTATTTAAGATCCCAATTTCTAGCTCTCCCCTCCCTCCTATCATTTTTTCCATCGAAGAGGTGGAGAAAGCAATTGAGGGCTCGGCCGGTCGTAAGGCACCAGGTCCGGATGGGGTGCCTACGGACATGTACAAGGCTAATCCCAAGTACTGGGCCAAAGTTTTGTTAAATGTTTTTAACTCTGCATCTTTAGTAGCCCCACCGAAATCATGGTCCCAGTCTATTATAATCCCTGTGTTCAAGAAGGGTCAAAGGAATGATCCTAGATGCTATCGACCTATATCCCTGTTAGATTCCTCGTTTAAAATCTTGGGAAAAGTTATCCTGGCCAGGATAAATAACTGGGCAACTGACAAAGGGGTTATCTCTAACGCACAGTATGGGTTTAGATCAGGGAGGGGTACAGAGGACCAATGCCTGAATTTATATTTAATTATCGCAAAGTACACCAAAGCTTCTGAGGGATCGATTTATGCAGGTTTCATGGACCTGTCTACGGCTTTCGACCTGGTTAACAGGTCTAAGCTCTGGTCGATACTCATAGAGTTAGGCTTGGACAAGCCCCTCGTGTATTTTATGGCAGAACTACACAAAGACCTGAAGGCCTCAATTAGGATGACTAAGGAGGGGAAATGCACTGCTAGCTTTAAATCTGGTAGAGGGGTACGCCAGGGGTGTATTCTTGCCCCTTTGCTATTTACTTTGTATATAAATTCCCTGGAAGATAGTTTGCTAGCTGCCTCCCTTGATATCCCTAGGATTGATGGTATTCCCGTACCTGTGCTCCTTTATGCGGACGATACCGTTCTTTTGGCACGGACTCCACTTGGTCTTCAAAGACTATTGAATTCTTTTGGTAATTTTATGTCATCACTGGACCTGGTGGTTAATAACGGCAAATCCCACATAATGGCATTGGGGAAGGGAAAAAAACCATCTTAAAACGTTTTATTGCAATGGAGCGGCTATTTCTAGAGTAAAAGTTTTCACCTACCTGGGCATCGTTTTTGACGATAAAGGCAACTGGTTACCCCAAGTAACTACAAAGGTGAAAGCTGTGCGTAGCTCCTCGGCTGCAATTTTGAGCTTCGCAAAAAGGTTGGGAGGGAAACCCTGTGAGGCTATTTTGAAAATTTACCAAGCTAAAACTATATCAGTAGCTAGGTATGGGGCCGCTATTTGGGGGTATATTAATCTTGAACCCATCCAAGTAGAAGAGAATACATTTTTCCGAGCCCTTCTTGGCCTCCCCCAATCCACTGCGACCTATTCAGTACATCTAGAATTGGGGATGGGATATATCTCTGACATTTTAAAGTTAGCCCCACTTTTGCTATGGATAAGAACCTGGTTGAACCCGGATCTCACAATGAATCACAATATCTTGAAAGAATGTTCTAAATTGGATAATTGGAAGAATATTCAGTGGCTGTCTTACATTAAATTAATTGCAAAGACGGTAGGACGACCTGAACTCTTTTCCAACCCCGAAAGTTTAAGGAAAGCTGATTTAGGGTGGGTCAAGACGTATTTTATTAAGCACTGCGAGGTTGAGCGAGAATCTCAAGAGCTCGGTAAAATTTCAGTCAGGGCTCACCTCTTGCTTAATTTATCCACGGTCATGCACCCATATTTGTCTATGGTTACGTACAATTATCATAGGTGGCTTTTGACAAAGTTTCGTTTTAACCAAATACATCAGGTTTTAAGTGTTCCGCAGGGTTGGTTTAGTTCTGAAGAGGGGGTTCCTTGCAGATGTGACAACTTTTCTGCCCAAGATGTGATGCATTTCTTATTTTTTTGTCCATTGTACTTAGAGGCCAGGAAAAGGTTTATCCGGCCTATTTTAAGAAAGGAGGCTTTTGTCCAGGTAAAACCAGCATTATTATTTTTGCAATTAATGGAATCACCAACAACTATGTTTTGTGTGGCTAACTTTTTAGTTGACTGTATTAGATCAAGGAAATCAAGATTGACTGTTTTGGAAGAGATCAATTAGTTTTTATATTGGGAATCACCGGGGTAAATTATTTATTTTTTTAATATGTATATGAATGGATTGTTTTTCCTCTTTATCTGTGTAATTGTATTGCACACTTTTATGATTTTAACTAATCGAATAAAGTGGTTTTGATTCTGATTCACTGCGATATTGAGTTGTGACCACGTTGCGTTTTGCGCCGTTTCCTGTCGTGGGCACTATGCCTACTCACACAAGTGAGGTACCATTTTTATCGGGAGACTTAGGGTAATTCAGATTTGTAAAGGAACTGTTATTATCTATTGACTTTCGATGCATTTTTGCCTTTCAAATGAGATATTGTGTAAAAAAGAAGTCATTCTAAAAAATGACTGATAATTCTCATGCTAGTATGAGTATTCCCAATTTCAGAAATGTGCAAATATCTACTGTTTCTAAACTCTATATTTTGTTCCCATTTCAGAAATACATAGGTGTCTTTCATACCGATTTTTCCATGTACACATTTTTACAGAATAATTACTATATACCCGGTACATAATAAAAAACCATTGCAAGTTACTGCTCAGTTTTTGGCTCTGGGTTCGTCGGGTTCTTGGTGAACCTACAAGTCCTATATATCCCCACAAGCAGTAATGTCCAGCGGATGCAACGGTATATTGCTTTCAAAGAGCTGTCATAATTAGAAGACGTTACAGGTGAAAACGTTGACACAAAAGGCTGTTTTTTTCAACTAATTTTCAATTTATCCTATATTTAACTGTTTATTTCTATAAACAAAACCTTGATGGATCTACACAAATGACCCCTTGCTGAATTCAGAATGTTGTCTTCTTCTCGAAAATGTATAGCTTTCCAGGATCCATTATTGCTTTTGTACCCATTTCTGCCATCAACTGGAAGAAAAATGCCAAAACTGTGTAAAAAATGTTGGATTTCTGACAAAAGTCTGGTATCCCCGAAAAGCTGGGAAAATGGTGATTGATAACATTTGCAGGGAAAAACCCAGATGCTTTCATTTGCAGCCCGTTTTTCCAATTTTTCAGAAAAAAAAACAAAGTTTTGCTGTATTTTGGCTCATTTCTGTGACCCCTCTAGGAGAATCCACAAACCCTGAGTACCTTTAGAATCCCCATGATGTTGGAAGAAAAGGACGCAAATTTGGCGTGGATACCTTATGTGGTCAAAAAGTTACAGGGGCCTTATCGCGCACTACCCCAAATAGCCAAAAAAAGGCTTGGCACAGGAGGGGGAAAAGGCCTGGCAGCGAAGGGGTTAAAGAAGATAATCCCATAACACTTCATATGTACATTTGGACACCATTGTTTGTAACCATTAAACACTTCACATATATGCATTATCTGTACCTCATCCCTGCCCTTTCTTTTGTTCTATCCATTTGGCAAGGAGTTTCCAAATGTTGTCCCCTTTCTTTCTCGCTCTATGGCCCTTACGTGCATTTCTCAAGTTTATACACTGCGATTAATCTGGCCAACCATTGCTGATAGGAGGGGGGATTTATATCCAGCCATGCTGACGCTATACACAGCCAGAATTTAGTCATAGCAATGGTCATCAACCCCCTACCTTGCTGGACCGTGTCACTTTCACTGATTCCCAGCAAAATCAGGGCAGGTGTTATAGTTGTTTCTAATCTCAGCTCCTCTCTTAAAAAACCTTCAATATGCCCAATTAGCCCCGTCAGAGCATTTCAGGTCACGAACATATGAATAATGTCGGCCTTAAATAAGGAGCATCGCGAGCATTGGGTCCCCTTCCCTGTACCCCACTTGGCAATCCGATCGGGTGGGTGTATAGTAAAGAAAGAAGAATGTTTTATAGAATTGAACCTGGAGCTTGGCAGACATTAAAACATCCTGTGCCACTGGAAAGGCATGATGAGCTGCCTGTACCGGATTATTTAACTTGTTTTCCCATTTTTCTGCAATTTTGTCCATATCATCTGCCTTAAGTGTATTCAGGAAGTTATATACTATGCCGATACAGAGAGAGGTCTCCTGCTGCAATTTTCCTACTATCTCGTTGTTTTTGATTCCTTCTCCTTCTTTCATTCTTTTCAGCTAGAAGTCTCTTATTTGGAGAAACTTAAAAATTATTTATGTGTTAAACTATATTTCTCTTTGAGAGCCTCAAAAGATGTAAAGCCCTGATTGGTATAAAAGCATCCAATATTAACAATCCCCCTCTGGATCCAGTTTCCCATCCAATGATCATTAAATATCCTAGGGAGATTTTTATTATTTTGAAGAGGTGTATACCCATTTAGTTTCCCAATCCCTAGTAGTTTCTGAATAGGGGGTCCATGTCTGAAAGGTAGCTACCAGTCTTGAACCTAACCCTTGTATTGTATAGTGTATCAAGCAAGTAGCCCAGTAATAAAGCCTCAAATTGGGAGGGGACAGTCCCCCGCTCTTTTGGAAGTGTTAGGAACTTGCCTGCTCTTCTTGGCTTGGTGTATGACCAAATGAATTGGGGAAAAAAGATTCTCGTATCTTTCAAACCAAACATTGGGAATAATGAGTGTGATGGCTCTCATTAGAAGAAGCAGTTTGAAGGAATATACCATTTCGATCAGATTGCACTGACCTACTAGCGTCAGATGGAGATTGTCTAGTTTTCGAAGTGCGACTTTTGATTTTTTTAGTACTGGGCTTTAAATCTCACTGACCAATGTATCCAAGTTGGCCCCAATAACTACCCCTAAATATGTTGCACTATTCTATAATTGTTCAGTGTAGTAAATTCATTGATAATTATCTGTGTTTTTTCCTTATTTAGATAGTACCCAGACAGTTCGCCAAATATTACTGCTTTTTCTTCTATCATTTTGATTGCAGCCTCAGGGTCAGAGGTAGCAACGGCCACATTGTCGGCATATGCCAGGATCTTAGTGCTGTATTCCTGTTAAATTATTGGTGTTATATTTGAATTCTGATTTAATTTATTTAAGAACGCATCTATATAGAGCGTGAAAAGTAGCGGTGAGCATGCGCAACCCTGTTGTGTTCCCTTTGTGATCGTCAGCCTCTCTGTTAGTTCTCCGTTTATCCCTACTCTTGCAACCGGGTTGTCATAAAGGGCTTTGACAGCTCCAAAAAATTTAGGGCTTCACCCCTTACCAGCCATTACTGCCCATAGAAAGTGCCAGGAGACCCTATCGAAAGCTTTTTCCGCATCCAGCAGGATTGCCGCCATAGGGTGTCAATCCACATGCCTCGCATCAAACCGAGTGATTAGCCTCCAAGTATGATCCGTAGTACTTCTTCCCGGGCTAAATCCATGTTGCCAATGGGTCACCATACCATCAATTAAGGAAGCCAGTCGGGCTGCTAGGGATTTTGCGTATATTTTGGTGTCACAGTTCATTAATGTGATGGGGCAGTATGAGCCTAGTTCATCTATTGTTTTTTTTGGGGGGGGAATACCACAATTGTTGCCTCAGCCCATAACTTTGGCAGGTTTTTCCCCTACAAGGTCGGTCTAAAAAGGCTGATCATGATCTCTTTGATTTGCTCAAAGAAAACCTTATAAAATTCCACCGGTACGAGGTCTGGTCCAGCAGCCTTCTTGTCTAATAAACCTGTGAGTGCTGCAAGCATCTCTTCACGTGTCAACATTTCCTCTAGCTGCTCTTGTATCTCCTTTGCCAGCAGTTCCCCTAAAGCAGTTTTTAAATATTGTTCTATTGCATGTTGTTTTTGGGATTCTGACCCAGCCATTTCTTCCTGATACAGATTTTGGTAAAATCCGTTAATGCCACCCCTATCTCCTCTGTGCCCTGAATCACCCCCGTGTTGGATCCCTAATATGCGTTATTGTATTGCAGACATATTTCTGCTGGGTGCGACTTGCAAGTTGGTGCCCTATCTTATCGCTAAGCTCGTAAGCCTCCTCTTTACTACTAGCTGTGTTATTGACTGCCTTCTCCAACAGAGTTTCCCCAATAAAAGCTTTGGCCAGTGTTACCTCTTCTTGTATGGCCTTTAAGTCGCTTCCCTGCTGAACTGCTATAACAAGCTTTTGTTCTACCCTAGCCAATCTAGTATATAGCTCATTCACCCTTTGCTTCTCATCTTTCCCTTTCTTCAGGGAATATTGAATTGTCTCCCTCCTGACTGCTGCCTTAAAGCAGTCCCAAATCATTATCATGGGAGCAGTACCTAGATTTTGCTTCAGAAGTTCAAGTATCCAGACCCTCATGTGGTCTTGATAACCCTGGTCCCTTAACAGAGTTCTTTCAAAAGTCCAGGAAGAGATTTAAGGTGGAATTCCTGTCATCCCTATTTCTAGTACCAATGGATTGTGGTATGACAAAAATCTGGGGAACCTATTAATTCTGCAGTCTTGTTGTATATCTGATGATACCAGAAAATAATCCAGCCTCCAATGCTTTGAGTATGGGGCTTAAAAATATGTGTATCCGTTCTCAAGTAGTTTAGTCTTTGCCCAAACATCTACTAGCCCCTGTATAGAGCTAGTAATACCCTGGGTTTCCTCCCCTCATATTTAGGATGGGCCTCCCAATTATTTGAAGGATTAATGTCAAAGTCCCCACATATTATAATGGGTAGTGGTCAATGTACAAGCTCATTATTCAACCAGTTGAATACCCCTGGATTATCCAGCAGCGATCCATAAATTGAACAAAGTGTGAATGATCTATCCCCCATCCGATTACACCTCGTGATTACCCACCTCCCCATTGAGTCTGTGCGAAACGGGCTAAATTGTACTTTATTGTTTTGAACTAGGACCGCCACCACCCGAATTCTGGTAGTTTGGGTGGTGCCCGTGATAAATTTGAAGGCCATTTCTTGATCCCTCAAGGTGAGTCTCTTGTAGGCACATGATGTCTGCCTGCTGTGCCCTGAGTCCTTGTGCTGTTTTTGCCTTTTCTTTAAATCATTAAGCCTGCATATATTAATCATTGCAACTTTCAGTACCCCTGCTCATAGTGCCCGCTTATCAAAAGATGCGTTTCCCCAAACTCATCTGTCTTCAATAGGTCCCCGTTACCAGACTCCTCCACCCTTCTGTACACTTACCCCTCCCCGGTCTTCTCCCTTACCCCTCAAAAACATGAGTAATCAGGCCAAGCCTGAGCGATGGCGAGTGCTTAATCCCCTGCCGCGCTGCCCCCGCCCCTTCCGTGACTTCAAATAAAAGAGAAAACATCAACAACAAAAATTAAAAAAAATAAAACATTTTTAGACCTTACTCAGGTTAGACTTAGGTAGCACATTTATCTAGCCCCATGTTCTGACTGGCCATCTAGGTCCACCTTCTTGCCCCCCTTTGTGTCTTGCTAGCACAGGCCCCTGGTTTAATACTGGATAGATACTCCTGGGCCTGAATCTCAGAGACAAAACCACGAATATGCCCCCTATACAGTTTTTAGTCTACCCGGATTCTAGAGGTAAGCTTCAGCTCCAATTTGCTGAAATGGATTGATGAGCTGTCGTAGGCGCCATCTAATTCCACGGTAGCATGCGCGAATTCTGGCCTGACAAAAAAAGATACATTTTCAAATGTCTTCTGTGAGTTGGGGCGAGCCTTGTCGTAAATTATTTGCCTCAATAAACATTTCTTAAGAAAAGCAGCATTGCTCTAGGCTTTTCCGAGTCTCTTTGTATATTCCTTTTGACCATGAGCAGAAACCTGTGTGCTCGCTGGACCTCCATGTCCTAATGCCATCTAGTCAAGTCCGGAAAAGCGCCTCTTAGCAACCTTACCACATACTCTCTCGGGTTGTCTCCCTCCACCCCGTCTGGTATTCCCTGAAGCTGCGAGTCCTTGATAGAGCTGCTGGAGTCTGAGATGTCATCCGTGCTCGACGAGAGAGTCTCCTGCCTGGAGGAGAAGTACCCCCCGCTGCGTCTGGAGACAAGAGGCCAGGCGTCTTTCACTGACTTTGCCACGCTCCAGAAGACTTTTATTTTGGGTTATGTCAGTGTCAGTTAGAGGTGGCTCTCCCTCTTTTTGATTGTTTTCATTCTCAGCCGTGACTGCCATCTCTGCCATCATGCTGCCAGTAAGGTGAATGCCTCCCCCTGCTCCATTCACCCTGTCATCGTCCTGATTTTTCTCATGCCGCCGACTTATACTGGCCTCTCCCATCTGGATACTCTCCTGTTTTTCCTCAGCCTCTCGGGGGGGGATGATTTTGTATATTTTCTGCAGGGATAGTTACTTTCTCCCCACCCCCTGGTGCTGGCACTGAAAACATAGTCTTAATCAGGGGCTGCAACCCCTCTACTGCGTGCCCCACCGCAGGTTGGTTTTTCAGGCCTGGTCTCTTACTCCCGCCCTGCTTAGGTTTACCAGGGGCTTCTCTCTCCTTGTCTTTGTCCCGCAACTGACAGGGCTCTCCCGGCAGCCCTGCCTGATAGCGCTCCATGCGCTCCAAGCGTCGTCCCGGTATTCGCGGCTCCAGCGGTGCACACTGAAAGCCAGCGCGCTTAAGCTCTGCCGGAGTTTCCTGCCATCCTCCGTAATCTCGGGTGAGTTGTGCTTTCTGCTGCGTCTGCTTGTCCAAAGATTTCTGCGAGGAACTAGAGCACAATCAGACAAGCCGCCTTCCAGCACGCCCACGGCCAGGAACATCTCCCTGCAATCACCGAGTCACGGCATCTTCGGGCACAGAGGCAGCACGACTTGGCAGGTAGGTTAGACTATCGCCATCTTTACTCTCTCGTAACAGGGTTTGTTATATGTTTTTGCTGATTATTTATTGATTTAGTGGTAGTCTCTGAATATAATTTTGAACAAGCATTTGCAATGCAATAGGTCTCGCATTTGCGAGAGTTTAAGCTATTGGCATTTTAAATGACAATGCTTTTTATTTACCTGTTTTGATAATTAACACATAAATAAAAGACATTGTCATTTACAATGCCAATAGCTCAAACCCTTGTAAATACGAGACCTATTGCTTAGAAAGTGAAAGCGTGCATGGCGCGCTGAATGTTGCAGGGAAGCATGTCGTCCCTGCAATCGTAGAAACTCATTAAAGAAAATAGTGCTTACAGACCAGGTGCTTTCACGTTCTTTGTTAAGATAAAGCTATATAAAGGTTTATATGATCAGCCACAGATCAGGTAAGTATGAGTCATTACCAGCCTGTGTTCAGTTTTGTGTTAAATGCCAGGTGGGTTATTGGTGACTGAGGGCCAGACAGAAAAGTGGGGAGAACTCCACCCTCAAATGCCATGCGTGAGTAAATTCAACGTAAATGGGTTGGACGTTGGTCCAGGGTTAGGGGGTATACATGAATTGGCGGCATAAACAATTGGCGGTTGAAGTTTGTGAACTAGTACCTGTATTATAACACTAGCAGCGGTTAGACGATAGGGGAGAATCACCAGATGCTAGATTCTGAGAGCAGGCTTTAGTGGTGTTGAGTGATGTTGAGGTGGTAGTGGTAGTGGTGGTGGGGGTGGTGGCTGGTGCTGAGATGATGCTGAGGTAATGCTGATTGATACTTAGGTTTTGCAGAGTGATGATGATGTGGTTGTGTACTATTGCAAATGCGATGTTGAGTGATACTGATGTGGTGTTGAGTGATGTTGTGGTGCTGAATGATGCTGTGGTGGTGCTGAGTGATGCTGTGGTGGTGCTGAGTGATGCTGTGGTGGTGCTGAGTGATGCTGTGGTGGTGCTGAGTGATGCTGTGGTGATGCTGAGTGATGCTGTGGTGGTGTTGAGGGATGCTGTGGTGGTGTTGAGTGATGCTGTGTTGCTGAGTGATGCTGTGGTGTTGCTGAGTGATGCTGTTGTGGTGCCGAGTGTTGCTCTGGTGGTGCTGAGTGATGCTGTGGTGGTGCTGAGTGATGCTGAGGTGGCGCTGGCTGATGCTGAGGTGGTGCTGAGTGATGCTGTGGTGGTGCTGAGTGATGCTGTGGTGGTGCTGAGTGATGCTGTGGTGATGCTGAGTGATGCTGTGGTGGTGTTGAGGGATGCTGTGGTGGTGTTGAGTGATGCTGTGTTGCTGAGTGATGCTGTGGTGTTGCTGAGTGATGCTGTTGTGGTGCTGAGTGTTGCTCTGGTGGTGCTGAGTGATGCTGTGGTGGTGCTGAGTGATGCTGAGGTGGCGCTGGCTGATGCTGAGGTGGCGCTGAGTGATGCTGAGGTGGCGCTGAGTGATGCTGTGGTGGCCCTGAGTGATGCTGTGGTGGCCCTGAGTGATGCTGTGGTGATGCTGAGTTATGCTGTGGTGATGCTGAGTGATGCTGTGGTGGTGTTGAGTGATGCTGTGTTGGCGCGGAGTGATGCTGTGGTGTTGCTGAGTGATGCTGTGGTGTTGCTGAGTGATGCTATGGTGGCGCTGAGTGATGCTATGGTGGCGCTGAGTGATGCTGTGGTGGCACTGAGTGTTGCTGTGGTGGCGCGGAGTGATGCTGTGTTGGCGCGGAGTGATGCTGTGTTGGCGCGGAGTGATGCTGTGGTGGTGTTGAATGATGCTGTGGTAGCGCTGAGTGATGCTGTGGTGGTGCTGAGTGATGCTGTGGTGTTGCTGAGTGATGCTTTGGTGGTGTTGAGTGATGTTGTGGTAGTGCTGAGTGATGCTGTGGTGATGCTGAGTGATGCTGTGGTGATGCTGAGTGATACTGTGGTGTTGCTGAGTGGTGCTGTGTTGGCGCGGAGTGATGCTGTGGTGGTGTTGAATGATGCTGTGGTGGCGCTGAGTGATGCTGTGGTGGCGCGGAGTGATGCTGTGGTGGCGCGGAGTGATGCTGTGGTGGTGTTGAATGATGCTGTGGTGGCGCTGAGTGATGCTGTGGTGTTGCTGAGTGATGCTGTGGTGGCGCTGATTGTTGCTGTGGTGGCGCTGAAGGGTGCTTATGTCGCCTTGTCCTGTATTAGCTGCTTGTTTCAGGAGACAGCAAGCTTTTAAAAAGTTTGCTAAATAGATTACTGCCTTGAGCAAAAAAAACCTGTTATTTAATGATTATAACTATACAGCGCTGTAATAAGACCGCTTGAGAGACTCCTTGTCTGGTGTGTAAATGTTTACAACCTGCAGTCTAAAGAGGATGAAAGCGGAGGAGCAAATACTAGAGAGAGAGAGAATGGAAGAGGGAATGGCAAGTGGAGCGAGATTGCGAGAGGGAGTAAGAGAGAAGAGAGAGCGAGAGGAGAGGAGAGGAGAGAGAATAAAGGGGGAGAGAGAGACAGAATGAAGGGGGTAGAGAGAGGAGACGGAATAAAAGAGAGAGAAAAATAGAGAGGGGGAGAGAGAGAGAGAGGGAAGAAGTGATGCGAAAAAAGCAACAGCCAATGTTGCCTTGTCCTGTGTGGAAAAAAGGCATAAATATTAACAGTAAATAATTTGTGAGCCACTCAGAGCGAATAAGGAGGGAATGGACTCTAACTAAGATGAATGCGCAGAAGTGTGAATGGAAGATTGACTGTGAATGGATCGATGGAATGAAAAATTACTACTTTATTACATTGTTAAATGCCTCTACTTATGTTGCCCTGTCTTGTATCAGCTGCTTCTTTCTGCATAGTCCATACAGATTGTTCATTGCATGCTTTTGTAGACTTAAGATGTTTGTAAACTGCTTCAGTCTACAAACACTGCAATTGTCTAGAAACGGATTCACTGTAGCGTAGGCTAGGAAGGTCTTGCATGCGAGGCTTTGCAAACCACCCTCTTGAATCCTGTAAACGGGGTGGGACTGAGAGGGAGGGTATAGGCCATCGTGGAATCCCGCCCAGCGCTACGCACGGCGGCCAAACGGAGGGTTTTAAATCCCTCCCCAATGCTTGCTAGTTTACTTTTGTTCGTGACTAATTGCAAGATTAGAGTTACAATGGGGCCGGTAGAGCCTCTGGAAGAGAATTTAAAACCAACCAAGACCAGCTAGAACGCACACACGCCTTGCACTGTCGTGAATTCCTCATTCTAGCAATTCCCTGACGCATGTTATTATTACATGCAATCTTTCCCACAGAGACACAAGTAACGGATTATTACCACTAACGGTAAAGAAACTTGCTTAAGAGCACAACATACACGTGACATTTCCGCGCTACTAAAAAAACCGGAAGTCATAACTCTGTCTTCAAAGTATTTGTCTGATCACCGTGTACCATTTGTACTAACACCATTAAAGAAGGCCTGGCAAGTGTGCTGTTATCACAATAACTCCTGAGACTGTCTTCTAATTGGATTTGCAGCACATCAGTACTCACAAGCATGGATAACGTTAGACAAATGTCGGACACAATAAGTCCCTGCGGAGCCAACACAAACAAGCCAATCCCACAAACCAAAACAATTGCAAAAATGTACAGGGGCAGATCATAATGTAAATGAAATGTGAAACTAGAAACAAACTTGTGAGACACTGCTACGCGAGGAATATTAAACGCATCAATGGTGAACCAAATTAAAGCATTCCAGTAAAATTCCAGAAAATGTGCGTTTTTAGCCATATTCAAAATTACTTCAATCTCATTTAAACTGAATGCATTTTTTTCAACTTAATTGACATACCTTGTTTGATTATGCACAAACACACGCGTCCCTCCCCTCCATCACACAAGCAGCAGGCATCTATGTGTAAGCACAGGAGGGGAAGGTACAGTCTCAGCCGGGCTTCACTTTCAAGCAGTTAATCAGGTGTCAAATAAACCTTTTACTCCTGAACTATCCACTTGTAAGTGGAGATAAGGCGACTTGGACCATCGGGAAATGAATAGTCACTGCCAATACAACTCGCTGTATGGCACAGGAACTCAACTCTGCTAAATAAGTGCTTACTTCAACGACAAAACAAAATGTTGCATTGAACGGATTAAATACAATACAAATGAAAGGTCTCGCTTTTGAGACCTTATAAGTGTTTAGTTATGCAACTGTTGCATGGCTAAACACTTATAAGGTCCCATAGGTGAGACCTATTGGCTATGCCAATGCTTGTTTAATAGTGCTCCTAATTAGGCTCGTCGGTACAGTTAGTAGTGTGAATTGAATAAGTATCTACCATAGTGAAAGATCCGGTGTCACAAAATGCGCCAATACATAAATGTAAGAGCTGCATGGCCTGCTTTGAGCTGGGGGGAAAGACGCGTCGCAAACTTAGGTTGCAGGTTTCCGGTGTCTGATCCTGTCAAACGTTAAGCACGGCAAGTGGGAACCTGTACGAAGGTGCAGCCCCCGGCCGCCAATCATAGCGCGACCCTAGGCGGGGGCGGACTCGTCCCCACGTGGGCTGAAAGACCCGTAACAAACAATGCGGACTGTGGCCGTCCCTAGGACGTTGTTTGGGCGTGACTGTGGCCACGTTCGTGAGGCTGGATAGGTCCGCGTCAGTTACTGAGACTGGGCGGTGGGGCCAATCAATACAGGCTATCCCCTGTTACGTGAGAGCACGTCGCTCCCTGTGTTTGGAGGGGACTAACCCTTAAGGTCGGGGTAAAATTGCAGTCTTGGGGAGAAAAAAGTTATTGTGGAAAAGATTTCCAACAACGGACTGGCCTCAATTGTGTATCAAAGTGCATACAGGTTTTGTCAAGCGTAGGTTAAATATGGTGTTTCAAAGAAAATACAGGTTTGTCAAGCGCAAAATAAAAAAATGCGCCCTGGCTTAGGAAAACGAGGGCGAGAGAGGCAGGGGAGTGAGAGTAGAGCAATATAAACAAGCGCGCGTGGCGACTTTAATGACAAACAGATGGCCCCTTTCTACAAGTCACTCCTAGAGCAGCGAATCGAGCAGAGCATCAAAGGGCTGGGTGAGAAGGGAGGGGGGAATGGAAGGAGCAGAGGAGCAGAGAGGCTAAAGTGAAAGAAAGCTGGAAGGGAGGGGGGAGTGGGAGCAGCTGTGCACGTGCATGTGATCATGCACTCAAGGTTTAGGCCAGCGCTAAAACTGTGGGTAGCACTTTGAAAATCCCACATATAAAATGTCTCTTCGAGCCTTTGGCTCGCGAGACCTAAAAAGGATTGACCCAAGTACTTGCGTCCAAGTAGAGTTTCCTAAAGCTTCTCCCTGTTTATCACCCTTAGCTGTCAGTCTACAGAACCCCGCATGGTCCTTGATTTTGGCTGTGATAATCTGTTCCGTCCTGACGCTGTCATCCCAATCTCTCTTTGTTTGCATTAATAATCTTTTGTACTCGGCCCTTTTGTCTCTTAGTGCTTTGACATTGTTTGATTTCGCTGCCATTATAAGCTCGCTCTTTGCTTTACGACACTTGCTATTATATCACTGGTTAGCTGAGGCGTATGGAGCTACTTTCCCCACCGCATTCTCTCTCAGGATCTTACTCAAGATCAGTTTTGGTTTTTCTATCATTTTGGGATGGCTCTGGACTATAGGAATTACTGAAATAGGCAATTCAATGTAGGGGGTGATGCCATCTGGGAACGTGTTGTAGATCCTTGTCATAACCTCGTCTTTAGCCGCTATTGATGGCCATTTCAGGGCTCTACGGTTGTGACTAGCTATGGGTTGGGTTTGAATTGAATGGCTCTCATTATTTCCCCTTTGAATGGCTCTCATTATTTCTCCTTTGAATGGCTCTCATTATTTCCCCTTTGAATGGCTCTCATTATTTCCCCTTTGAATGGCTCTCATTATTTCCCCTTTGAATGGCTCTCATTATTTCTCCTTTGAATGGCTCTCATTATTTCCCCTTTGAATGGCTCTCATTATTTCCCCTTTGAATGGCTCTCATTATTTCCCCTTTGAATGGCTCTCATTATTTCCCCTTTGAATGGCTCTCATTATTTCCCCTTTGAATGGCTCTCATTATTTCCCCTTTGAATGGCTCTCATTATTTCCCCTTTGAATGGCTCTCATTATTTCTCCTTTGAATGGCTCTCATTATTTCCCCTTTGAATGGCTCTCATTATTTCCCCTTTGAATGGCTCTCATTATTTCCCCTTTGAATGGCTCTCATTATTTCCCCTTTGAATGGCTCTCATTATTTCCCCTTTGAATGGCTCTCATTATTTCCCCTTTGAATGGCTCTCATTATTTCCCCTTTGAATGGCTCTCATTATTTCCCCTTTGAATGGCTCTCATTATTTCCCCTTTGAATGGCTCTCATTATTTCTCCTTTGAATGGCTCTCATTATTTCCCCTTTGAATGGCTCTCATTATTTCTCCTTTGAATGGCTCTCATTATTTCCCCTTTGAATGGCTCTCATTATTTCCCCTTTGAATGGCTCTCATTATTTCCCCTTTGAATGGCTCTCATTATTTCCCCTTTGAATGGCTCTCATTATTTCCCCTTTGAATGGCTCTCATTATTTCTCCTGTTTATGGGTTGGAAGAGGGAACCTACAAGTGTTAAGCATAAGGGGTAATGATCGCTATCACCTCTGATTTCAACTTTTAGGTCGTGGATGTTAGGCCAGAAGTTTGCAGATACCATTATATAGGCAATCCTACTCTTAGCAATTCCCCTGCTAAATGTAGGGGCACTTAGTCTGTCTGACGGCAGTCTGCCATTGCAGGCCCTGAGACCCAATCCTGAGACAAGTCGAATAACTTGGGAGGCTGCAATTGTGCAGGGCACTGCTTCCAGGGGGGGAATATTATTTGCTGTATCCTCCTCATCAGACATGTTTTCCAATCCAACTATAGGTTCAAATTTACAGGTGAAGTCACCCCCCACAATTGCCAATGCCCTAGGGACGATTGTGCTAAAAAGTTTGTCTAACAGCTCTATGACAGGAGATTCTTTTTGGGATGGTATTGGTCTATTATAAACGTTTACTATATAGATTTCTGCTTTGTCATGTGTTTTTATCTTTATCCCCATTATATCTTGAGTTGGCAAATCCAGCAGAGTTATGTCAACACAAGACCACCCAATGGTCTTCCTCTTACTGAGGGGATGGCGCTAATACGAAATGTTTCTAGTGCCCAAGTTTCTTGGAGCGGGCAGATTTCACTGCGATTAATATATTCCTGCCATTCACCATCTTTTAGTTTATGTTCCAGCCTGCTGTGTTCCATGAAGTCAAATGCAATTCTAATTGCTGCACTCCTTGGATCAGGGCTATCTGGGACATAATATGCACATGTTACTCCCCTATCTACTCGATTAGCGTAATACTTAGCAGTGGGTTTAGTTAAAGCTAGATCTTCATTAGGAAAGTTAAGGAGCCCACGCTTTGGTCGAGTATTGAGGGCAGCATTGGCTGTCAATCAACTGCCTCCAAGTTTTTTTTCAAAGGATCAGGATTTAGTTGCGGTCTAAGATTCACAGATTATTGATGGTTCCTTTATATGGTACCATGGGGATTATATAGTCTAAAGCTCACCGAGCTGCTGGCAAGTGGACCTGTTCTCAAATCAAGGGCTACTAATCCATCAGCTATATTTTTTGTTTTTAATGTTAGGAGTATGGTATCAAAAACTGAATTTTTAGTAGTTAGGTGTTCCACCTTAAGTAGATCATAGCATATTATGAATCTACAGTCACGCTTGTGTCTGATCCAGTGTATTAATTTATTTTTCAGGGACTCCTCATCCTCCCTATATGAAGAGAGACCAAGTTTGGGGATGTTTGTCATAGCCACTTTCCAGGCCATATGCTCGGGGTACCAGTTTTCCTATAAGTGGAAAAAAGGTGCCTATCTTCTATATGGCTAGTGGATGGGTGTCTCATATGCTGTGTAACATGTTGGTCCTGCTCCCATACTGTGTATTCCTTACACATTCTACGGCAATCAATGTGGCCCCCTCTGCTTGTATTGGGTTGGATATTGTTGTAGGTGCTATTCCTCTGTGCTCCCCTTATCCACTCATTCCCAATCTCAGGTCTAGATCTTCCCTGACTACAGTTCATTCTATTTTCCCAATCATGCCTATTCTAGAAATATTTCTATAGTGAGTCAGGTCTTAAACCCTCGGGTTGTATATCTTCTGTAGGATCCTCCAATTTTTTTTATCTCCTTTCACTAGGTCTTGTATTCTCGGGTTGTTTTTTACAGGAGTTTGGGGTCGATCTGGCACCTCTTACGGCATGCACAATGTTCATTTAAAGCAGGTTCCCTAACTGACCCAATGGTTAGGAAACCTATTATTATCTTTAGGTCAGCGACCTCTTTTGATAGTGTGTCTAATTTCTGGACCAGGAGGTCGACTATCAATTGCATGCTTTCGTTGGTTTGTGAACTGTTGGCCTATATAACTGGTGTTTTTGGCTGGTCATGGGCTTCACTAGCTTTCCCTTGTACATTAGCGTGTTGATGTGCCTGCATATTTGAGTAGGGTAACTGTGTGGGTTATTCCGTACTATCAGTATCTGGCCCTGTTTCTGAAGCTAGGGGGGAGTACCTATTAGAGCAAACAATCGGTGTAAGTGTCTCTATGCCTCTCTCAGCTCTTTTTAGCACGGCAAGTGCACAACACTTGTGTTCCTGGTGAGAATCGTGGTCGTTCTGACTATTGAGTAGGGGTGGGCAGAATTTGTGTAGTCGCATTACGCAAAGTTCCGCGAAACGGTAAAAAATCTCCATGAGCTACACAGAATTCCGCGAGCACGCGGAATTGCTTGTTCCGCCCGTTCGCAATGCATTTTTCCTGTTCAGGGACCCTGTTTGCGAGCTCGGGGGGAAATATCTTGCGAACTTGCCCATGCGGTCGCCAATTGGCGCGGCCATCTTGTTTCACTTGTCCCGCTCGCGATGCGTGTTTCCTGTTCGCGACCACGGATGTCCGATGGCGCGTCCGAATGATATGTTCGCGATCGCACACTCTCGCGGGATCGCATGGCCGGCTACCATAATCAAGTGGCGCACGTGAACGGATAGGAAAACTCGTCGGCGAACGCAGAAATCTCGGTAAGTCGCTACCGCGTGCGCAAACACGCATTTTGAAAGCGCAAACAAGGAAAAAATTATGCTACGCTGCAGATCGCTGAATTTTTAGCAATTACACGTTCTCCGCGGAACACGGAGTTGCCAAAATTCTGCAAATTCCACAAGCATAACGGAATTTACCGCCCAGGCCTGCTATTGAAGGTGTGTTGGGGGTAAATAATGTCTGGTGTACTTCGCGGGGTCTCAATTGTTACCGTTGTCAAATCCTTTTTGTTGTAAGGTTCTCTATTTGGGAACTTGGGTGACATTTAGTATAGAAGGCGGTAATTTTTGCTTTGCTCTTACTTATTGATTTACATTTACATGTGATTCCTCCTCTTCAATCAGATTATCTATTTCTTCAATAGTGCAATTTTCAGGTTCGCTCTTTCTTATTTTTAAGGATTTACCCGTAGCTGGCCGTCAAGGGCCTTGCGTTTGCCTATTTGGTAAATGGATTTTGTATGTTTTAGGGCTAGGGTGAGCCTTCTTTCCCAAACGTATACCCACACAAGGTACCCTTATAAATCCCCCTTTCCTTGTAGCTAGCACTAGACTAATATAGAGCTCCACTAAATGAGAGATGTACAGTCACAACAAGATTTCGAAAGAAATTGGGAAGTTAAGATCTAGTGGTCCAAGGTGCACATATCACCCTCAGTTCGGCCCTCCAACGTAGTATCTGGATGACAGATTTTTCTGTCTTTGTGTAAACCGCTCCTCTGTAATATTTAGTAGGAAAGAGTTCAATAGTCTTACTTTTAGTGTTGCTGTTGTCAATAAGGCTGAAAACAGTTTAAAAGTCTTACCAATGGATTAGGATTGTCGAGCACCAAAGCCAAGGGCCTCTTCCTTGCACTGACGGGTCTGCCGTTGGCCTGGGTGCGCCCAGGCATGCCCCCACGAGTCCCAGTCTGCAGGGCCCAATGCTGCTTTTGTGCGCCTTTGGGAGCAGAAAGAATGTGGCAACAGCCGCTAAGACTACTGGGGCTTGTGGTCCTGGCCGGTTTGCTGCTACCCCCTCCTCTATGAAAACAGGCTCCCGCGCTGCAGGGCCCGAGCACTGCTTTTGTGCGCTTCCAGGTGCAGGAAGAATGCGGCGAATGAGGAAGAATGAGGACCCAGCCAGGATCACAAGCCCCAGCATTCTTTGCGGCCGTCGCCAGAAAGAATGCTGGGGCTTCTGGTCCTGGCCGGGTCCTGACCAGTTTGCTGCTGCCCCCTTCTCTCCAAAAACGGGTCATCTTCATCCTAGGGCAAAAGAACTACTTTGCATAATTGCAGGTATTGATTTAGGCTCATTTACATAATCGTACTCATAACATATCAATTGTGTGTCGAAAAAGTTGTGCTTTTTCAGAGACCTCTACTCATATTTGACCAGAGACGTCTGGAATGGGAAGGGAAAATCTACCGCAGCTGAGTAGGTATATCCTATGTATTGGCTGCAGGTTTGTTCAAGCTTGAAGGATTATAGTTTCCCACATTGTGCATAACCTTATCTCTTTTTTCTTACAAACTTCCTTCCACAATGTCCGTCCAAGAAGGCGCTACGAGTACAGGGGAAGAAGATCTTGCAGGTGCTTTGAATATTATGGAAAACTGCAGACATGCAATTACTATGAAATGAATAGATTATGGCCTCCCAGGAATGGGTGGAAATGTTACCTTCATGATCGAGGCACATGAGGCATTCAGGATAGAGGCATTCTATTCTTTGATCAAATTTCCACCTGCAAATGCACACACAGATTTGTTTCATACTTACATTCCAGATGAGACTCCTGAAGAATACTCTCAATACGAGGACATAGAAATCCCGTTAACATACCAAGAACATATTAATTGGTTTAAAGACGCCCTCCCCTACACCATAAGAAATGTGAGACTCAGTCCGCTCAGCAGAGAAGGAGTGACTTGGCTAGTCCTAACTGCATACACACTGTATCCAGGGATTGATATATTGTCATTAGCAGACTTACATACACTTTACAGAGAGATAGTAAAACTGTATAGAAACCTTACACAGTTCGCAAAGCGTGGTTATGGGACAATGCCCACTTGTCGTGGTACACCTCGGGTTTGCTCCTCGGGATGACGCTGATGCTATAGAGAGGTCCCCCTCCCATCCGTCCCCAACCCGGATTCGTATAACAGACCCTCGGGCTCGGGAGACAGGTGGGCGAGGGAAGGAAGGGAGGAGACAGCGGGGAGAGACACCTGAAATGAGAGAAGGAAAAGAATTAGGAACGCTTCTTTCTTTCCTTGGCTAGAGTAAAGAATTGCGGTGCTTTCCTAATGTACCTGTCTCTCTTCCCTTGACGGTGGAATTGGTTTCAGTTGCTTCTTTGTCCGAAAGGATCTCTTACCTAGCCTCCTTTCGCTGGGGTTGAAGAAGCGGCTTACTTCCCCGGCTTCAAGTGTGTTTCGCCCCAATACGTCTTTGGAGCTAGGCTCTAGTCAGTGCTGCTCTAGGCCCAGGAATCCGTGGGGCCTGAGAGCGCCAAGATGGGAGGCGGTTACAGTAAGGTGCAGAGATCCGGGGTTCCTGTTACAGCCCACAGCGCTTCTACTCAAGCCCAGGTATCCGAGGGGCTGAGGAGCGCGGATGTAGCGGTTTTCCCACGGAGGTAGGTAAAGTAAACCAGAAGGGGTTCTGGGGCCGCTTACAGCGTTTCTCCTTCAAGCCCAGGCATCCGTGGGGCTGAGGAGCGCTGATGTAGCGGTTTTCACACGGAGAAAGGTGAATTAAACTAGAAGAGGTTCTGGGGCCGCTTACAGCGTTTCTCCTCCAAGCCCAGGCATCCGTGGGGCTGAGGAGCGTTGCTGCAACGGGTCTGGAGAGCGAGCAAAGCGGGGGTAAAACCGTAGGTCACCGAGCTACTTCCTGTAACTCGTGACGGTGTGGAAGACCCTCCGCAGCAGCGACGGGTATTGTGAGAGGCAGCCGGGGAATGAGGGCGGACACTCCGGAGACCGGGACCCGGCACACCGCAGGCGTCGCTGGCAGGAGAGGGGGGTTCGAGGTTTCACTCACCCGGTTCGCCGCCGTCAGCTGTAGCCGTGGTTAGGATCGTCTTCCGAATTCGGGGTGATTCTAGCAGGGTTCCCGGGCAGGGAGCACGGGCAGATATCGCTGGACGAAGGCTTCTATGGATTTCCCCGCGGAGGACTTCGCAGAGCAGACGGGAGCCGTTGACTGTCAACCTGGCAGTTTCGTAATCATTGGCACCGCCCATAGCGTGGGTGCGTCTTTTATGTCGGCAGTTTCCTTGCACCCGGTGGGAACACGGTCGCGGTGCCTTCTGGGACGTGTAGTTTGTTCCGCTTTTGGCTTGCTGCCGGATTGTGCGTGGCTTCTCCAGCCCGTCTGCGCGATCATGACACCACTAAGCATGAGCAGATGCCTTTCTGGATAGCACAGAAAATAGCATAGCTTAAAACCATATTTTGCCATACAGGCCCACAGGAAAAACACAGAATACTAACAATTTGCTTGCCAAAGGGTATAGCTTCCCCGTTAGACGATGGTACCACTTGGGATACAGTTTTCGCTGCCGTTTATACCAGAACTCATGGTATCCCCTCAATAGCAGTCATAACAGAAGTATTGAAACAAATACAGAATGAGTACGGGCGGAACCTGCCCTGGGGCAGGGGATGAAATTGGTAGGCAATTTTGCCCAGGTAACAACAATTATGATAGGTAACATAAAATGGAAGGCAGCAGCGGTAGCTATACGCCAGCACCTATGGGAAGTGAATCCTGCACAACAGCAGCAAGAACTACTTAAGATTATCAAAGAAACCTATGCTTCGCTAGGTAGAGATAACGTGGGAGCTAGACCTGGAAAACCACAATTAACGAGCAATCCTGAAAATGATAATCAAACCAAGCATCCAATTCTTCTAAAAAGAAGTGGGATAACAATCAAAAAATGAAAGCACAATGCATCACGATCATGGAGTTGGTCTCCTCAACAGGAGCTCTCTGATAGAAAATACAACCTTAGAAAATGTGATAATATTAAAAACCTGACGGGTATCAGGATACTGATACATGTTCCTCTCATTACTTTCAGGGTTCATCAAAAAACTCAGAGGGAAGGACGAGGGAACACAGATCAGAAGAGTGAGCCAAGCCAAGAGACACACATAACACGTCAGACTACAATATCAAACAAGAAGATAAACCGAAAAGTAAACCTCAATTTAAAAAGAAGAAGTTAACTAGCCCAGGCTACTGAGGACTTACTACTGAACGGGGAATAGGCTCTGGCGATGCTAGACAGCGCAGCAGAAGTAACAATAGCTCGCCAGAACCTGATGGAATTTCTGGTGACAGCAGCGTTGAATGAACATATCACAGTGGAGACACCGGATACTAGGGTGAGTGTCCCACATCGTTTACACGAAATTATGCTCCAAATGAAGGGGGACACAGCCAGGAAAGTGAAAGGTCTCTTTTAGGAGAACATGACATATGGATACAATATCCTTTTGGCTGGAAAAGATTGTCTGCCTGAGTGCGTCATCGGGTGCCCAAAGGGAGAAGATGTAATTTTACCAGCTTTCTCCAACCTCGTTCCAGAGTCACTAAAACATTCATACTCGTGGAGTAGGCATTAGCGCTAGCTCCTGCATTATACCACAATCATGTAGGGTGGGATGCTGAGTCACTTCACCATGAAATCCCATTAAAACCTACTCCTACTCCACAGAGGCAGTACCCATTTAAATATGACGCAAAGAAACAGATCAGGGAGATCTTAGATCAACTTGGATACCAAGGTGTGATTGAAAATTACACATCTTCCATGAATAATGCCATAATGAAACCCGACAATTCATACCATTTAGTTTTAGACTACAGGCATTGGAACACATGTACATGAATATTTTTGCAGAACAAAATGCACATAGTGCCACATTAATAAATAACATTGTGTGGAAGAAATACAAATCAACACTAGATATCTCAAATGGATTCTTCTTCCCGAATATAGCACCTGGAAGCAGATATTTGACCACATTCTCGGCCCTAGGCTGTCAACGCCAATTCTAAAGACTGCTGCAAGGGTATAGAAATAGCCCTGGGTTGTTCTCAGCAAGAGTAACAGAGTTACTTCAAAACTGTTCTATGTAGATGATATTTATCTGAGTTATTGGATCACTTGCACAGGGTGAACAGCATAATTGTGGGGTTTGCCACCATGGACTACAAATTCAACTTTAAAAAAATCAAACATTGCCCACCTCAGTGTCCCAAGTTTGGGATATGAGTTATCAAGTAAAGGAATAAGACAAATTTTTCGAAAAATGTGTGCTGCTCCAACCTCCAAAGAATCTGAAAGGTTTACAATCTATTTTAGGATTCCTAAATTTTGGCAGAACATACATTTTGGATCACGCAAAAAAGGTAAAACATTTCTAGGACCTGAGACCTGATTTTTCAGTTCAACATTGGATACAGGAACACACAGAAATTCTCTGTTCCGTACAAGCTGACATGATGGCTTCCAAACACACACACACATGTAAACACCACCAATTTGGTGATTCATGTAGTCGCAGGTCAACCACGGTACACTTACTTCACCTTCAATGAAGGCAAAACTGTACCCATTGCATACAAATCACATTTGTACACAAACGCCGAGATGCGTTTTGCATCCACAGAAAAAATACTGACAGCAGTATAAACTGCTGTAGTGAGAGAAAGAGCACTAGCTCAGGGGAAACACATAATTGTCGTGACTCCAGTGCCAACCTTAGAAGCCGTTTCCAAAGCAAGTGTTCAAAATGCAAAAGCAATGCATCCACAAGAGATACACTGGGATAATTCTCTCACTGCAACAGATGTAGACTATAAATTTGATTCTACATTAAAAACACAAGCATTTCTGCAGTAAAAACAAGAATATCCTCTCCCCAATGATATAATGCCTCTAGATCAGTATGAATACATCATTAACACTGACGGATCTGCCCAGCCTGCCATAGGAAGTAAACAGCAAATATAGCGCAGCATGTGCGATTGTGAAGGAACGTATGGGGGATGGCAAGTTCTGTCCTAGCAATACACAGATGCAGTCTCAAGGAGATTGCACGGCACAGCAGGCAGAACTAAAAGCCTTGATACCGGCAATAGAAATACGATCGGGAATTCCCCACACTCATTGTGTGCGATTTGTTTTACTGTGTCAAGTCATACAATGAATATCTTCACTATTGGGGCCAGAATGGATTTCGAGATTCCAAAGATTGCACAATAAAGCACAAGTTGCTTGAGGAGCAAGTGGCAGAGCTGAAAAACGACTTGCCATGGGCTCATGTAATTCGCACATTGAGTCCTCAGCGTTTTGGCATGCACATTGAAGGGAATTTACAGGCTGATGAAGCTGCCAAGTGCGAACTGCTGCCATTGCTGCCATCACTTGTTCTAGTACGAGAATAGACGGACAGATAATAGCTGTGAACGCTATGTGTAACAACAGCTCAGCCTTGCCAAAAGGTTTTCCACTCAAGTACTCCTACAAGTTAGATGCGCAAAACATTCCGTATGCTCAAATTCCAAGAGTGGGGGATAGAGTAATACCAAATATGAATAACATATTAGGAATAATTCTAGCTGCACACGTGGGTCTGGTTTCAGCACACAAAGGTATCACTGCAACTATTTCACTACTGAAGCAGCGATATTGGTGGCCAGGTCTTACTGAACATACCAAGGCTTATGTCCTTAAGTGCGACATCTGTCAACAGATGAAAGGTTTCACTGTAGCGCATCCACCACAAACACCATTAATGATATCAGACAGACCTCTCACATGTGTCTATTTGGACCACTACAATCTGACGGGGCTTACAGGTACATCCTGGTGGCCGTGGATTCATGCTCTAGATTTCTGTGGGTTTGGCCTCAGCGCTCGACTGACACCCAAACTGTTATAAAGGATTTGCGAGTCTTCAGAAAGACATACACAATTGGCACATTACATTTTGACCGTGGCCCTGCATTTAGCTCATGGGCTTACAAAGAAACCATGGAAATTTTGGGTGTAGCATTGCAGTACTCCTCTCCGTATCATCCGGAGGGAAATTTGATTGTGGAGAGGACTTAAAGCAATCCTTAACAGTTAGGGTAATAGGCTTGAGTGGCAGTTGGGTAAATCTCCTATATGGGGTGCAGAGGGTACTTATCAATATGACAAGAAGTTCCCTGGGTGGCCGTACTCCATACGAAGTCCTGTTTGGGATTAGAATTTGGGTATCTGATCTCGACTGTGGCTGGACACTGGCGGATGAAAAACAATTTGACATCAATGAGTGTTTGGCTGTTTCACAGGAAGTCAATGAATTTGTGGCACAACAAAGCAGCGTCCAAGTAAAATGCACAGCCACTGGAGAAGTGAAAGTTGTTCCGGCAAGACCTGCCTCGGTCCTGAAGATTGGGGACCTGGTCAGAGAAAAGATTGTGGACAAAAAAGAATTTGGGCCATCTTACAGGGCGCCTGTACCTGTCCTGGCTGTCGAAGGAACAATAACAGCACTTATTCCACCCCTTGTCGGCAAGAAAGAAAAGCGCTTTGTCTCAATTGATCTGATCAAACTGCACTATGTGGCTGATACTCAATAGTAGGCTGTGTGGGCTCCTGGGTAGCAACAAATCTCCTCTCGCTACCATACGGGTAATTCAGATGGAAAGATTAATTACGTTACAATTTGGCCTAACACTGACATCTATGTGAATATGTCTCAAACTGAGGCATCTGCCAGTTCCACAAAACCTGCTGAGCAACCAAAGATAGATTGAACTGCGTCTAGCTACTTAATTGGATTTTGATACTTTCTCATTGGATATAAGTGAATCTGAGTTACCGACATCACTTGCTTCTGTCGAAACAACAAATTTGTGATTTCTACCTTTTGCTGAAAAAGACTTACTTTGTTTTTCCCCGGCTGCAGCTCTGTTTTGCAATTGGTCTACTGTTCCTAGTCTTTTGGATTGGTTTAGTGACTGTCTTTTTCTTGCTCCTGAAGGGACATTACCTTCCAAAACGCTCTACAGTACAGCATGTGAACTTGGTCCTGAAACCGCATGCATCATCACACCGTGAACAGAGAAACCTGTCCTTGGTCAACATTACAGCAGTCCCAGTTCCTGAAGTAATAGTTTGGGACAGAGTTTCCTATGATGTATATGGTCCTACTGAACCTTTAAAAATACCACACTTGCTTAAAATTTCTCTTAGTAATATCATCACCTCTAGTACTTTCTCTGATGATTGGGAATTTGAAACTGTAAATACTATGCTGTCTGATTTAGAACAATCTGCTGCTTTCTCAAATGATGAATTATATGATGGTACATCTAATTTTGACACCATGTTTTGTTACCAACACTATGATCACCATTTTTTGCACAAAACAAGTATCCCACGTAATGTTTTCACTTACCATCAATGGGAACATTGCCCAACACCGCCAAAGGGTACTTCAGCTACATTTGCATAGAAGTGTGCTTATTTTTCAGGGTATAACACATCAGACCTGACCTCTTATTATTATAAGCTTGCACCAACACTTGCGAAGACAAATATGCTCACTAACAGAAAACAGATATACTCTGCTTCCTTTATTGCCTAGCTGTCTGTACATGGTTTCGACTTTTGCAAAGACACTATAGACACAAAATCTGTCTGGGGGACTAAAGATTGGCAAGTTCAGGGAACTGAAGCCTTATTTAAAGCATGCCTTATACCACATCAGATGATCTTCTTGAACGACACAGTGCAACAGACTTCCTGTCTTAGGCTAGCCAAGATTAAGGATTTGAACTTACCTCGGATTCCCTCACACACTTCGAGGGATGGTAAAATTACACACAACAGTGAGGTTACATTAGATGCCATTCAATGCAATGGTTTGTACAATTCATCTGACCCCAGTTGGAATGGATGGTTGGTTTGCCCTATCAACACAAAAAGGTATCAGTCACGATTCAGGGGTTTAGTATCCATAGACCTGACCGGCGCCACGTACACTAAGAACACTCAGGGGTGGTGACATCTTACAGTGTCGGGAAGTTATGCCGAGAGTTGCTAAAGACCTCCACACTGTCCCAGGTGAAACAACACTTAACTCTTATATCAGAAGTCATGGATCTCAGGGATTTTTTGTAAGGTCCCCAGAAGCTACATCGGAAGTGCTTTTTGTATGCTATTCACAAGGAGCTATGGAAAATCTCTCAACAGGAGGCTGCTGAGAGACTACGTGAGATTGATAAGGTTAACCTAGAAAAGGGTCAGGCAGTGGCCGACAACGGTATGACCACATTATCATTCAGGATTTATTGATTGGGCAACATTGTGTCTTCTGCTATAGATATAATGGAACAGGATTTGTCTATTCTTCAACATGGACAATCGCAATTGTGATCCATTCTATTATTGAGCTGGATGCTACCATCATTGCATTCTGGCCACGTGCCCTGGTCTTACATCAACAGTACAATTCTGTTTTCTGCATAAAATCTAACAGAAAGACAGATGCTAATAGCACGAAGAGTTGCAAAATATACAATGCTGCACATTGAAAAATTGGACCAATTACCTTTTACCGTGGCTGAGTCACCTTCTACAGAATGGTTAATCCATGGCTCTATCACACTGCCAGTCACAACATTCCAATGTCAGTACTGTCTACAGTATCACCAGGTAGGTAGGTAGGTATGAAGTACTCAAACAATATGGAGCTACAGAGGGAAAGAACAAACAGGTCGCCCCCCCACTCAATACACTGTAAATAAATAAACACAAGACCTGTTCATTAATAGGCTCCTCCTCTAGAGGTTAAACATATAAGCCGAGGAAGGGGTTCCATCACAATTTTCCTTATACTACTCCTCACTTTCCATCGAGGTAGTATCCTCACACTTTACTGCCTGAAAATTTGCTACTAATTTTATATAAAACTTTATTTATATTTATACACTTGACAGTCACAGCCTCTTAGTCCCAGATACATAAAGGGATATATACCAAATCAACAGCACAGTTCCTTCAATACATGTGAACCAAAAAAAAAACGTAATTATAGTGAAAAAAGGGGGGGGAAAGGAAAATGACAAGATGGCACCTCACGTGCGCACCACCAAAGGAGCTTGCTGATTGGTACTCACCAGCTATGCCCACTGATATCATCATAGGTAACCATCTTGCCAAACAAAAAAGAGAAAGTGCGTCCCAAAAAAGGTGCAAGAGTATTAACTACTCTTGCAAACAAAAACAAGACCCCGTGATTTTAAAATTGAAATAAGTGTCACAATTGCCAACTTTATTAATTCTATGTGCACTTATTCAAAATAAAAACTGGTTGCCTAATAGCAAACCTTTATGTCGACATGTTTCATTGCCACTCACAATTCTCGGCAATTTCGTCAGGACTGAAGGGTCTTTAAATCACCATTCAGGGACATTGGTATATATATATACACGTGACTGTCAAGGATAAATAAAAACAACAACAACGCCAAGTCAAATCACCCTCTAAATCTCACTCAGAGATTCAATGCCAACTGGTGTATATCGTTATGCTTATTTATGGGCATTACCATGTGGCGACTAACTCATTCGTACCAGTCCTCCACTTCGTCAAAGAGGGAAACCCCAAACATGAGATCCTCTCCTCGGTGCATATGGTGCTCATTCTAAAATTACAAAAAGACAAATCAATCGTATTAGTCCTTCTCATTTGTACACGTATGCCTCGTCAACCATCATAACGGCATCTCTGAATCTTATGCCTCTTACTCAACCAAGGTCCACAAGTTAAATCCATAACCCGCACTTCATACACAACACTTATTGACTTCAGGACATGTGGCAAGGATTAGATTGATGATAGACGCAGTGTTCCTCAAACTGGCCAACGTACACACAGGCCAGACTGGGCGCAAATGTTGCGCCCATCGATGTACCAGTTGTCTGTAAATACAATCTATTGTCATAACTAAAGTAGTTACGAGTCAGTGCTAGTTCAATGCACTGGAGCACAAAGGAGCGTGGAACATCATAGAAACATTCCTGTTTCTCTAAGGCGCGCGCTGCTGCCACCAGTGCTATGATGTTCCACGCTCCGTTGTGCACTGGCCTGTGTGTACGTTGGCCAGTTTGAGGAACACTGCATCTATCATCAATCTAATCCTTTCCAGAGACACCTCCGTCTCTGGAAGAGATATATAGACGATGTTCTATGTATATGGTCTGGAGAAGAACAGGTCCTTTTGGAGTTTTTGAACTGGCGTAATATTCAAGATGCCAGTTTACGGTTTACTTGGGTCTATAGTAGACCTATGGTGGTGTGTTTGGATTTGGACATCAGTGTGGAAAATAACACGCTGTGCACTGGTGTACATCATAAATTGACTGAAAAGAACTTACTCTTGCATTACCAGTACTATCATCCGAGGGCATTGCGGGATAATCTCCCAGTCGGACAGTTTCTGCGTTATCGTAGAAACTGTTCCACTACCTCGGCGTATCTTGAGCAATCGACTGACTTGTGTGAAAAGCTGAGTCAGAGGAGCTATCCCTGGAGGATTGTTAATCGTGCACGGAAGAGAGCATTGAACACTCCACGGAGTGCATTGTTGGAAAAGGTCTCAAAGGAGAAGACTATCTCCCGGTTGTGATGACTTTTGATCCATTGGCTACCCAGATTCGTCAGTTAATAAGGAAACATTGGTCTATATTGTCAACAGAAGACTTCCGAATGCCACCTCCGAGATTTGCTTTTAAGAGGTCTAGCAATCTTAAGGATAAATTGGTGCATTCACGTACTAAATTACATCAGAAAGAATCCACTGTTCCTCCTGGGCATTTTCCGTGTGGAATGTGTTCAGTGTGTAGCCTTACTACAAAGACTTTGAGTGTCAATCTGACTTCTGGCAAAGTTTGGTATCTGAATCGGTTCAGTAACTGCAATACGGCTAATGTCGTTTACAGGCTGACCTGTCAATGTGGCCTACAATATATAGGTCTCACCACACGTAAGGTGAAGATTAGAATACAAGAACATCTCAGTACTATAAGTGTGGGCAAACTGTCTACGAAACTGGTACAACACTGTAAGGAGGGGAACAACCTTTACAACGCAACTTTTACAACGCACTACCATTACAACACATTTTTTACAACGCATAATCCATTACAACGCATGACATTACAACGCATGACACTACAACGCATTTTTAAAAACTACCTTTACAACGCATTCCATTACAACGCATACTACCATTACAACGCATACCATTACAACGCATAATATTACACTATACTATCCAACACTTACCCTACTGATGCACCCCCTGGAGTTAGAATAGTAATTTTTACCCCTATACTATCCAACACTTACCCTACTGATGCACCCCCTGGAGTTAGAATAGTAATTTTTACCCCTATACTATCCAACACTTACCCTACTGATGCACCCCCTGGAGTTAGAATAGTAATTTTTACCCCTATACTATCCAACACTTACCCTACTGATGCACCCCCTGGAGTTAGAATAGTAATTTTTACCCCTATACTATCCAACACTTACCCTACTGATGCACCCCCTGGAGTTAGAATAGTAATTTTTACCCCTATACTATCCAACACTTACCCTACTGATGCACCCCCTGGAGTTAGAATAGTAATGTTTACCCCTATACTATCCAACACTTACCCTACTGATGCACCCCCTGGAGTTAGAATAGTAATTTTTACCCCTATACTATCCAACACTTACCCTACTGATGCACCCCCTGGAGTTAGAATAGTAATTTTTACCCCTATACTATCCAACACTTACCCTACTGATGCACCCCCTGGAGTTAGAATAGTAATTTTTACCCCTATACTATCCAACACTTACCCTACTGATGCACCCCCTGGAGTTAGAATAGTAATTTTTACCCCTACACTATCCAACACTTACCCTACTGTTGCACCCCCTGGAGTTAGAATAGTAATTTTTACCCCTACACTATCCAACACTTACCCTACTGTTGCACCCCCTGGAGTTAGAATAGTAATTTTTACCCCTATACTATCTAATACTTACCTTAAAGTAATTTAATATTATGCGTTGTAATGGTATGCGTTGTAAAGGTAGTATGCGTTGTAATGGTAATGCGTTGTAAAGGTATTTTTAAAAAATGCGTTGTAGTGTCATGCGTTGTAATGTCATGCGTTGTAATGGATTATGCGTTGTAAAAATGCGTTGTAAGTGCATGCGTTGTAAAAGTGTGCGTTGTAACGTCATACATCCCTGTAAGGAACAAAAATACACATTTACCTGGGTTGTACTGGAGAAAGTGATGGGGGACCCTCAGAATATAGATATGATTTTGGCCACTAAGGAGGCGCGATGGATTTTCCAAGAGAGGTGCGATCAGTCAGGACTGAATGATTTTATAGAGCGGAATAAGATCAGTATCTAAACATCCTATGTCCTGTAATGTATAGAGTGGTTGACCATGTGATTACACGAATCATGTTCTTGACATCTGCGGGTTTGGTAAACCATGTGATTGAAGGTCATGTTACCTACATATTAGTCATTCTGAGAAGCCTGGTTTTTTCATAGCAATTGCCCAGGGGTGCCTGACGCGATAGCTTACTCGGTGTATTTTGCAAAATGAGGCATCGAAGTTATTGGGTATAGGGGAGTATATTGAAAGGGCATAGACGCTGGTGTATAAAATAAAACTGTGGTTACACTTGATGAAAAACAAAAGAAGAAAAAGAAGGAGGTTTGAGAGTTTGAGATACACATTTTCAGAAAAGAAGACGTAGAGAGAAATTGTCCATGGCTTTGATTATGTTGAAGGCACCTCTATGGAGATTTCGTGACTTCCTTACCAATCCATGATGGCCGACATGGAGGGATTATGGCCATAGAATGGGAGGGATGCGTGGCGCCCCTTTCGTGTAGATGGTAGATTCCCCGTGCAGAATTCAAGACGAAAGAGGTTGGAAAATGAATAGTTATCTATATTTGTATAAGTTAGCTCTTTGTGAAAAGATCGATATAAATGGGACCATTACAAGATGGCCGCCATGTAGAAGAAGGTCACGTGATATGATGACGATGGAAACAGTATTTGTAGATGGTGAAATCAGTATGCCGTGAGCGAGGGACGAGTTAACACGCTTCTGTGTAAAAGAGGTGGTAAGATGTTGAAACGCCACATGTCCTGAAGTCAGTAAGTGTTGTGTATGAAGTGCAGGTTATGGATTTAACTTGTGGAAATCAGAAATTGGCGCCCGAACAGGGACACTTTCTCATCTCACGCGCCGGCGGTGCGTTGCAGGCCCGGTCTCCTGCCACAGCTGAACGGACAAAAACGCGTCCCTGCAGGATTTCCTGTATCTCCCTCCGGCCAAGCGGGGACGACTGAGGCTGCGATCAACACCCAGACGAGGCGGTGAGAAGTGCGAAGTATCCCGACCAGAGCCTAGCTGAGAGAGCAAGATCCGAGGTATACAGAGTCCCACCAGGTTCCGAAGTTCTGAGTCCAGTCGAGTCGAGTCGAGTCCAGTCCGGTCCAGTTTCAGTTCCGTTCCGAGGCCTTCCGTTCCGAGCTACCCGGTGAGTACCATTACCGGGGAGGCATTTAACGTGCACATAGTCTGTGCCGGTCAAGACGGGTTTGGGTACACAAATCCGGTCTGCACTGTTTTAGCAGTGTATCTGTACTGTTTAGCAGTATATATAGTATGTTTTGCATATAAATAAGTATAAATAAGTATTATCTAGTGTTAGTATAATGTCAGTAACTAGTTTTCTATTAGTTATCATTGTTCGTAAAACTGTTAAGTGTTAAATGTTTTAAATACGTTCTATATATTGTGGTGTGAATGACTGTTCATTATTGTGTTCCTTGTATAAAGTGTGTTCTAGTAATAATGTCTAAAAATGCCGCTCTTTTCGAAACTAAGACAGATCAAAACTAGAAAAGGTGTACTCGAAGAAGCTGTTCCCATCCCACCTAGGGACACTCCAGGGTACTTTATGTATCATAAGCATGGCCTAGATGCCGTATTATTTCTTGATTTATGGGTGGACTACACCAAAGAATTACCAGAGAGTCAGAGATGGCCCGCAGCGGGGACCTGGGATGCAGATTGCATCATGAGAGTAGAAGAAGAATTATGGAAAAAGAAAGCCAGACAGTCACAGAAAGATGCCATTGAATTATGGCGTAAAGAATCATATAGACGTACAGAAAAAGCACTCAGACAGGAAGAGAAAGGTAGAGAGAATTCAAATAAAACCCGAGAAAATCTATTACTTGAGGAAGGTACCCGAGTAAAATCAGAACAAGTAGATAGACAAAGAAACGCTCTTATGAATGGTATGTATCCACTTCTGGCCGAAGGGTTACCTAAGGCTACCCCGGAAATACCAAAAGACTTAACTCCTCCATTGCTCCCGATAAAAGCACATCCCAAAACACATCCCAAAACAGCAAAGGACGTTTTCCTTTCCTCCTATTTAGATGACGCAGCTCCCGAGTATGCTAATGCCATACCACCCACACCGCTTGCCGATGGTGTTCAACACCAAGAGCATCCTTCTGTGCCCCCGCAGCAACAAACTCCTACGCAAGTCCCGTCCGTTTCTACAGTTTTTCCCGCGTCTACAATCTCTATCCTACGTCCAACGAATCCTTTCGTGCCTAGCACCTCAGAAGGTGCTACAGGAGGTACGACAGACATGTTTGCCACACCGCCGCGAAATAAACAGACCCTTAGAGATTTAGCACTCCAACGTACACCTCAACTAGCGACATCCGACATGTTTAAAGAACAGCTTGTGGATTGTAGATACGACCCAGTACCAGGTAGACAGGATAAATTGCTCATATCATCACTACGTATAAGACGAGCTACATTATATTTAATGACAATACCAGGAATGGGTGAACACCTAGACGAAATATATCGCTTTGTCCAAACAGGGCAAGGTCCAGAAAGTATTAACGAAGCTATGGAATACCAGAAAGTGGATGTCCAAAGACAACTACTACGTTTTTTCATAAATTGTGTAATTAGGAATCAAGACAGACCTGGGGCAGATCACGATACCATGCAAAGACTTGCCAAATGGGGTCAGAACATATCAGAAGAGAAACATGATAGACAGGCGTGTATAATCGCCATGTGTCGAAAGATCCGCAAGGAAGTAGAACGAATACATAAAGAGAGACGAGAAACAGACAGAGTAGAATCAGAAGAGGAGGAGGAGCAAGAATCAGAGCAATTAGAAACGATAGCTTATGTAGGTAGAGGAAGATCCCATAATAATACCAGAGGTTTTAACGACCCAATACGTCCAATACGTCCAGAATATAATAGACATTTTCCAAACCCTATGTTAAATATAAAATCCCCTGAACACCTATTCCAAGCCGCTGATAAATTACTCCGAGATCGAAGGGGGTACCACATGCTCGATTCCATGGACGAACAAGAATTAGCCAGGTCAGCAGTACAATGGGCTGATAGTCCCGGCGAATACAATGATGATGTACTTGCACACACGTTTCTGAATCTTGACCCATACGAACAGCGTTTAGCTAGTATATACATGATTCAACACCTCCTTATATTATATAAAAGCCAACACTCTGATCCAGGACCCTTACCTGACATATTGACAGAACTACTCACGAATATATGGAGAGGGTCAGGTACTGATTTGATTAAGGAAATCCTAGAATCCCGAAACCAATATTTAAATTTCGTATGCCCAGAACACGTTCCAGTTCCCATTATGGGAAGAAAAATGTATCACATAGATAGACAGAACCCGTTACGCGAAGTGCACCCAATCAGAGGTGCCGGCGATAATTTTACACGCGTATTTGTGTACACGCCTATAACTAAACTGGAATTATTAGAAATGAAGAAAGTAGTACCCAGCCATGACAAGGACCCAGCAGGTTTCCACCGTGAGATAAAAGACATGTTACTCATGGGAGAGTATACCTACCCCGACATTATGAAAATATTAAAAGTCCTATTACCCGCAGGTGTTTATGAGAAACTCAAAGAAAAGGAATGGGAGGTGGGAGACCAAAAGATAGATTGGACAGCATTAGAAAACGAAGAAAAGGCCCGAGCTGCAGGAGCAGGGCTTGGGGAAAAGACTACAGCACTAGCTGGATTACTAATCCAGGTACTGCCACGTTTATTAACTACGAAAAAGGAAGACTGGGGTGCAATCTCAGCCTGTAAACAAAAACCAGATGAAGACACTAGTGATTTCTATTCCCGATTTGAAAAATGTTTTAGTATAAATAGTGGCATAAAAGCAAGTAGCGAGTCATATCCACATCTGTTTGTGACAAAATTAGTTGAAAATTCTCTGCTACAAGTCAAGAATAGAGTATTGAAATTCGAAAGTACCTGGCAAGGTAATACCCCATCACAGATGTTACAGATGTTACAATATCACCACAATAGAATTAGAGAAGAACAAGAACACGAACAAAGACGTATGAAAGATACAAAAATGAAAATGCTTGTTGCACAGTCAGTTCCCGCCGATGGTCATCAAAAGGGTGATTCCGCAGGTCCTGCGAAAGGGACATGCAACTATTGTAAACAACCAGGTCATTATATACACGATTGTCCAGTCCTGAAACATAATATTGCCACAGGTAGAACGCAGGAAAGACCACGTCCACCTAGACAGGATCAGAATCAACAACAAATACCTCAGCATGCACAACCTCGGTTAGCTCCGCAACAACTAGCTCCGCAACAGGCAGCTCCACAACAGATCGTAGCACCACCACAAGCGCAGCCTATTGCTGCAACACAAGCAACGACACAACAGATGTATCAGTACGCACAAACAGATTATCCCGATTATCAGCGATACTCATGAGATAGCCTAGAGAGGGAAGTTGGCTTACCCCTTATTGAGGTTCCTGTAGACCAAGAAGGACCTTATGTACATAGTGAACTATTAGGGGAAGACAGAAAGTTTTTACTTGATACAGGGGCAAGCAGAACAACTATAAGACGCAGTGAAGTTCCAGGGGCAACCCTCTCAGGCTCACAAAATATTTCCCTTGGATTCTCAGGAAAACCTATAATAAATGACGTAACACAACCTCTTCCACTTACAGTCGGTCCATTGACACGAACTACAGATTTATTGCTTACTAAATCATGTCCAGAAAACTTGTTAGGTATAAAAACATTGAAAGCACTAGGAGCCATAATATGTTGTTCTCCGGAAGGAGTACGACTATTTTTACGTGACTTTAAAGGTCACTACGTGTCCAGAGACATGGATCACCGACTGCAGAATTTACCTACACATTTATGGGCACAAGGCCCCACTGATGTTGGTTGCATGAACATTACACCATATCGAGTTACACTGAAAACAGGAATAGTACTACCACGAATGCGACAATACAAGTTACCACCAGATGCTGTAGTGGCTTTGCTGCAAATCATTGACGAGCTCATCGCACAAGGAGTGGTTGTCGAAACCGACTCCAATGTATGTAATTCTCCGATAATTCCGATTCTTAAAAGAACGGATCCAAAAGCACCACCAGTATATCGATTAGTTATTGATCTGCGCGAATTAAATAAATGTATTGTACCACAATACCCTGTGGTCCCAGATATCTCTTCATTACTCACAGCTATTGACTCAGAAGCAACGTTTTTCACTGTAATTGATCTCAAGAATGCTTTCTTTAGTGTCCCAATTGATCCGGAAAGTCAATATCTGTTCGGTTTTAGTTTAAATGGACGAAGTTTTAAATTCACACGCGCACCTCAAGGATTTACAGAAAGCCCCAGCATCTATAGCCAAGCACTGAAACGAGAACTTGACAGTATCCACATGCCAGTTAACACTGCCTTGCTTCAATATGTCGATGATCTGCTGATCACCGCCCGAAGCGAACCTGAATGTGAGACAGCGTCACTGACGGTTTTAAAATTTCTGGCCGACAAGGGGCACAAGGTGTCCCCTTCTAAGCTGCAATTCTGTGTCCAGCGAGTTGTTTACCTTGGGCACTCGCTGTCCAAGGAGGGAAGGCAGCTTACACCCGACCGCATCCAGTTAATTGCTAACATGCCACCACCCAAGACACAAAAGGAGGTGCGGGCTTTTATAGGCCTCACTTCATACTGTAGGCAGTGGATCCCTCAATATGCATTTCTAGCAAAACCACTCATCCAGTTGACAACACAGGAGGCAGCCACATCGACTGTCCTCCCTTGGACTCCAGAACATACACATGCCTTTGAAAGCTTAAAGAAAGCTTTATGCCAAGCACCTGTCCTAGCAACACCATGTTACAGTAAACAGTTTACACTCTTTGTTACAGAACGCGAAGGTACTGCTTTGTCAGTACTCACTCAGGAACAAGCAGGATCACACAAACCATGTGCTTATTTCTCTAGTACATTAGACCCAGTAGCTCAGGCTCTTCCAGCGTGCCTGAAATCAGTGGCAGCAACAGCTTTAGCAATCAGACAAAGCGATGCCATAGTGTTAGGACACCAATTGACAGTACAAGTACCACACGCAGTAGAGGTTCTTTTGAACCGCACACAAACACAACACTTGACTATAGCGAGACTCACCGGTTATGAATTAACATTGTTTCAGCCACATATAGAAATCAGACGTTGTAATACGTTAAATCCTGCCACACTGTTACCAGTAGGCGGAACAGATCCATTGGCACATGATTGTGTCGAAGTCATTACTATCACGACGAAACCCAGACAAGACTTGACAGACATCCCTTTGTCAGATCCAGACTTGACATTATATGTAGATGGGTCATGTATGAGAACAAGTACAGGAGAGTTAGTGGCCGCTTACGCAGTCACAACAGACACTGAAGTCATTGAAACAAATTGTATTAACACTTTGTCAGCTCAAGCAGCAGAGCTCACCGCTCTGACACAAGCCTGTATTCAAGCCACAAATAAAAAAGTCAACATATACACAGATTCACGTTATGCATTCGGAGTCGTCCATGACTTCGGCGTACTGTGGCGAGAGAGAGGTTATTTAACTTCTCACGGTGCCCACATCCAACACGGACCCCTCATTCAAGCCCTATTAGACGCGATTCATCTACCTACTGCAATATCGATTATGAAATGCAAAGCCCACACAAAGGTTACCGATATCATTTCTCAGGGTAATGACCTAGCTGACAGAACAGCTAAACAGACTGCTCAGAATCAGACTCACACAAATGACATGACAAAGACAATAGTTCCGACACCAACACATTGCATGACAGTTAAGGATCCCGCCCTTGATGTAATTGACATACAGACACATGCTACACCAGAAGAAATAAAGAAATGGGCTGAATTAGGAGGGATCCAAACGGATCAAGGATGGATGACGAAGGAAAAATCTATATGGTTTCTTCCCGACTCAATGGTTCAAGTCATCATTAACACTATACATAGTCCAGCGCACCTAGGAGAAAAAGCTATGCTAGACAGCATTCAGCACATTTGGTTCAACAAACATTTACGAGCCGCAGCTAAACAAAAAGTTCGTACCTGTATGATATGTTGTCAGTTTAATCCAGGTAAAAGCATTCCCGTAGAGCAGGGTGGATTCCAAACTCCTGATCATGCTTTTGAAGTCCTCCAGATGGATTATATCCAGATGGAACGATGTCGAGGATTCAAATATGTTCTCGTAGTTGTCTGTGCTCTGTCCCGTTGGACAGAAGCATACCCGGTTTCAGATTACACTGCCCCGACTACTGCCAAACAGTTAGTTCGAGAATTCTTCCCACGGTACGGTTTACCACGTGTTGTCTACTCAGATAATGGCCAGCCGTTCTCATCCGAACTAATGAAACACGTTTCCCTTTTATTAGGCTACCAATGGAAATTCCACTGTGTCCGACATCCCGAGGCGGCAGGTCTCGTGGAACGTCATAATCAAACTCTGAAAATTAGATTGTCCAAAATATGTAGAGAAAAAGGAGTCGATTGGATAGTAGCCTTACCAGTTGCGCTCTTTTACATGAGAATGGTAGCACATTCTCGAACAGGGCTATCCCCGTACGAGGTGGTCTTCGGTAGACCACCAAATATGTGGGGGACGCCTATACCTCGCAAAATCACTGATGTTGACTGTAATATGCTGACAGATTACCTGGCTTCCTTGATGTCTGCACTACAATCTTGTCGTTCACAGGTATCCGCAGCTTTTCCCGACAATACTGAGGTGAAGCCCCATGACGTGGTTCCTGGGGACCTGGTTCTGGTCAGGAATTTTGACCGGAAGACCCAACTGGATCCTAGGTGGAAGTCACCGAAGTTGGTTCTACTCACTACAAGGACAGCCGTGAAAATCGAGGGACAGAAAGGGTGGTTGCACTCGAGTCATATCAAGAAAGTTTATGGACTACCATCCAGTGTGAATATTCAACCCTGTATTCCCTCACAGACAGACTCAAAGCTCCCCTTGGCTGAATTAACAAAACCAGAACTTTACAAACTAAAATTGAGGTCTAGTAAGTCAGACAATTTGATTGTTTAAGTCCTCTCCAAGGTGAATCGGTTGAATTTGTCTCTGACATGTATCCTCTAGACCGGAATAGAGAAAGAAATCATCAGATGCTGCTTAAGAAGCATGCGTATTGTAAATCATTTCGTAGTCACTGCACAGTAACATTATTAATTTTGTTTTTTCTAAGTCTTCTGATCATCATTGTCAGCATACTATTGCACATGTATTACCCTATTCTTAAACGTGCTTACAATATAACTGCAGAACATTCTTTTAGCGAATTACCTCCGCATGAGTTGTCCTATAGATTTGCGCTGCGCAACAACACATTCATTAGTATGCTACATCATTCCCATCAAACCAGCAATGCCACAAATTGTTGGATATGTGGCCGACTCCCTCCCTATCAGAACTATAAGGGAGTTTTGCCCCTCTTTCCCTATCCGTTCACACACAATGGCTCCTGTGGAGCATGGTTTAGTTTGATTAATTCCCTAGATTCGAATTCCGCAGTTTATCAAGACAACTGGGTATGGGGAAACCTGAACTTAGTTTTGCTTAAAGTCTGCTACCCTAACAAGGAGGGACTTCCCAAAAGAACAGGAACTGATCTAGAAAATGAAGTATATGGATTAGGTAATTTTACACTTAACCTTATGATCCTGAACGTTGAATCTGAAGCTACACCAATCTTGCCCGCCATGTCAGTATTCCCAGTAAAAGGGGAATTATGTGTAAGAAAGAATGGTTCCATACACATGGGCCATAGTAAATGCACCACTGTAATAAAATTCAGTGATCAAGGCAAGTCTACATTCAGAGCTTCTCGTCATTCCTATTTTATATGTGGCCAGACCGCATATATACGTCTACCCTTAGATTGGGATGGTACCTGTTACATAGCATTCCTTCTACCACCTGTTTTCCTAGCCCCTCCTGATTATCATAGAAATACCCATTTAGTACACAATAGACAGCAGAGAGATCTCCCAATTGTCGATTACACTGAAACAGCATGGGAAAAATACACAGATTTCAATAAAGGTTTCTTTCCCTATATAGGTACAGTCACTAATAGTAAGCTAATACGTAGATTAACCAGAACCCTTGAAGCAGTAGTGAACGAAACTATTTCCGCCTTAGGCAATTTAACAGAAGAGCAGTCTGCTATGCGGATTGTTGTGCTTCAAAATCGTCTTGTCCTTGACGTCATCCTGGCCGATAGGGGCGGAGCTTGTAGGGTCATCGGATCAAGTTGCTGCATTTTCATACCAGAAAATTCGCCGTCAGTATATAAAGCCATAACTCGCCTTCATAAGATTGTAAGCCAGATACACCAGAGCCCAGGCACCTGGACTTGGTCCGGTTGGTTCTGGGGCGTGTTGTCAGCCTGGGGATGGAGAATCCTATCCTTCCTAGGTATTGGCTTTCTCATACTATTCAGTTGCTGCTTATGTCTACAATGTGGGCCAGCGATTTGTGGTCTGTGTGCCACCTCGTGTATCCCACATCCAAGTTTTCACTCAAGATCCCGGAAGAAGAAAGAAGAACAAATGATGCTATATGAACAGATCGATGGATTGATGAAGATCGATATCTCCTGAGGGTCCGTAGGGGACAAGGAGGGAATGAGGAAATCGGAATTTTGTGATCAGTTATGTCCCCTATCGTAGACCCCAACGGCTCCATGTGCATGCTATAAGTACATGTAAGTTCCCTCCTGCTCCAGTTTTGAAGACGCAAATATATGTGTGTCCACCGTCAACATGTCCTCTTTCAGATTCGCCATGAATGGGTCAGATATTCCTTTCCTAAGTATGAAAGGCCACCGACTTTATGTGGTTCACTTTCCACATTTTACAGATTCAGGCAAGTAGGCCCGAATTCTGTCATCAAGCCTTTTCTTGTCTTCTGCCTCTGAAAGCTCCAGTCTGAGCCTGCAGCTGTATCCATGAACTTTGTCCTACTCCCTGCGCGGCTAACGGTGCCTGATCCAGCCCGTCGCCTGCCAAAAACTGTATTTCACCTTCAAGATTATCTCCTCCGCTCCTCATCCGATGCATTCCTGTCTAGCAGTTTAGGTAAACATTCCTCCAGCTACCGTGCAAAGGGCCAGGCCTCGCTGTCCTCATGCAAGTAATTCATAGCCCCGTTACCATGGAATATTCCTACCCCCTCGCATCTAGTGTAGACACTTAGACGCTTGTACACGCACTAACAGTCAGTATAGAATAGATTCTATCCTAGAGACCTCTCCTTTTGGATAACACAGTTCTTTAAACATAGGATATTAGATATGATTTGGGATTAGGTTGACATGACCCCCAGACTTCTGTCTTCACAATATCAAGTCCCCTTCACCCTCTAGTTGCACGTCAATCACACGTCATGCGGCTGCGCGCGCATCTCTGCCAACTATTTCTGCTGACATTGCAGGATTCTCTTATGGATCCACCCACTTGTGACATCATGTATGATGACGTTTATTAAATTACGCCCATACACCGCCTCTATTAGTTACGTATGCACCTTTTATCTATACTATCAGCTGTTACGCCTCTTGCATCTGTGTCACTGTAATGTATTTTCTATAAAACTGCCTATCTGTCAATAATGTATGCCCTTCCTTCCTGAACTTTCGTGGTGATGGAATAGAATGCCTACAATTCGAATTGTATTCCTTTGTATAGGAATAAAGCCTTTTAAAACCTCTAATACCACGGATTCTGCCTCTTATATTTACTGAGTTATTCTTAATAGACTTTACCGCATAAAAAATAGTACCGGTAACGAAATATTTACCACAGGGTATAGGGGAGTATATTGAAAGGGCATAGACGCTGGTGTATAAAATAAAACTGTGGTTACACTTGATGAAAAACAAAAGAAGAAAAAGAAGGAGGTTTGAGAGTTTGAGATACACATTTTCAGAAAAGAAGACGTAGAGAGAAATTGTCCATGGCTTTGATTATGTTGAAGGCACCTCTATGGAGATTTCGTGACTTCCTTACCAATCCATGATGGCCGACATGGAGGGATTATGGCCATAGAATGGGAGGGATGCGTGGCGCCCCTTTCGTGTAGATGGTAGATTCCCCGTGCAGAATTCAAGACGAAAGAGGTTGGAAAATGAATAGTTATCTATATTTGTATAAGTTAGCTCTTTGTGAAAAGATCGATATAAATGGGACCATTACAAGATGGCCGCCATGTAGAAGAAGGTCACGTGATATGATGACGATGGAAACAGTATTTGTAGATGGTGAAATCAGTATGCCGTGAGCGAGGGACGAGTTAACACGCTTCGGTGTAAAAGAGGTGGTAAGATGTTGAAACGCCACATGTCCTGAAGTCAGTAAGTGTTGTGTATGAAGTGCAGGTTATGGATTTAACTTGTGGACCTTGATTGAGTAAGAGGCATAAGATTCAGAGATGCCGTTATGATGGTTGACGAGGCATACGTGTATACCGGCGTGTGTCGGTTTATTTAAAGCGGCACAAATGAGAAGGACTAATACGATTGATTTGTCTTTTTGTAATTTTAGAATGAGCACCTGATTGTGAAGACGCAGTGGTTTCAACTGATATGATAATGAGAGACTTAAACATCGACCCGGATTACAGCATCACTAGCAAGTTAAAAGAAAAATCAAAATGGACACCTACACTCACAGCAGGCAACAACATAGATCTTTTTTATAAATTGGTCATTGCTGAACTAGACAAACACGACATTAAGAACACAGCTTCCCGTATGAAGAAAGATAATCTTACACAAAAAGAAAGACTAGCACTCAGAACACTTAGCAACAACAAAGATATAACAATCAGGGAGGCTGACAAAGGAGGTAATATGGTGGTCATGCGTAGCACAGACTATGAACAAGAAATAATGACCCAATTGAGTGACCAAGAATGCTATGAGACCATAATAGGCAATCCAATTTGGACGCTAACCAAATACATAAACACTCAACTAAAAAGATGGCAAGAACAGGGACTTCTTGATGACAATGAATTCACCTATCTAAAAGTTGACCGACCAAGATATCCTTGCATTTACACTGTACCGAAAGTACATAAAAATCTTCCTTTCCCACCTGGAAGACCTATAATATTAGGCATAGGTGGTCCGACAGAAAGGATATCTGAGTACGTAGACATTTTTTTGAAGCCTTTAGTAACCAACTTAGCTTCATATATAAGGGACACAAAACATATCTTGAGCACTTTGGCTGATTTAAACTGGGAAGAAAACATGACTATGGTCACACTGGATGTAACCGCTCTGTACACCAGTATAAAAAGAGACATTGGCATAAGGGCAGTCAAGAGGATGTTGAACAGAAGGGCTGCAAGCTCTTGGAACCATACAGAAATGCTAATTGAAATGATAGAACTAATATTGGACAACAATGTATTTCTTTTCAAACAACAATGGTTTAGACAAACACAGGGAGTAGCAATGGGCTCCAGATTTTCTCCCTCGTATGCCAACCTGTTTATGGGTTGGTTCGAGGAGACGAGAATCTGGGGCTCATTGGGTGCCAAATACAACGACTCTATTCTATTTTGGGGTCGTTACATAGACGACTGTATTAAGATCTGGACAGGAACGAATTCTAAACTCTTAAGCTTTTTTGAATTTCTTAACAACAATGAATGCAACATAAAATTCACCATGGAACACAGCAAAACGCACATATCATTTCTAGATGTGGAACTGTATATACACAACAGTAAAATTGAAAGTAGACTGTACCGTAAGGCAACAGTTTGCAATTCCCTTTTACATGCAAGTAGTGCACATCCCTTTCACCAAATACGCTCTATCCCATTTGGAGAACTGACTAGAACCAGATGTAATTGCAGTAGGGATGATGAATTTCAGACTCAGAAAAAAGGAATACTAACCAGATTCAAAAGGAGGGGTTACAGTAAGTCTTTACTGAAGAAAGCAGAAGAGAGAATAGAAAAAATAACCCAACTTGAAACACTGAGGGACAAACCCAAACAGAAAGATAACGATCAAAAAATCAGACTGATTACCGGTTACAACAATTGGTCGGTAGTTTTAAAAAGGAGCCTTAATAGACATTGGCACTTACTAAAGGCAGACAATACTCTCAGGGAGTTCATTACAGACAAACCCAACATAACATACAGGAGGGGGGTCTCATTGAGGAACCTACTGAGTCCAAGCTACCCAAAAACAACCACCACAACCAATTGGTTTAGCCAATATTCATGTGGCTTCTACACATGCGGTCATGGTAGCTCGTGCAAATGGGCGGATGACCGTAAGACTGAATTCTTGGGACCAGGAGAAAGGAAATACAAAATAAACTCCAACATCAATTGCCTAACAAAATTTGTAGTATATATAATACAATGCAAATGTGAAAAATACTACATTGGTAGCACAATCAGACCTTTGCGGGATCGCATAGGGGAACACACCAGGGCAATAAAACAGGGAGACATGAGATACCCACTAGCGGCGCACATGTCTATTTGCCCTGCTCAAACAGTGAACCGCACATTTAAATTCTATGGAATAGAACATGTCCCAAGTAGTCCTAGAGGAGGGAACAGAGAACTTACACTGAGACAAAGAAAGGCACAATGGATTTTAAAAATGCGTAGTGTGGAACATGGTCTTAACATTGACCATGAATTACACTACTTTCTAGGAAGGTGAGACCTCCAGTATCTGAATTCTAGTTACCGCAACTACAGACTTATTCAAGAGTTCCGTATTGCCAAGATCTAACACACAATGGTCTATGGGATTACTCTACCTACAATACCACAACACATGTGTTTGCTCAAAAAGAAATTCTAATGCTAATGTGATACAGATGACAGATCTGTGTATGTTCTTATGTCAATATTACAGGAGAAAAGAGTGTTTTTTTCCAATTTGCAACTTTCCTGTTAATTCACAGTTGTTTAACACATTATGTCTAATAACTGTATGGATACTTATGATACTGATGTTTTACAACATGACTATAGTTCGCACTGTCTATTTTTCTTTTCACGGTATTACGTTAAAGACTTTGTGCTGAATCTAATAGTTGGAGAGATCAATATAATAGATATTACCACTAACACTATGATACAATGAACTAGTTTTAAAATGGCCGCCGTATTTGCAAATTCGCCCTAGTCCTTTTTCTATTCACGGCATGGGAAGAGGCACATGATAGAACTAGTCACGTGATTACGCTTCACGTCTCCAAACCGGAAATATAGTCACAAGAGAAGCCACTCGCATGCAAACACTCCAAAACCGGGAAACCAGAGACAGGCATCACTTCGGTTCCACTCTCAGTTATATAAGGTAAGCGCTGCTCGAGTACGTTACGAGTCGAAGTATATTAGGACTGTTTACCTAGATAACAGATAGGATAGTTGATAAATACTTTCCATTACTTTGGATTTAGGTTTTTACTTCTGATTATTTTTATGAGTCGTGTCACGCTGAAATAACAGGGCTGATTAGCATCCACTGGTGGTTTACGCTTTCTGGCATATACTCAGGATCATTTCAGAGTGGTGACAGATAGAGTTTTCATCATGGTTGTATTCCGCATCTACATTATTTACATGTGGTTACACCCGACTATATTTTATAAATCACGCCATTATTGCAATAGGGTGATGAGCATGCAATGGTGTTTAACGATAACAGACCTATAGCAAGGGACGTTTTCTATTTGATACGAGCCTGCACTTATAAACGCACGTCATAATGTTAAAGATACGCATACTCGAGACATGACAGATGGAAATTTTATCATAGCTGCACGTCGGATTCTAATAACATCTGACTAATCCTGTTCATAGAAAAATACAGAGTTTTTAAACCACGCTCAGCATTTGCCCCATTAGCACATTACCCCGTACCACAATCAGCATAAATAGTTTATAGTCTAAGATTAAGGTTAATTAATTCGTTTAACTTATTTTTCACAGTACTGAGTAATTATTGAACCTGATCAAGGAACACTAACTCATGAGGAAAGTGATGCCATTACTGCAGAAACCATAGGTGGTTTGGAATTATCACCACCTAATAAGTAGGTGCTTTTACTATAACAAATACTGCCCATGTCTATAATCGTTTTGGTTTCTCAAAGTCTTTTTTACGATAACTAAATATAGATATGTTCATTCTTTCCAGAATAATTTTACCAAGCCAAGAATAGGTAGCTATGACCGGATGATTTTCAGTGTTACGTTCACGTTTTTCTTCACCGATATATGGCACAAAAACTTTCTTCACATGAGCACATATGGAGACGCACACCGTATAGTCTTAAATATAGTGAATCGAACCCGCTACATCACACCACGACTATTTTCACGTGGGTTTGCCATTCACAAATAGGATTAGCTTTGTTTTTCGGCGTGTTTCCCCACTCTAGCAAGACCTTTCAGCTCTCTCCACTATTATTAGAATCATAGAAACTTTATGTTTATATTATGATTTCATGAATCATGATGGTATGTTCTTATTCATACGTATTGTTATTGCAATGGACTACATAGCTCACCCGCTTTAAGTCGGTTCTTGAGTTTCACCACCATGTTGCTATGACATTATCATTGAGTACATGTTTTCAAGTTATGTACTATATAGGTTTTCAATTTCTTTTGTAATACAGCCTTGAAAAAGTCGCGGGACTACATTCCCTTGTTGCGACGAAACACGTGTTGGCTGGCTGTTGTGTACCATACTGAAGACACCTAATGAATAAAGAACCACCTATAAGAGAAGACTAACTTATTTCTTCTGCTAACTGATTTGTACTGTAAATGTGAAAACACGGAATAATTTTTACTTTTGACACGAGGGCGTGTGCTAAGGATTGTTTGAGCACCATATTAGCGTATGCACCGAGGAGAGGGTCTCATGTTTGGGGTTTCCCTCTTTGACGAAGTGGAGGACTGGTACGAATGAGTTAGTCGCCACATGGTAATGCCCATAAATAAGCATAACGATATACACCAGTTGGCACTGAATCACCTGTATGTATATATATATATATATATATATATATATACATATATATATATATTCACTTAAAAAACCATAGGTTTCACACATGTTATATCTTAGTAACATCATCAGCAGAGGATTGCGGTCGCGTGAGTTATAGTTGCCTGCACTAACTATAACGGGGGAATTTCAATGGTTTTTCATGAGTGAAATGTCCAGCTAACTATAACATGTGTGAAACCTATGGTTTTTTAAGTGAATTTGCAAGGTTTTTTAAATGATAATTCCTAACTATAACGTGTGTGAAACCTATGGTTTTTTCAGTGAATTTGTACGGTTTTTTAAATGCTAAGTTATGTATTTTTTTTTTTTTTTTAAAGGTTTTTCACCGTGTACGTACCGTACGCGCACCGTGCGCTTCGCGTACCGTACGCGCACTGTGGGCGCGCGGTGCGCTTCGCGCACCGCGCGCCCACGTTACGCAGTTCGCGGAATTTTTCCGTTTCTACCGTACGTGCACGCTACGCGTACTCCGCAATTTTTCGCAAAAAAATTAAAGGAAATTTTGGCCCCTGGGGGTCCTTCTGGGACCCCCTGACAAAGGCTAGGGGGTCAGGAACTGTCCACCCTGCCCCCTTTTCACGTTCTCCACCTTTGTTTTTCACCCCCTCAGACTGCGAGAGACAAAATGGCGGCCGACACTTCCTGGTTTCGACCGATTCGAATGTTTACTAAGATCTAACAACCAATCAGAATCGCGCTCGCGCACGCCAGCATGCGCGTACGGTAAGTTTTACCGTACGCGCACGGTACGCGCTTATAGATATATATATGCTTTTAAATGCTATTTTCTCTGGAAATTCTGAACAGATTTACACCAGACCTGCAAAAGGCACATCCCTGACCTGAGGACTACCTCTCTGCCAAATTTCAAGTAATTCTGTTCAGCCGTTCGGGCTGGAGCTTGGACTAAAGGTCCTATGGAAAAATGCATGGGGAAAACGTGTTTTGGGACCCCCCTTTTTCTCAGCCCCCGCTTGACGAATCCCCCCGAGACTTTCAGGGAAAGAGCGGAGCGGAGTGCCCCACCTATTTTGAAAATTTCGCGAGGATACCGTCAATCGGCGCCAAAGTTATTCCAAATAGAATGTTGCGGATTTCCTATGGAAACACGATCCTAACTATAACTATCTACTGGCGACCGCCAGTAGATAATATATATATATATATTACTTCCACTCCTTTCCCTTGCACTCGTCGTCGCTGCAAACAGGAGCCCAGACCACAGTTAAGTGCTTCAAAAGGAATCTTTATTCGTCCGCTCTCAGGTAGTTAGACAGCCATTACGCGTTTCGAGCCCGTGGGCCCTTGATCACATGACGCTGTTATCACTCACACCTGGGCTTTTTAAACATTTTTTTTTTTTTTTTTTTTTTCTAAAGTGCATTTTTTTCTTTTGAAAGTGACAAGGTGCTTACTAGAGTTACCAATGGGATAGTGCAATATACAGGTAATGGACATAGAAGATATATTCCTATCTTTTGTGTTTGACATACATAAATACCACAATGTTGATATTTAAAATTCACCTCATTGTTAACAATAAATATATAAATAAATATATAAATATAATTTCATATATATGCAATTGTGTAAAAAAAGGGGAAAAACGCTTTTGATAAAATGTCATCTAAAAGCAGCCATTAATAAATTCTTGTGATGAGTTTTTTCCACTGAAACATGTTATTGTATTCAATAATCATTTTAGTTGTAATGACATAGTGTCTTAGTTTCAATAGATATTGGCAATTCAGTTTATAACATTAATGTTATTAGAGAACCCAATTATGTCAAACCTAGAGATGTTTTTTGCTAAAACCCATAATGCATTTTATCTTTTGGTAACATTTGGTGTGTGAAAGTGTCAAGTGCTTATTGTGTTTTTTCCTACCTCGTCCCTACCCAAAACGTGTGACAGTGATAAAGAACAGAGAGGCAGTTTGCAGATTGCTTCTATATAAATAATATAGATATTTAGTCATTTGCAATTTATTTTTAAAATAGATTAAAAGGGCGCATATTTTGGAAAAGTTGGGTCTAAAGGCAAGTGTATAAATCCTCTGTGCTATTTAGGCCTACAGGTTGTTTGCTGTCCAGTTGAAGAATGTATCTAGTTTCCAATAATATATATGTATATACCAATGTCCCTGAATGGTGATTTAAAGACCCTTCAGTCCTGACGAAATTGCCGAGAATTGTGAGTGGCAATGAAACATGTCGACATAAAGGTTTGCTATTAGGCAACCAGTTTTTATTTTGAATAAGTGCACATAGAATTAATAAAGTTGGCAATTGTGACACTTATTTAAATTTTAAAATCACGGGGTCTTGTTTTCTTGCAATACACCAGAGTAGTTAATACTCTTGCACCTTTTTTTTGGGACGCACTTTCCCTTTTTTGTTTGGCAAGATGGTTACCTATGATGATATCAGTGGGCATAGCTGGTGAGTACCAATCAGCAAGCTCCTTTGGTGGTGCGCACGTGAGGTGCCATCTTGTCGTTTTCCTTTTCCCCCCCTTTTTTCACTATAATTACGTTTTTTTTTTGGTTCACATGTATTGAAGGAACTGTGCTGTTGATTTGGTATATATCCCTTAATGTATCTGGGACTAAGATGCTGTGACTGTCAAGTGTATAAATATAAATAAAGTTTTTATATAAAAAATTTTTAGTAACAGATTTTCAGGCAGTAAAGTGTGAGGATACTACCTCGATGGAAAGTGAGGAGTACTATAAGGAAAATTGTAATGGAACCCCTTCCTCGGCTTATATGTTTAACCTCTAGAGGAGGAGCCTATTAATGAACAGGTCTTTTGTTTATTTATTTACAAGGTAGGTATGAAGCCCTGGGAGATGGATACATACATTAAGTTCTGAGAATTATCGTACAGATTTGGATGCAGCAATGGGGTCACTGAAGTTTTTTTTTCTGTGGTTCAAACTGTGAAAGTGCCTTAAGTGGTCCCTTAGTTTGAAAAGACATTTCGCTCCCCAGAGCCTGTAAAGCTTTGTTGCTAACTTGCCATGTCAGCTGAAGGGTTACCCAGCTTCTGTGATTCATCCGATGTTCTAATTGCTTTCAAATGGGAGCTATTTGATGCTGCATGATCAAGGCTGTTGTAGGATGGTACCAGGCATTGCATATCTAGTTACAGTAAGTTCCAGGGTTACTTGTTGTATGCAAGTATTGTTTCAACCGACTCACACAGTTAGGGAGGCAACAGTATGACCTTCAGTGAATGTTTCCTTTGTACGGTTTGATTCTCTGAACAGACTGAAAGCCATGCTGTTGCAGAAAGATGTTGCCTTACCCTCAGCCCGAGAGATGTTTGATCTCCAGGTTGCAAGGTCTTCATCCGAGATACAGGCACTAGTACGTAGGAACTTCCCACTCCTTTTCAGAGAAATAGTTGATTGTATCGTTAACATATCCGATACGAGAGGGAACGTGTACCTATTTAAAAGCATAGGTTCTGGACTACTAAGCACCTTTCAGACAATCTTCGGAGTTATTCCAGCATTTATACACTCCGTATTGGGAAGCATTTTTGGAGGACTTTCGCTGGTCCTACTACTTATAGTGGGTATCCTGGATTTAATTTCCCTGCTACGCAATGGACGGGTCATTTCTAACCCTGGGCGTAGTTCGCGAAGTAGCGCCACGCGTAGCTACGCAAAGTGCACTTCGCACTACGCGAGCTACACGTAGCACTTCGCGAACTGTGTAGTATCCTGTTCACACTGTGCAAGATGCCGTGTTCAATGATTGCACAGTGCGGACAAGCATCCGGCACTGTGCAATCATTGAAAACGGCATCTTGCACAGTGTGAGCTGTAGTTTTCTGCCGCTCGAGTCGATTTTCACTCGAGCGGCAGCTTTCTCAACGAGGACTGGTAGTTTCTCATTGCGAGCGGTCGCGAGCATACGCGACCACTCGCAATGAGAAACCTGACCTCCCTCTCGCTGGGAGGTTTATTTTCCATGCTCGCGATCGGCAACTTGATGTTGCTGATCGCGAACGAGGAAAAAGTCTCGCCGGGATATCATTTTGCTTGCTCGCGGTCGCCAACTTGACGTTGAGGACCGCAAGCAAAAAATGACCGCTACACTACGCTACACGTGTTTGCATTGTGCTACGTGCAATTCGCTTACTGCGAAGTGACGCAAACTTCGCAAACTACGCGAGCGTAGCATAGTGCTTTGCCCAGGCTTAGTCAGTTCCTCAAGAGATGGAAAAAAGTGCTCCTAGTGTGAGGTTACTGGGAACGAATGCTACTCCATCATTCAAACCAGTCTGGGTTGACTGCATCTTGCCTGTGCTTGCTGCCTATTCTGCGGATACGAATGTTTGTTGGACATATGTCTGACTCTTCCGTCGGTTGCAACACTGGATATAGACGTACCACTGGACCCCTTAAATGCCCATGTGTTACAGTTTCCTCAGCGTATTCCCATGTTGATGACAGTATTCCTAGAGCCTCCACAGGGTGCTTCAGCTCCTGCTGGAAAGGACAATGGCTTTACAACAGGTTCACATGTATCGAGTGTTCCCTCAGCGGCTGCTGTGGGAACTGAAGATGATCACCTTTGCTCCATCTACCTGATACAAGAGGTGTTACAGGGACCATCATCTGCGAATGTGAATGACCATGATATTGCGTCTCCCACACAGGATTCATTAACATTTGGTTCTCCATGTAATGGGAACAATTCAGCCTTTTTTCCAAAACACGCCAAATTGTAATGTAAAAACATGATTTTGTTTTATTTTTTTCTGCTCTTACCAAGCTCCATTGCTTTTGATGTCCTCATTTGGTCTAACAGTATATTGACCGTTTAGCAGAGTTATAGAGCTTTTAATTTTTTTTTGTATAGCATTCTTTTTACATATACCGTCTTTTTAGACATTGGTTTTATGACAATGTTTTTATGCTTTCTTAAACAGGCATATTTTAGCATTAGTTGACCTTATCAACCTTCGGATGAGGAGTGTGTTTTATGTACCTCAATAAACACCAATCTAGGCCTAGGTAGCTACACAACCTTTTACCTACATTTATCCTACTGTGAACACATGCTACCCATCTGGGCACACCTCGGCTTCTGCAGCTAAGCGAGCATCAGTTCCTATCATTCAGACCAGTCTGGGTTGACTGCATCTTGCCTGTGCTCCGCTGCCTGTTCTGCAGATACGAATGAGTTGTGGACATATGTTTGACTCTTCCATTGGTTGCGCCACCGAACATAGACGTACTACTGGACCCCTTAAAGGCCCACGTGTTACATTGTCCTCAGCATATTCCCATGTTGATGACAGCATTCCGAGAGCCTCCACAGGAAGCTTCAGCTCCTGTCAGAAAGGAAAATGGCTCTACAACAAGTTGAAAGGTATCGAGTGTTCCCTCGGCAGCTGCTGTGGGCACTGAAGATGATCACCTTTGCTCCATTGACCTGATATAAGAGCTGTTACAGGGACATCTGCAAATGTGAGCAACAGTGATGTTGTGCCTCCCACATAGGATTCATAAGCCTCTGGCTCTTTGTGTGATGGGAACAATTCGGCCTTTTCTTGCAAAACAAACCAAATTAGAATGCGAAAACATTGTTTTGTTTTATTTTTTCTGCTCTCACTGAGCACCATGGCTTACGACATGCTCAGTTGGTCTAACAGTGTGTTGACTATTTGTAGTATCCTCATGTTATGTTATTATGTTCCCTTTCACGTTGTTCCTAGCTGCTCAGCCAGTGTGAGTGTTCTGTGTGGAATGTTAGTGTGATTGACTTATGTGGAATGCTTGGGTGCTTGGTGTGAGTGTTGGCAGCTGGAAGATGGGCTGAGCAGCTAGCAGGCTGCTCCTGGTGGGGCAGTGTAGGAGAGTAGGATCTGCACTTATGTTGCCCCCACTTTTTTTCTGATGTATACACTGGTTTCTGACTATAGTCTGGCTGGGTCCCTGCTAATCAGGGCCCCAGTCTCAGTAATCTCTCTAAACAACTTGGTGTGCATATTAGATGCACTAGTGATTGGATACTGTGGTACCTTATGAGCCCCTAGTATATGGTACCTTAGGTACCTAGGGCATTGGTACTTCACAGGCCTACCAGGGGCTGCAGCATGTATTATGCCACCCCTGGGAAGCATTCACAATCTGACACCACAGGCATGCTACTGCAGCCTGTGTGAGGTAGTGTTAGCACTCCTCACTGAGGTATAGGTTCCTATATCTCACCATACACACACATATAAACCTATCAGTCACCCCTCTTGCAGGCCCTAACAATCCTGAGGGCAGGGTGCTTGGTTTACTATGTGAGGGGGTGCTTCTGCATGAGCAGGACCCTCTGCAGCTGGCAGAATCTATTCTCTGCTGCTGTTTGTGGATGCGGTTAAACCATATACTCTTAAGTGCATTATAACCTCGCTGTAAATGCTAACTTTGGAATGACTGCATCAAAACATGTCGTGTTTGGTGTCAAACAACTTGGAATCATACCCCCACACCAGTAACTGGTGTGGGAGTATGATCACACCCTTCTAGAGGGGATGACATGTACCCACTGTACTAAACGGTAGAAAACTCATAGAGCCCTGGCATCACAAAATGGATGCCACCAGCACAGACACCGGGCTGCCCTCCTGCAGCTGACCGAAACTCGCAGTGGAGGAAGCCCAACAAAAGGTATCCTGTCACAGGGAGGTGTTACCACCTCCCAGACAGGATTTAGTGTATTGGAGCTGGGTGGGTGCACTCTTAGAGTGCTTTGAAGTCCTGCACTGGGGGAGCAGTAGGCTCCTCTGTGCATATGCCAACTCAAACCGGTTGAGGGGCTACCTGCCCCTGCTCTGGCGCGAAACTGGACAAAGGGAAGTGGGTGTAACCACCCACTACCCTGACCCTCCTAGAGGAGTGGTCATAGAGCTAGTCCCTTCCCTATCTTCACTATAAGATACCAAGCATTGCCAATGCAATTCAGATTACCCTGGACGACGCTCTACAAAGAAGAATCCTGGCCCTTCGACATTCCATTGTCTCTGGAAGACTGAAGAATCTCCCTTGGAGTCAAGGAGTGACTCTCCTGCTTGGCAGGTACCAGTAACTTTACTCAACGGTTGCAAACTACACCGCTCCCGCCAGAGTCCGAAGTCCCTGCGTCCCCTGAAGCAGATTTCCTGATTTCTCGACGGCCATTTTGAGTCCCCAGCAAAGCTGTAGCATCTGGACCCCACGAGTGACGAGGAACAGCAAAACTAGGGAACCGTGCACTGATTTTGAGTGCAAACCCTAAACAACGTTCTACGAACTTGTACTTTGGACCATCTGTAGTCCAAGTCCCTAGCAGGTCTGGTACCAAAAATCAGCGGCCTACCCCGTCCCGAGTCACCGTGGGCTCCTGTGGAACTTTTCCTGCAAAGGCATCTTCGCGGTTGCTTGCCTGTTGGCTAGTGACTCACCCGAAGACTTTCTCACCAACTTAAAGGGCTCTCCTGGTTTCTCCGGACCTGCCCTCACTTACCCTCGCTGGGTAAGTCCATCAGACCTTGCTGGTCTGCACTATCGTCAATCTTCAGTCCACACAAGCCTTGCAGTTGCCAAGGCTTGTTGGCACCAATCCGGTTGCCGACACCGTCATCAGCTGCAGACTTCGAGGGACACTCCGAATCCAGCTGCTGGTCATCGTCGATCCCTCCTGGACCTCGTGAGCGAAGAGACAAATCACCATCGACGCCCTGGAACGACGCAACATCAGTGGTCATCCATCCTGTTGGCCACCGGTCACTGGCAAGTGACTTTGAACACTGTCCCCTCAATTTTAAGGTCCTCTTCATCTTCAATCCATCTTCGGATTCCAGCGGACACCTCTTCAGTCGTTTCAAGCAGCAAGTCTTCATTGGTCTCCATTGAAAACAGCATCGCGACCCAACACCAAAAGACATCTATGCACCCGGCTTCCCTGGGTGAGGTAACTCGTACACTCCAGTGCCCAAGTGTGTGTTGGTCCTCGAAATACTTACCCTGTAAGTGGCTTGCTTGTTGACTTCGTTGAAGTGCCCTAAAACTTTAAAATACAAACCGCGACTTACGCCATTGGAACCTATAGGAAACCCGCGGCTGTGTTTAGACACTGCACGCGTCTCCCGTGGGCTTGTTACTTACCTGCTAACACTGCAGTAGTGAAGCCCCAGCAATTCCCAAGGCCCTAGGCTTTGTCATTTTGCAAGTCGAGTTTGTTAAACCATTTTGTTAGTATATGGTCTGGTACGCCCCTAGGGCTACAGCCATATTTGTGCTTAATTTATTGAGAACTGTTGACATTTGAATGTGTATCTGGGTTCTAATCTCATAAAGAGATTAGTAGAGTGTATCTAGAAATAAATACATATATATTTGATATATATAGCTGTGTGGTGTCCTTTTCATTTGGTAATTCAAGAGATTATAAGGTAAAACAAGCTGCTTTACATTCCTCAGAGACTTAGCCTGAAGGCTGCTCTCCACAGTACCACTAGGATAGCTTTCTTTAAAAGGTTGTCTTAAACCTATCTACCATAAGAGTCGAATTGGACTGGTGCAAGGTGGCCACTATAACTAGTGACCAGCATATGCCAGGCCAACTTCTCACATTGGTGGGCAGCGTGTGGGATTCCAGCTTGCCATTGTTTTACCAGAAAATCTCTATTTGAATTACTAACTGAAAACCACTAAAGGTGCTCAAGGTACATATAAAGTCAAGCTAGTATCAATAAGTTCTACTGAACTTAGAGCTGTTTGTGAAGGGATAAGCACACCCTTGCTACAGCTCAAGCTAGGTCCAGTAGGCCTCAACTAGTGTAGGTAGTACAACACTGCACAACACTAGTATGTCTCACCAAGGTGGAGCCAGTGGGTCCACCCCATCTCAGTACAAAGACATAGCCTACACTGAACTGAAGGCCTTATGCTTTGAAAGACAACTGAGGGTGGGCAGGAGTTCCTCATCACAGCACCTGATACATCTGTTAGTAGCAGATGACCTGAGACAAGGTCTAGGAGCTAGTGGGTCTGCATCAGGGAGTGGGTGAGCCATAGTCTCTGGGTCTGATAATGAAAATCAAGATGACCTGGAGTCTGTGATTGAAGGGCCAGACCCAGAAGGGTCTGAAAGGAACAGAGGAATTCTCATTAAGAGAGCTGACAAAGTGGGAGAAAGGCCTAGGTCCCCCTCAAGGGACTCTGACCATCCATATCGCTCTGGAAGAGAATCTGTTCACCAGAGGAACTCCACCTATCCCAGGGAGACCTCATCTGACAGAAGGTTCAAGATGCTCCAGTATGAGGAAGCTAGGCTTGCCCTCAGAACCAAGCAATTGGCCTTAGATAAGGAAGCCTTGGAGCTCCAAAGAGCTTCTAAGAAGGAGGGGTTAGATACCCCTGGTGGCAGCAACAGTGTTCCTAGAGGCAGAGATTACATTCCAGACCATAGGAACCTGTCCAAGGTTGTTCCTCCCTACCAGAGTGGGGATGATATCCACAAATGGATAACTGCTATGGAGAGGGCCTGTAAAGTTCAACAGGTTCAACAGGTCCCCCAGACACAGTGGGCAGCAATCTTGTGGCTCTCCTTTTCAGATAAAGGTAGAGACAAGCTCCTCACTGTTAGAGAAGAGGATGCTAATGATTATGAAGCCCTGAAGAGTGCTTTGTTAGATGGGTTTGGCTTAACCACTGAACACTACAGGTTGAAGTTCAGAGACACCCGAAAGCACAGACTCAGGATTGGACTGACTTTGTTGATTGTGCAACCAAGGCTCTAGAAGGTTGGCTGACTTTAAGGGATTGCATAATCTTATAATCTTATAATGAGAGAACAGATCCTTAATAATTGCCAGAACCAGTTGCTGCATCAGTACCTGGTGGACTCTGATCTGACCTCTCCCCAAGAATTGGGAAAGAAGGCAGACAAATGGGTCAGAACCAGGGTGAGGCAGAAAAACCAGAACCAAGGTGGTGACACTAAGAAGCAAGATCCTAAAGGCTCAGATAAAGGTGGGGATAAATCTAAAGACCAGATGTCTTAACAAGGGCCACAACAATCTGCAACTGGTGGGGAGTCACAATCTGCAAAGGGAAAAGGCCAAAAGAAGCCCTGGTGCAAATTGTGTAAACAGAAAGGGCACTGGACTTCTGACTGTACAAAGTCCAAAGACCAAACCACCACCACTCCAGCCCCTAAGGCAACTGTTCCCCTTAGTGCAGTCATTGGTGGAGGTAATACTCAGAATAAGGGTGTAGTAGGGTTGACCCTGGGTTCTGATGTGGACTCTGGCCTAGTCAGAGTACCAACACAGGCATTGCTAGTTTGTGAGGGAGACCTTGATATGTCCTTCCTAGTGAGCCCCAGTAATCTGGGCAAGTACAAACAGCAGCCTATAATAAATGGCAAACAGGCTTTGGCATTTAGGGACACAGGTTAGGGTGACCAGACGTCCCCGTTTTCCCAGGACGGTCCCCGTTTTTGGGGAAGTGTCCCTGTGTCCCGACACTTTTCTCCAAGTGACTCAAATGTCCCTGTTTTCAAACAGTGTCCCCGTTAAACACAGAAAGGTCCCTGTTTTTCATTGTTCTGGTTGAGCATGCGCGCGCATGCTCTCTTTGCACTGTTTACGGCATGTGTCGTTACTGAGGTGAGCGCTGTAGCAAGAAGGGAAATCCTTTGAAGAGAGACATTGTACACGCAGTGCCTCCTACGTCATCGTGCCAGCCAAAGTTTCTACTTTGGATAAAACAATATTTCTTCATCCTGTAGCTTGTATTCATAGTCATACAAACTTTTCAGTAGCCCTTATGCATACCGTGCAAGGATTAATGCATTGCTCATGCATGTTTAATTCATAACCAATTGATGCATGCTCTGTGTTCTCCATATCAAAGCTATGACTTGACCCTTTGACTGACTATTGCACTATGAGATGATACCAATGGCTAGAGTGCACTATACATACCCCAGTAAGGTAACATGACATCCCAGCAGTGACTACGCAAATGTGGGAGGACTGTGTGGTCGGCCAGCCTTTGCCACCCTTAAGACCCTAAGGCAGTAATACCTGGAGAGAAGTTTTTTTTGTACATTGGTCAATGGCTGCCATTTGGCAATTTAGCATTCCGCAGTTTACCTCACATGCTTTTCTGTCATGAGCAACTAAGCAACATTGGTGAGTTGTACTTTATGTGGTGCTGACGTGCAGCTATAGAAACGAGCATTGATAAAGCTAGTAAATCTGGTGTTTGCTAGCCTGTGATGTTTTATTGATTTTTGGCAAATATATGCTATAGCCCTTAAAAGTGTAAATGTAATAAAAAGTACTAATGCTGCTGTGTGAAGGAGAGGGTTGCCAATAAAAGACAGCGGATTTGTTGTCTGTAATGCTTCATCTCGGTCTGTGGACTGTAATTGTAGTCCTTTTTCTATGTCTATGACAGCTGTCAAATAGTCCTACTTTTATCTCGATGGTTACTGCAAACCGTAGTCCTACTTCTATGTCTATGACCTGTCCCCGTTTTTTGTTTTGAAAATCTGGTCACCCTAACACAGGTGCTAGTGTCACCATGGTGGCAGAGGACCTAGTGGACCCTACACAGATCATCCTGGGTGAAATGTACCAGGTAACCAATGCAAGCAACACCAGGACCAACCATAGCCTGGCAGTTGTGAATTTCTTCTGGGGAGGGGTAACTGGCCTCAAAAAGGTAGTAGTCAGTGCAGACCTCCCTGTCGAATGTTTGTTGGGCAATGATCTGGAGACTTCAGCCTGGTCTGAAGTAGAATTATGGACTCATGCTGAGATGTTGGGCATACCTGCAGAGGTATTTGCTGTGACCAGGTCACAAGCCAAAACGCATAAAGCTGAACCAGCTCTGGATCCTGAAACTATGGACCAGATGCTACCCAAGAGGAGGAGCAGTAGGGTTAAGGCTGGGCCTTCGCCTCTGTCTCAGATCTCAGATTCCCCTCCTGAGGGAGGAGAAGCAGAGCCTGAAAAAGGAACTGCCCCAGAGGAACTTGAGCCTGGTCAGGTTGAGTTCTTGGGGGCAGGGGGACCTTCCAGGGAAGATCTGAGCAAAGAGCAACAGTGCTGCCTCACTCTTGAACCCCTCAGACAGCTGGCTGCTGCTGAGGCTGCTGGGAGTGCTAGTGGGTCCCATAAGGTTTATTGGGATGAGGGGCTCCTATATTCTGAGGCTAGAGATCCTACCCCTGGAGCCACCAGGAGGTCGGTAATTCCTCAGAAGTTTAGGGGGTTCCTCTTGACCCTAGCACATGATATCCCATTGGCAGGACACTTAGGCCAAAACAAGACCTGGGACAGGCTTGTACCACATTTTCATTGGCCACACATGTCTGAAGACACCAAGGAGTTTTGTCGCTCCTGTGTCACTTGTCAAGCCAGTGGCAAGACAGGTGGCACCACAAAGGCCCCCCTGATACCACTACCTGTGGTGGGGGTTCCCTTTGAAAGGGTAGGGATTGACATTGTTGGTCCCCTTGACCCACCAACTGCATCTGGGCACAGATTTATACTGGTGGTAGTGGATCATGCCACCAGGTATCCAGAAGTTATACCCCTAAGGACTATCACAGCTCCTGTGGTAGCAAGAGCCCTCAATGGAGTTTTCTCCAGAGTGGGTTTCCCTAAGGAGGTCATCTCTGACAGAGGTTCTAACTTTATGTCAGGATATCTAACTGCAATGTGGAAGGATTGTGGTGTAAACTACAAATTCACTACTCCCTATCGCCCACAATGCAATGGGTTAGTTGAGAGATTCAACAAAACCCTAAAGGGAATGATTAAAGGACTCCCAGAAAAGCTTAGGCGAAAATGGGACCTTTTACTTCCCTGCCTTCTGTTTGCATACAGGGAGGTTCCACAGAAGGGGGTTGGCTACAGCCCTTTTGAACTTCTGTTTGGGCACCCTGTTAGAGGACCATTATGTCTGGTGAAGGAGGGATGGGAGTTACCTCTCAAACCTCCCAAACAGGATGTGATGGACTATGTACTTGGTCTCCGCTCCAGGATGGCAGAGTATATGAAGAAGGCCACTAAAAACCTTGAGGCAAGCCAAGAACTATAAAAAGCTTGGTATGGCCAAAAGGCTGTCCTGACTGTTTACCAGCCAGGTCAGAAAGTGTGGGTGTTGGAGCCTGTGGCCCCAGCAGCTCTCCAGGACAAATGGAGTGGCCCCCATACAATTGTTGAGAAAAAGGGAGAGGTCACCTACTTGGTAGATCTTGGCACTCCCAGGAGCCCCCTTAGGGTGCTCCATATCAACAGACTTAAATCATATGTGGACAGGGCTGACATGAGCTTGCTCATGGCAACTGATGAGAGTGACCCTCTCCCTGACCTGCTCTCACAGAACCCTGATGATGGATCAGTTGATGGTGTTGCTTTGGCACGCAGCCTCTCTGAACATCAACAAACTGAATGTAGACAAGTACTACATCAGTTTAGACATATGTTTAGCCTGACCCCAAGTCAGACTTCCTGGTGCACCCATGAGGTGGACACTGGAGACAGTCTGCCTGTAAAGAGTAAAATCTACAGGCAACCTGACCATGCCAGGGATTGTATCAGGACTGAAGTCCAGAAAATGTTGGAGCTAGGTGTTATTGAGCCCTCAGATAGCCCTTGGGCTAGCCAAGTAGTCCTTGTCCCAAAACCTCACACCCAGGGTGGTAAGAAAGAGATGAGGTTTTGTGTTGACTACAGGGGCCTCAATGCAGTCACCAGGACTGATGCCTACCCAATACCAAGGCCAGATGAACTAATAGACACTTTGGCCTCAGCCAAGTATCTCAGTACATTTGACCTTACAGCAGGCTATTGGCAAATCAAGTTAGCTGATGATGCCAAAGCTAAAACAGCATTTTCGACCCCTGGTGGGCACTATCACTTTGTGGTAATGCCCTTTGGTTTGAAGAATGCACCTGCCACATTTCAGAGGTTGGTGAATAAAGTTCTGACTGGTATGGAAACCTATTGCTCAGCTTATCTTGATGATATTGCTGTCTTTAGTTACACCTGGCAGGATCACCTGGTCCACCTCAGGAATGTACTGGAGGCCCTGCAGAAAGCAGGCCTCACTATCAAGGCTACTAAGTGCCAGATAGGGCAGAGTCAGGTTGTGTACCTGGGCCACCTTGTAGGTGGAGGCCAGGTTCAACCATTGCAGAGCAAGATCCAGACCATAATGGAATGGGTAGCTCCAACCACCCAGACACAGGTGAGAGCCTTCTTGGGCCTGACTGGGTATTACAGGAGGTTTGTTAAGGGATATGGATCTATAGTGACCCCCCTGTTAGAAATGGGATTTCTGGTTGGCTGAGGCTTGCGCCAAAGCCAGACAGAAACCACCACTCTAGTCAGGGCTGGGGAGTTACACGCCAAAGATAACCCCTGCTCACCCCCTTGGTAGCTTGGCACGAGCAGACAGGCTTATCCCTGAGGCGATGTGTAAAGCGTTTGCGCGCGCACCCAGCAACAACACCCAAGGCCCACCACAAAGGAAACTCCACACAAGGTATTATATAAAAATAACCTTTGTATTATACACAACACATTAGATAAAAACACACACTTTACAATGTGCCAACAGGCACGGGCAGAATTTACAAGGGATTATATATACAGGGGACAGGGCCACATGGACCACTGTCAGGAATTAGCACTTTGTAGAAATAGCACTTAGAACGTAGGAATAATATTTTAGAACATAGCACACAATAACATATATAACACCCAACCAGTAACTACTGGTAACAGAAAGTACCACCTACGCAACCCTAACCACCTTTAGGAATATCACGCAGGGAACTAGGACCTCACTAGTACCACCTGTACTAGGAGAAAAGCAACCACCTAAGTATCACTCTACCTGTAGGGGTCTAAGCACATAAACACAGGATGCATAAAATACATTTAGAGGTGTAAAGCACATGACGCATAAACACATTCAGAGGTGCAGGAAAGGAAACAAGAACACACTAGCATAATTACTACTAGTAAAACAATCTCCAATGCATAAACACAGTTTAGGAAGGAGAATATCATAAAGACATTGCGCAGGCGCAAAAGTACATATATAAAAATCACCAGGTACCCTAGGGGAGGGCACAACACAAAATAACCGTCCCCAGGCCAACTGGCCTCTCAGGGGTGCAGAAATATCCAATATCCGGCAATGTCAGGGCGCGACTGCGCAAGCCAGGCGCACAATGCACAGGGGCACAACCTAAACGATGCAGCTGCCCACTAAGTGCTGGGCAGCTGGAGAAAACGAGCGTGGGCACCACTGTGCCTTCTTAGGACAAGCAGGGCAGTTGTTGGAGCCACCCTGGGCTCTAAACAACGAATATGGCCTAGGTGGAAGCCTCTCTGGGCTCACAACAACAATGCACGCCTTGTTGGAGCCTCACTGGGCTCAAAACGAATATGCCCCGCGTTGGAGCCTTTGCGGCTCTTAAGCAAACAATGCGCTCAACGTTGGAGCGGCCCACTGCCTTCTGGGGCCGCTCTGATTATCAACTGAATGCCCCCGCAGTTTGACTCCCTCTGGACTCCGTAAGAATAATGCCCCCAGACGTCGGAGCCCCACACGGGGGACTCTTTCACGCTGCTGCCCCCGTATACGTTGGAGCCTCGTGGGCTCCCAGGCAGAGAATGCTGTCCCCTTCGGGGGAGCCTCCTCATGGGGGGGGGCTCAGATGCGCACAGAGACCACCCCGAGCCCTCTCCTTACCGGGGTCTCCTACGCGTCGTCTCTGCTCCCTGATGTCGGCTCCACAAGACCGGCCGCACTCCGGCCGGGCAGCAGCGACACTGCTGCTCGCAGGCTCGCCTCCTCTTCTCACCTCCGGGAAGCGCGGGGTAGGCTCCCGTCCGCTTCCATCCAACAAGGCGCGACTTCAAGGCCCCGCCCACCACCAGGCGTCACTCCTCTTTACTTCCGGGTCGCCGCAGGCAGCGCGGCGGCCCCGAGGTCCCGATGTCGGTGGCGAGACGGGGTGGGCACCCGTGCGTGGATTCACTAATATCAAGGCGGCACCACAGCGGGGTGGGCACCCGCTAATTAAATAATAAAATAAGCGGGGTAGGCACCCGCGAAGTGCATGGCAACAACGGGGGAATCCCTATGTCGGGGTTCCCTCCTGGATTATCGTAGCGCCGGGCTACGGGCTCCCAGGCAGGCGCTTTTCCGGGACAGCGCTTTCTTGATGCTGGGGGCCCCAATAAAGCGCTCCTAGCGCTATGAGTCCAGAACAAGCGCTTTCAGGCGCTCAGGGATACAACTAAAGCTCTTCCAGCGCTTTAGGGGCAAAAGAACCCCAAAGTCCAGCAAAGTTCTTCAAAAGGCAGGGGGGCAAGGCTGGACCCAGAGCCAGCTCACTGGGCCTCCAGGCAGGGAGGTAATCCAAGTGGCGGTCCTCTGGTCCAGCAGCAGCAGCAGCCCCCCTCAGGTAAGATCCTGGCAGAGAACAGTTTCTGTGGGGACACAGCCCCATTTTTATACAGCAAACCCCTTTGTTCTGGGTTCAGGGTGAGGGGGAAAACCAGTCGCAGCTGGTTGGGGAGCACCCTTGATGTGCTCAGCCCCTCACTCTATTCATTGGCAGAGCTAGGGTCGTCAGTCGCACCGCAGGGGGCGGGGCCAGCATTGTGTGTGAAAAACCCTGTCCTATTCAGGACCCAGGTGTACTCCTCCCACCCATCTAGCTGCTGATCTCCCCATTCACCACTGGGTGACTCATCCTGACTCTGGGGAATCCCTAGCCCGTCACATGACATGACCAGCCAATCACGCGACAGACACACTGCACACAGAAGTGCCCACTTCTAGAAGTGGCACTTCCACACTAGGTACATGCACGCCGCACACATCATCGCGCAGCATTCACTCCCACGAGTCCGCACATACCAAACTCGGGCCTGCACACCCCACGCATCAGGAACTACTAGGGACACATACATTCCCCATGCATTCCTATGGGAGGGCAGGCCTATCTCACCACATGCACTCAGAGCGCGCACGCACTTTACCCTGGGACACAGGGAAAGTGCGCAGAAACCAAACAATCACCACACCAAGTCACCAGTAAAAAGCAAAAAAAAGTTCAGGGGTGAACCTGCCAGAAGGGCCAAGTCCAACACAACCCCCTTCCAGCCAAAACGCAGGGCAGCCCAATCACCACCGTGATGGACTTCCCTGCTTGGGGCGATAGAACACGGACGCGGGCCCGCAACTGCAGGGACACCCTCCGGTTCTACGCCACGGTGAACCCATGGAACTCTTTCTAACACCACTGTCTGGACCAACTGGGCTACCCCACTGGTACTCCCAAGCTGTCCGCGGCCAAGACCAGGCCCTAGGCCACCCAGGTGCCACCGGTCTTTGCCTAATCACAGAGTGGGGGGTAGTAACCCCTGGCACATAGCGGCCATTCTCCACTCTTCCTCTCTGAAAGACAGGACTAGACTGCCACTGGTTCTCCAGCCTAGGGTCTACACCCTCAGGCGGACCAGGAGTCTCAGGGAAGGCTCTCCTCCCCCTACCTCTTCTCCTAGGGTTCCTCCTCCTCTGGTGAGGGGTACACCTAGAACGCCATTCCAACCCAGGGTTTAACCCCTCAGGTTGTACCGGGGGCAGAGGTGGGCTCTCCCACCCTCTGCACCCCCTTCCAGAGCCCTGCTCCCTACCAACTGGGGCGGTACCTCTGGAAGAAGAACTGGTCGGGACGCTGATTACAGACGTCCCACCCTTCAGGTCAGGCTGATCCCGAACCTGGCCTTCCAACCTCCGGCCTAGAACCTTTGGTGGAATAATTGCCTGGCACTCCAGGACTTCTGGAGATTTCCACTCCATCCCCCTGAGGCTATCAAATGACACATATGTCGAGCGACTGTCTGTCTGGCGCTGATCTCCCGTCCCCTGTCCACCTGACAGTGCGCGGAGATCCCCCAGAACAGAAGTGGTGCCACCCTGGTCACTACACGGGATCCTAGCCCAACTGGGAAGTCCCTGACCCACCGGCTCTTCCACTGGGGAACTCATCCCCCAATCACTCACGCTGGACTCCTGTACCCTCCCTACCGGAGCGGTACTGCCAGACTCCAGAACCACAGGAGCCCTGTTTACAGGCGCTCCAGGTCCTCCACTCACTAAGAGATCTTCCTCAAGTGGACTAACAGGACAGCCTAGGTCCCCAACTTGGTGTTCCCTCATGAAACCATCCAAGTCCTGAGGCAGGGTTTCGGGCGTCTGGGGACCCTCGGTCACCCCCTCACTCCTGCTCCACTGAGCCAGGCAGTGAGCCCCTACACCCTCCTCGCTATCCTGGGACCTAGCTGGGCTACACTGAGCCTCCTCCACCACGCTGGGCTGGAGGATCTCTGACCCACTATTGTTGGAATCACTCACTAATGACACTAGAGGACCTCTAGCACCTTCCCAATGGTCTGCCTTTTCTGCAAGCTCAAATGGCTCAGACAATCCACACCCCAACAGGTGTTGGCGCAACCCCGGCACACAACAACTGAGCAGGTGTTCCTTGAGAACCAGATCATGCAGGCCGTTATACGTACGTTCCGAGTACTGCTCCACCCAATCGGACAGTGCCTCATTACATCCCTCCAAAAACTCCTCCCAAGACTGGTGAGACAGTTTCCTACTGCCCCTGAATTTCAACCTATACTCCTCCTCTTGGGAAACAGGTACCATACTCGGGGAACTGGGAATGGGACTCTCTGTACTGCACTCTATATCGCTGCCACCACTGGACTCCACCCTCACTGGGGAATCCAGAAAACTACCACTGTGCTCAAGGGACAGGGAAAGGGATGAGGTGCTAGCTCCTACGCTGGACCCAGCAAGGGACTCCCTACCTACGGGGTCCTCACTCTCTACTGGCGTCCAGGTACTGTCATCTCCTTCTGAATCTTCAGGGCTCCCCACAGACCCATCACCCTCCAGGTGTGAGGCCCGGGCCCTTTCCTCCTCCCTGCGCTCACGTTCCCATTCACCTGTTTGCCATCTAATCATGTGGTTCCTCAGTTCGTACACAGTGTCTGACTCTCTCACCCCTATGTTTCTCTCCCTACAGAACCCTTCCAACTCCTGCATACCGTAATAAACTAGATCACTGGGATCAAAAGCAGGCTCCATTCTGGCAGACGTTCTAGAGAAAAGATCACACAGGGAACCTAGGGGTCTGTGTTTAACACAGGAGTACACAATTCACAAAGGATTCAGCAAGCTCTCTATCCCAGAGAACTCACACTCACTTGCCTAGTGCCACACACCATTCATCCACACACACAACCCTCCCCTCGGACTGGTAAGGCAGTTTCTACCACCCCTGATTCCTCAACCTGACCACCACGTGACACAGGTACCAACTCTGGGCGCAGGGCGGGGGACAAATGTACAGGACACTATTACGCTGCCACCACTGGATCCCACCCTCTGGTGAATCCAGAAAACACAATGCACTAAGGGGGATGATCTACCCTCCCGAGCTAGGGACACCTAACTCACAGTGCACAAAAACACATTTCCAAAGAAATGACAATTAAAAACAAACTTAGAACAATAATCCCTATACCATGTGATTTATCTAAATGCAGAGTTTTGTAGTGCGGCCAGTTGCCGCTGCGGTACAGCGCAAACGCAAGTCCAAATCCCACCGCTGATCACCAATGTTAGAAATGGGATTTCTGGTTGGCTGAGGCTTGCGCCAAAGCCAGACAGAAACCACCACTCTAGTCAGGGCTGGGGAGTTACACGCCAAAGATAACCCCTGCTCACCCCCTTGGTAGCTTGGCACGAGCAGACAGGCTTATCCCTGAGGCGATGTGTAAAGCGTTTGCGCGCGCACCCAGCAACAACACCCAAGGCCCACCACAAAGGAAACTCCACACAAGGTATTATATAAAAATAACCTTTGTATTATACACAACACATTAGATAAAAACACACACTTTACAATGTGCCAACAGGCACGGGCAGAATTTACAAGGGATTATATATACAGGGGACAGGGCCACATGGACCACTGTCAGGAATTAGCACTTTGTAGAAATAGCACTTAGAACGTAGGAATAATATTTTAGAACATAGCACACAATAACATATATAACACCCAACCAGTAACTACTGGTAACAGAAAGTACCACCTACGCAACCCTAACCACCTTTAGGAATATCACGCAGGGAACTAGGACCTCACTAGTACCACCTGTACTAGGAGAAAAGCAACCACCTAAGTATCACTCTACCTGTAGGGGTCTAAGCACATAAACACAGGATGCATAAAATACATTTAGAGGTGTAAAGCACATGACGCATAAACACATTCAGAGGTGCAGGAAAGGAAACAAGAACACACTAGCATAATTACTACTAGTAAAACAATCTCCAATGCATAAACACAGTTTAGGAAGGAGAATATCATAGACATTGCGCAGGCGCAAAAGTACATATATAAAAATCACCAGGTACCCTAGGGGAGGGCACAACACAAAATAACCGTCCCCAGGCCAACTGGCCTCTCAGGGGTGCAGAAATATCCAATATCCGGCAATGTCAGGGCGCGACTGCGCAAGCCAGGCGCACAATGCACAGGGGCACAACCTAAACGATGCAGCTGCCCACTAAGTGCTGGGCAGCTGGAGAAAACGAGCGTGGGCACCACTGTGCCTTCTTAGGACAAGCAGGGCAGTTGTTGGAGCCACCCTGGGCTCTAAACAACGAATATGGCCTAGGTGGAAGCCTCTCTGGGCTCACAACAACAATGCACGCCTTGTTGGAGCCTCACTGGGCTCAAAACGAATATGCCCCGCGTTGGAGCCTTTGCGGCTCTTAAGCAAACAATGCGCTCAACGTTGGAGCGGCCCACTGCCTTCCGGGGCCGCTCTGATTATCAACTGAATGCCCCCGCAGTTTGAGTCCCTCTGGACTCCGTAAGAATAATGCCCCCAGATGTCGGAGCCCCACACGGGGGACTCTTTCACGCTGCTGCCCCCGTATACGTTGGAGCCTCGTGGGCTCCCAGGCAGAGAATGCTGTCCCCTTCGGGGGAGCCTCCTCGTGGGGGGGGGCTCAGATGTGCACAGAGACCACCCCGAGCCCTCTCCTTACCGGGGTCTCCTACGCGTCGTCTCTGCTCCCTGATGTCGGCTCCACAAGACCGGCCGCACTCCGGCCGGGCAGCAGCGACACTGCTGCTCGCAGGCTCGCCTCCTCTTCTCACCTCCGGGAAGCGCGGGGTAGGCTCCCGTCCGCTTCCATCCAACAAGGCGCGACTTCAAGGCCCCGCCCACCACCAGGCGTCACTCCTCTTTACTTCCGGGTCGCCGCAGGCAGCGCGGCGGCCCCGAGGTCCCGATGTCGGTGGCGAGACGGGGTGGGCACCCGTACGTGGATTCACTAATATCAAGGCGGCACCACAGCGGGGTGGGCACCCGCTAATTAAATAATAAAATAAGCGGGGTAGGCACCCGCGAAGTGCATGGCAACAACGGGGGAATCCCTATGTCGGGGTTCCCTCCTGGATTATCGTAGCGCCGGGCTACGGGATCCCAGGCAGGCGCTTTTCCGGGACAGCGCTTTCTTGATGCTGGGGGCCCCAATAAAGCGCTCCTAGCGCTATGAGTCCAGAACAAGCGCTTTCAGGCGCTCAGGGATACAACTAAAGCTCTTCCAGCGCTTTAGGGGCAAAAGAACCCCAAAGTCCAGCAAAGTTCTTCAAAAGGCAGGGGGGCAAGGCTGGACCCAGAGCCAGCTCACTGGGCCTCCAGGCAGGGAGGTAATCCAAGTGGCGGTCCTCTGGTCCAGCAGCAGCAGCAGCCCCCCTCAGGTAAGATCCTGGCAGAGAACAGTTTCTGTGGGGACACAGCCCCATTTTTATACAGCAAACCCCTTTGTTCTGGGTTCAGGGTGAGGGGGAAAACCAGTCGCAGCTGGTTGGGGAGCACCCTTGATGTGCTCAGCCCCTCACTCTATTCATTGGCAGGGCTAGGGTCGTCAGTCGCACCGCAGGGGGCGGGGCCAGCATTGTGTGTGGAAAACCCTGTCCTATTCAGGACCCAGGTGTACTCCTCCCACCCATCTAGCTGCTGATCTCCCCATTCACCACTGGGTGACTCATCCTGACTCTGGGGAATCCCTAGCCCGTCACATGACATGACCAGCCAATCACGCGACAGACACACTGCACACAGAAGTGCCCACTTCTAGAAGTGGCACTTCCACACTAGGTACATGCACGCCGCACACATCATCGCGCAGCATTCACTCCCACGAGTCCGCACATACCAAACTCGGGCCTGCACACCCCACGCATCAGGAACTACTAGGGACACATACATTCCCCATGCATTCCTATGGGAGGGCAGGCCTATCTCACCACATGCACTCAGAGCGCGCACGCACTTTACCCTGGGACACAGGGAAAGTGCGCAGAAACCAAACAATCACCACACCAAGTCACCAGTAAAAAGCAAAAAAAAGTTCAGGGGTGAACCTGCCAGAAGGGCCAAGTCCAACACAACCCCCTTCCAGCCAAAACGCAGGGCAGCCCAATCACCACCGTGATGGACTTCCCTGCTTGGGGCGATAGAACACGGACGCGGGCCCGCAACTGCAGGGACACCCTCCGGTTCTACGCCACGGTGAACCCATGGAACTCTTTCTAACACCACTGTCTGGACCAACTGGGCTACCCCACTGGTACTCCCAAGCTGTCCGCGGCCAAGACCAGGCCCTAGGCCACCCAGGTGCCACCGGTCTTTGCCTAATCACAGAGTGGGGGGTAGTAACCCCTGGCACATAGCGGCCATTCTCCACTCTTCCTCTCTGAAAGACAGGACTAGACTGCCACTGGTTCTCCAGCCTAGGGTCTACACCCTCAGGCGGACCAGGAGTCTCAGGGAAGGCTCTCCTCCCCCTACCTCTTCTCCTAGGGTTCCTCCTCCTCTGGTGAGGGGTACACCTAGAACGCCATTCCAACCCAGGGTTTAACCCCTCAGGTTGTACCGGGGGCAGAGGTGGGCTCTCCCACCCTCTGCACCCCCTTCCAGAGCCCTGCTCCCTACCAACTGGGGCGGTACCTCTGGAAGAAGAACTGGTCGGGACGCTGATTACAGACGTCCCACCCTTCAGGTCAGGCTGATCCCGAACCTGGCCTTCCAACCTCCGGCCTAGAACCTTTGGTGGAATAATTGCCTGGCACTCCAGGACTTCTGGAGATTTCCACTCCATCCCCCTGAGGCTATCAAATGACACATATGTCGAGCGACTGTCTGTCTGGCGCTGATCTCCCGTCCCCTGTCCACCTGACAGTGCGCGGAGATCCCCCAGAACAGAAGTGGTGCCACCCTGGTCACTACACGGGATCCTAGCCCAACTGGGAAGTCCCTGACCCACCGGCTCTTCCACTGGGGAACTCATCCCCCAATCACTCACGCTGGACTCCTGTACCCTCCCTACCGGAGCGGTACTGCCAGACTCCAGAACCACAGGAGCCCTGTTTACAGGCGCTCCAGGTCCTCCACTCACTAAGAGATCTTCCTCAAGTGGACTAACAGGACAGCCTAGGTCCCCAACTTGGTGTTCCCTCATGAAACCATCCAAGTCCTGAGGCAGGGTTTCGGGCGTCTGGGGACCCTCGGTCACCCCCTCACTCCTGCTCCACTGAGCCAGGCAGTGAGCCCCTACACCCTCCTCGCTATCCTGGGACCTAGCTGGGCTACACTGAGCCTCCTCCACCACGCTGGGCTGGAGGATCTCTGACCCACTATTGTTGGAATCACTCACTAATGACACTAGAGGACCTCTAGCACCTTCCCAATGGTCTGCCTTTTCTGCAAGCTCAAATGGCTCAGACAATCCACACCCCAACAGGTGTTGGCGCAACCCCGGCACACAACAACTGAGCAGGTGTTCCTTGAGAACCAGATCATGCAGGCCGTTATACGTACGTTCCGAGTACTGCTCCACCCAATCGGACAGTGCCTCATTACATCCCTCCAAAAACTCCTCCCAAGACTGGTGAGACAGTTTCCTACTGCCCCTGAATTTCAACCTATACTCCTCCTCTTGGGAAACAGGTACCATACTCGGGGAACTGGGAATGGGACTCTCTGTACTGCACTCTATATCGCTGCCACCACTGGACTCCACCCTCACTGGGGAATCCAGAAAACTACCACTGTGCTCAGGGGACAGGGAAAGGGATGAGGTGCTAGCTCCTACGCTGGACCCAGCATGGGACTCCCTACCTACGGGGTCCTCACTCTCTACTGGCGTCCAGGTACTGTCATCTCCTTCTGAATCTTCAGGGCTCCCCACAGACCCATCACCCTCCAGGTGTGAGGCCCGGGCCCTTTCCTCCTCCCTGCGCTCACGTTCCCATTCACCTGTTTGCCATCTAATCATGTGGTTCCTCAGTTCGTACACAGTGTCTGACTCTCTCACCCCTATGTTTCTCTCCCTACAGAACCCTTCCAACTCCTGCATACCGTAATAAACTAGATCACTGGGATCAAAAGCAGGCTCCATTCTGGCAGACGTTCTAGAGAAAAGATCACACAGGGAACCTAGGGGTCTGTGTTTAACACAGGAGTACACAATTCACAAAGGATTCAGCAAGCTCTCTATCCCAGAGAACTCACACTCACTTGCCTAGTGCCACACACCATTCATCCACACACACAACCCTCCCCTCGGACTGGTAAGGCAGTTTCTACCACCCCTGATTCCTCAACCTGACCACCACGTGACACAGGTACCAACTCTGGGCGCAGGGCGGGGGACAAATGTACAGGACACTATTACGCTGCCACCACTGGATCCCACCCTCTGGTGAATCCAGAAAACACAATGCACTAAGGGGGATGATCTACCCTCCCGAGCTAGGGACACCTAACTCACAGTGCACAAAAACACATTTCCAAAGAAATGACAATTAAAAACAAACTTAGAACAATAATCCCTATACCATGTGATTTATCTAAATGCAGAGTTTTGTAGTGCGGCCAGTTGCCGCTGCGGTACAGCGCAAACGCAAGTCCAAATCCCACCGCTGATCACCAATGTTAGAAATGGGATTTCTGGTTGGCTGAGGCTTGCGCCAAAGCCAGACAGAAACCACCACTCTAGTCAGGGCTGGGGAGTTACACGCCAAAGATAACCCCTGCTCACCCCCTTGGTAGCTTGGCACGAGCAGACAGGCTTATCCCTGAGGCGATGTGTAAAGCGTTTGCGCGCGCACCCAGCAACAACACCCAAGGCCCACCACAAAGGAAACTCCACACAAGGTATTATATAAAAATAACCTTTGTATTATACACAACACATTAGATAAAAACACACACTTTACAATGTGCCAACAGGCACGGGCAGAGTTTACAAGGGATTATATATACAGGGGACAGGGCCACATGGACCACTGTCAGGAATTAGCACTTTGTAGAAATAGCACTTAGAACGTAGGAATAATATTTTAGAACATAGCACGCAATAACATATATAACACCCAACCAGTAACTACTGGTAACAGAAAGTACCACCTATGCAACCCTAACCACCTTTAGGAATATCACGCAGGGAACTAGGACCTCACTAGTACCACCTGTACTAGGAGAAAAGCAACCACCTAAGTATCACTCTACCTGTAGGGGTCTAAGCACATAAACAAAGGATGCATAAAATACATTTAGAGGTGTAAAGCACATGACGCATAAACACATTCAGAGGTGCAGGAAAGGAAACAAGAACACACTAGCATAATTACTACTAGTAAAACAATCTCCAATGCATAAACACAGTTTAGGAAGGAGAATATCATAAAGACATTGCGCAGGCGCAAAAGTACATATATAAAAATCACCAGGTACCCTAGGGGAGGGCACAACACAAAATAACCGTCTCCAGGCCAACTGGCCTCTCAGGGGTGCAGAAATATCCAATATCCGGCAATGTCAGGGCGCGACTGCGCAAGCCAGGCGCACAATGCACAGGGGCACAACCTAAACGATGCAGCTGCCCACTAAGTGCTGGGCAGCTGGAGAAAACGAGCGTGGGCACCACTGTGCCTTCTTAGGACAAGCAGGGCAGTTGTTGGAGCCACCCTGGGCTCTAAACAACGAATATGGCCTAGGTGGAAGCCTCTCTGGGCTCACAACAACAATGCACGCCTTGTTGGAGCCTCACTGGGCTCAAAACGAATATGCCCCGCGTTGGAGCCTTTGCGGCTCTTAAGCAAACAATGCGCTCAACGTTGGAGCGGCCCACTGCCTTCCGGGGCCGCTCTGATTATCAACTGAATGCCCCCGCAGTTTGAGTCCCTCTGGACTCCGTAAGAATAATGCCCCCAGATGTCGGAGCCCCACACGGGGGACTCTTTCACGCTGCTGCCCCCGTATACGTTGGAGCCTCGTGGGCTCCCAGGCAGAGAATGCTGTCCCCTTCGGGGGAGCCTCCTCGTGGGGGGGGCTCAGATGCGCACAGAGACCACCCCGAGCCCTCTCCTTACCGGGGTCTCCTACGCGTCGTCTCTGCTCCCTGATGTCGGCTCCACAAGACCGGCCGCACTCCGGCCGGGCAGCAGCGACACTGCTGCTCGCAGGCTCGCCTCCTCTTCTCACCTCCGGGAAGCGCGGGGTAGGCTCCCGTCCGCTTCCATCCAACAAGGCGCGACTTCAAGGCCCCGCCCACCACCAGGCGTCACTCCTCTTTACTTCCGGGTCGCCGCAGGCAGCGCGGCGGCCCCGAGGTCCCGATGTCGGTGGCGAGACGGGGTGGGATCCCGTACGTGGATTCACTAATATCAAGGCGGCACCACAGCGGGGTGGGCACCCGCTAATTAAATAATAAAATAAGCGGGGTAGGCACCCGCGAAGTGCATGGCAACAACGGGGGAATCCCTATGTCGGGGTTCCCTCCTGGATTATCGTAGCGCCGGGCTACGGGATCCCAGGCAGGCGCTTTTCCGGGACAGCGCTTTCTTGATGCTGGGGGCCCCAATAAAGCGCTCCTAGCGCTATGAGTCCAGAACAAGCGCTTTCAGGCGCTCAGGGATACAACTAAAGCTCTTCCAGCGCTTTAGGGGCAAAAGAACCCCAAAGTCCAGCAAAGTTCTTCAAAAGGCAGGGGGGCAAGGCTGGACCCAGAGCCAGCTCACTGGGCCTCCAGGCAGGGAGGTAATCCAAGTGGCGGTCCTCTGGTCCAGCAGCAGCAGCAGCCCCCCTCAGGTAAGATCCTGGCAGAGAACAGTTTCTGTGGGGACACAGCCCCATTTTTATACAGCAAACCCCTTTGTTCTGGGTTCAGGGTGAGGGGGAAAACCAGTCGCAGCTGGTTGGGGAGCACCCTTGATGTGCTCAGCCCCTCACTCTACTCATTGGCAGGGCTAGGGTCGTCAGTCGCACCGCAGGGGGCGGGGCCAGCATTGTGTGTGGAAAACCCTGTCCTATTCAGGACCCAGGTGTACTCCTCCCACCCATCTAGCTGCTGATCTCCCCATTCACCACTGGGTGACTCATCCTGACTCTGGGGAATCCCTAGCCCGTCACATGACATGACCAGCCAATCACGCGACAGACACACTGCACACAGAAGTGCCCACTTCTAGAAGTGGCACTTCCACACTAGGTACATGCACGCCGCACACATCATCGCGCAGCATTCACTCCCACGAGTCCGCACATACCAAACTCGGGCCTGCACACCCCACGCATCAGGAACTACTAGGGACACATACATTCCCCATGCATTCCTATGGGAGGGCAGGCCTATCTCACCACATGCACTCAGAGCGCGCACGCACTTTACCCTGGGACACAGGGAAAGTGCGCAGAAACCAAACAATCACCACACCAAGTCACCAGTAAAAAGCAAAAAAAAGTTCAGGGGTGAACCTGCCAGAAGGGCCAAGTCCAACACAACCCCCTTCCAGCCAAAACGCAGGGCAGCCCAATCACCACCGTGATGGACTTCCCTGCTTGGGGCGATAGAACACGGACGCGGGCCCGCAACTGCAGGGACACCCTCCGGTTCTACGCCACGGTGAACCCATGGAACTCTTTCTAACACCACTGTCTGGACCAACTGGGCTACCCCACTGGTACTCCCAAGCTGTCCGCGGCCAAGACCAGGCCCTAGGCCACCCAGGTGCCACCGGTCTTTGCCTAATCACAGAGTGGGGGGTAGTAACCCCTGGCACATAGCGGCCATTCTCCACTCTTCCTCTCTGAAAGACAGGACTAGACTGCCACTGGTTCTCCAGCCTAGGGTCTACACCCTCAGGCGGACCAGGAGTCTCAGGGAAGGCTCTCCTCCCCCTACCTCTTCTCCTAGGGTTCCTCCTCCTCTGGTGAGGGGTACACCTAGAACGCCATTCCAACCCAGGGTTTAACCCCTCAGGTTGTACCGGGGGCAGAGGTGGGCTCTCCCACCCTCTGCACCCCCTTCCAGAGCCCTGCTCCCTACCAACTGGGGCGGTACCTCTGGAAGAAGAACTGGTCGGGACGCTGATTACAGACGTCCCACCCTTCAGGTCAGGCTGATCCCGAACCTGGCCTTCCAACCTCCGGCCTAGAACCTTTGGTGGAATAATTGCCTGGCACTCCAGGACTTCTGGAGATTTCCACTCCATCCCCCTGAGGCTATCAAATGACACATATGTCGAGCGACTGTCTGTCTGGCGCTGATCTCCCGTCCCCTGTCCACCTGACAGTGCGCGGAGATCCCCCAGAACAGAAGTGGTGCCACCCTGGTCACTACACGGGATCCTAGCCCAACTGGGAAGTCCCTGACCCACCGGCTCTTCCACTGGGGAACTCATCCCCCAATCACTCACGCTGGACTCCTGTACCCTCCCTACCGGAGCGGTACTGCCAGACTCCAGAACCACAGGAGCCCTGTTTACAGGCGCTCCAGGTCCTCCACTCACTAAGAGATCTTCCTCAAGTGGACTAACAGGACAGCCTAGGTCCCCAACTTGGTGTTCCCTCATGAAACCATCCAAGTCCTGAGGCAGGGTTTCGGGCGTCTGGGGACCCTCGGTCACCCCCTCACTCCTGCTCCACTGAGCCAGGCAGTGAGCCCCTACACCCTCCTCGCTATCCTGGGACCTAGCTGGGCTACACTCAGCCTCCTCCACCACGCTGGGCTGGAGGATCTCTGACCCACTATTGTTGGAATCACTCACTAATGACACTAGAGGACCTCTAGCACCTTCCCAATGGTCTGCCTTTTCTGCAAGCTCAAATGGCTCAGACAATCCACACCCCAACAGGTGTTGGCGCAACCCCGGCACACAACAACTGAGCAGGTGTTCCTTGAGAACCAGATCATGCAGGCCGTTATACGTACGTTCCGAGTACTGCTCCACCCAATCGGACAGTGCCTCATTACATCCCTCCAAAAACTCCTCCCAAGACTGGTGAGACAGTTTCCTACTGCCCCTGAATTTCAACCTATACTCCTCCTCTTGGGAAACAGGTACCATACTCGGGGAACTGGGAATGGGACTCTCTGTACTGCACTCTATATCGCTGCCACCACTGGACTCCACCCTCACTGGGGAATCCAGAAAACTACCACTGTGCTCAGGGGACAGGGAAAGGGATGAGGTGCTAGCTCCTACGCTGGACCCAGCATGGGACTCCCTACCTACGGGGTCCTCACTCTCTACTGGCGTCCAGGTACTGTCATCTCCTTCTGAATCTTCAGGGCTCCCCACAGACCCATCACCCTCCAGGTGTGAGGCCCGGGCCCTTTCCTCCTCCCTGCGCTCACGTTCCCATTCACCTGTTTGCCATCTAATCATGTGGTTCCTCAGTTCGTACACAGTGTCTGACTCTCTCACCCCTATGTTTCTCTCCCTACAGAACCCTTCCAACTCCTGCATACCGTAATAAACTAGATCACTGGGATCAAAAGCAGGCTCCATTCTGGCAGACGTTCTAGAGAAAAGATCACACAGGGAACCTAGGGGTCTGTGTTTAACACAGGAGTACACAATTCACAAAGGATTCAGCAAGCTCTCTATCCCAGAGAACTCACACTCACTTGCCTAGTGCCACACACCATTCATCCACACACACAACCCTCCCCTCGGACTGGTAAGGCAGTTTCTACCACCCCTGATTCCTCAACCTGACCACCACGTGACACAGGTACCAACTCTGGGCGCAGGGCGGGGGACAAATGTACAGGACACTATTACGCTGCCACCACTGGATCCCACCCTCTGGTGAATCCAGAAAACACAATGCACTAAGGGGGATGATCTACCCTCCCGAGCTAGGGACACCTAACTCACAGTGCACAAAAACACATTTCCAAAGAAATGACAATTAAAAACAAACTTAGAACAATAATCCCTATACCATGTGATTTATCTAAATGCAGAGTTTTGTAGTGCGGCCAGTTGCCGCTGCGGTACAGCGCAAACGCAAGTCCAAATCCCACCGCTGATCACCAATGTTAGAAATGGGATTTCTGGTTGGCTGAGGCTTGCGCCAAAGCCAGACAGAAACCACCACTCTAGTCAGGGCTGGGGAGTTACACGCCAAAGATAACCCCTGCTCACCCCCTTGGTAGCTTGGCACGAGCAGACAGGCTTATCCCTGAGGCGATGTGTAAAGCGTTTGCGCGCGCACCCAGCAACAACACCCAAGGCCCACCACAAAGGAAACTCCACACAAGGTATTATATAAAAATAACCTTTGTATTATACACAACACATTAGATAAAAACACACACTTTACAATGTGCCAACAGGCACGGGCAGAGTTTACAAGGGATTATATATACAGGGGACAGGGCCACATGGACCACTGTCAGGAATTAGCACTTTGTAGAAATAGCACTTAGAACGTAGGAATAATATTTTAGAACATAGCACGCAATAACATATATAACACCCAACCAGTAACTACTGGTAACAGAAAGTACCACCTATGCAACCCTAACCACCTTTAGGAATATCACGCAGGGAACTAGGACCTCACTAGTACCACCTGTACTAGGAGAAAAGCAACCACCTAAGTATCACTCTACCTGTAGGGGTCTAAGCACATAAACAAAGGATGCATAAAATACATTTAGAGGTGTAAAGCACATGACGCATAAACACATTCAGAGGTGCAGGAAAGGAAACAAGAACACACTAGCATAATTACTACTAGTAAAACAATCTCCAATGCATAAACACAGTTTAGGAAGGAGAATATCATAAAGACATTGCGCAGGCGCAAAAGTACATATATAAAAATCACCAGGTACCCTAGGGGAGGGCACAACACAAAATAACCGTCTCCAGGCCAACTGGCCTCTCAGGGGTGCAGAAATATCCAATATCCGGCAATGTCAGGGCGCGACTGCGCAAGCCAGGCGCACAATGCACAGGGGCACAACCTAAACGATGCAGCTGCCCACTAAGTGCTGGGCAGCTGGAGAAAACGAGCGTGGGCACCACTGTGCCTTCTTAGGACAAGCAGGGCAGTTGTTGGAGCCACCCTGGGCTCTAAACAACGAATATGGCCTAGGTGGAAGCCTCTCTGGGCTCACAACAACAATGCACGCCTTGTTGGAGCCTCACTGGGCTCAAAACGAATATGCCCCGCGTTGGAGCCTTTGCGGCTCTTAAGCAAACAATGCGCTCAACGTTGGAGCGGCCCACTGCCTTCCGGGGCCGCTCTGATTATCAACTGAATGCCCCCGCAGTTTGAGTCCCTCTGGACTCCGTAAGAATAATGCCCCCAGACGTCGGAGCCCCACACGGGGGACTCTTTCACGCTGCTGCCCCCGTATACGTTGGAGCCTCGTGGGCTCCCAGGCAGAGAATGCTGTCCCCTTCGGGGGAGCCTCCTCGTGGGGGGGGCTCAGATGCGCACAGAGACCACCCCGAGCCCTCTCCTTACCGGGGTCTCCTACGCGCCGTCTCTGCTCCCTGATGTCGGCTCCACAAGACCGGCCGCACTCCGGCCGGGCAGCAGCGACACTGCTGCTCGCAGGCTCGCCTCCTCTTCTCACCTCCGGGAAGCGCGGGGTAGGCTCCCGTCCGCTTCCATCCAACAAGGCGCGACTTCAAGGCCCCGCCCACCACCAGGCGTCACTCCTCTTTACTTCCGGGTCGCCGCAGGCAGCGCGGCGGCCCCGAGGTCCCGATGTCGGTGGCGAGACGGGGTGGGATCCCGTACGTGGATTCACTAATATCAAGGCGGCACCACAGCGGGGTGGGCACCCGCTAATTAAATAATAAAATAAGCGGGGTAGGCACCCGCGAAGTGCATGGCAACAACGGGGGAATCCCTATGTCGGGGTTCCCTCCTGGATTATCGTAGCGCCGGGCTACGGGATCCCAGGCAGGCGCTTTTCCGGGACAGCGCTTTCTTGATGCTGGGGGCCCCAATAAAGCGCTCCTAGCGCTATGAGTCCAGAACAAGCGCTTTCAGGCGCTCAGGGATACAACTAAAGCTCTTCCAGCGCTTTAGGGGCAAAAGAACCCCAAAGTCCAGCAAAGTTCTTCAAAAGGCAGGGGGGCAAGGCTGGACCCAGAGCCAGCTCACTGGGCCTCCAGGCAGGGAGGTAATCCAAGTGGCGGTCCTCTGGTCCAGCAGCAGCAGCAGCCCCCCTCAGGTAAGATCCTGGCAGAGAACAGTTTCTGTGGGGACACAGCCCCATTTTTATACAGCAAACCCCTTTGTTCTGGGTTCAGGGTGAGGGGGAAAACCAGTCGCAGCTGGTTGGGGAGCACCCTTGATGTGCTCAGCCCCTCACTCTACTCATTGGCAGGGCTAGGGTCGTCAGTCGCACCGCAGGGGGCGGGGCCAGCATTGTGTGTGGAAAACCCTGTCCTATTCAGGACCCAGGTGTACTCCTCCCACCCATCTAGCTGCTGATCTCCCCATTCACCACTGGGTGACTCATCCTGACTCTGGGGAATCCCTAGCCCGTCACATGACATGACCAGCCAATCACGCGACAGACACACTGCACACAGAAGTGCCCACTTCTAGAAGTGGCACTTCCACACTAGGTACATGCACGCCGCACACATCATCGCGCAGCATTCACTCCCACGAGTCCGCACATACCAAACTCGGGCCTGCACACCCCACGCATCAGGAACTACTAGGGACACATACATTCCCCATGCATTCCTATGGGAGGGCAGGCCTATCTCACCACATGCACTCAGAGCGCGCACGCACTTTACCCTGGGACACAGGGAAAGTGCGCAGAAACCAAACAATCACAACACCAAGTCACCAGTAAAAAGCAAAAAAAAGTTCAGGGGTGAACCTGCCAGAAGGGCCAAGTCCAACACCCCCTTAAATGATCTGACCTCCAAGAAAATGCCAAAAAAGGTTCAGTGGACAGCTAGCTGTCAAAAGGCATTTGATGACCTCAAACAGGCAATGTACACTGCCCCCATCTTACAGAGTCCAGATTACAAAAAGAAGTTCATTGTTCAAACAGATGCTTCAGAGCTGGATGTGGGAGCTGTACTGTCTCAACCTAATGATGAAGGTCAAGACCAGCCAGTAGCTTTCATAAGCAGAAGGCTGACCCCTAGAGAGAAACGTTGGTCAGCTATTGAGAGGGAGGCCTTTGCTGTGGTGTGGGCTCTGAAGAAGCTGGGGCCATACTTGTTTGGCACTCACTTCATAGTTCAGACTGACCATAAGCCCCTCCTATGGCTCAAACAGATGAAAGGTGAAAATCCTAAACTGCTCAGGTGGTCCATTTCCCTACAGGGGATGGACTATACAGTGGAACATAGACCTGGGACCAAAATGCCAATGCAGATGGACTCTCAAGGTATTTCCACTTAGAACATGAAGACTCAACTGGTCAAGGTTAGTTTAATGTCCCTGCGTTTCGGGGGGGGGGGGGGTTGTGTAGGAGAGTAGGATCTGCACTTATGTTGCCCCCACTTTTTTTCTGATGTATACACTGGTTTCTGACTATAGTCTGGCTGGGTCCCTGCTAATCAGGGCCCCAGTCTCACTGATCTCTCTAAACAACTTGGTGTGCATATTAGATGCACTAGTGATTGGATACTGTGGTACCTTATGAGCCCCTAGTATATGGTACCTAGGGCATTGGTACTTCACAGGCCTACCAGGGGCTGCAGCATGTATTATGCCACCCCTGGGAAGCATTCACAATCTGACACCACAGGCCTGCTTCTGCAGCCTGTGTGAGGTAGTGTTAGCACTCCTCACTGAGGTATAGGTTCCTATATCTCACCATACACACACATATAAACCTATCAGTCACCCCTCTTGCAGGCCCGAACAATCCTGAGGGCAGGGTGCTTGGTTTACTATGTGAGGGGGTGCTTCTGCATGAGCAGGACCCCTCTGAAGCTGGCAGAGTCTATTCTCTGCTGCTGTTTGTGGATGCGGTTAAACCATATATTCTTAACCCTTTCGATGCTTGTGACGGAGTGGTTCCGTCATGCGCGTCGGTCGCGCTGTGCGGATGACGGAACCGCTCCGTCACGGCCTCGCCCGCGCAAGAACCCTTCAGCACAGCGCGGTAATCCGCGCCGCGCTGAAGAGGTTAAGTGCATTATAACCTCGCGGTAAATGCTAACTTTGGAATGACTGCATCAAAACATGTCGTGTTTGGTGTCAAACAACTTGGAATCATACCCCCACACCAGTAACTGGTGTGGGAGTATGATTCCACCCTTCTAGAGGGGATGACATGTACCCACTGTACTAAACGGTAGAAATCTCATAGAGCCCTGGCATCACAAAATGGATGCCACCAGCACAGACACCGGGCTGCCCTCCTGCTGCTGACCGAAACTCGCAGTGGAGGAAGCCCAACAAAAGGTATCCTGTCACAGGGAGGTGTCACCACCTCCCAGACAGGATTTAGTGTATTGGAGCTGGGTGGGTGCACTCTTAGAGTGCTTTGAAGTCCTGCACTGGGGGAGCAGTAGGCTCCTCTGTGCATATGCCAGCTCAAACCGGTTCAGGGGCTACCTGCCCCTGCTCTGGCGCGAAACTGGACAAAGGGAAGTGGGTGTAACCACCCACTACCCTGACCCTCCTAGAGGAGTGGTCATAGAGCTAGTCCCTCCCCTATCTTCACTATAAGATACCAAGCATTGCCAATGCAATTCAGATTACCCTGGACGACGCTCTACAAAAAAGAATCCTGGCCCTTCGACGTTCCACTATCTCTGGAAGACTGAAGAATCTCCCTTGGAGTCAAGGAGTGACTCCCCTGCTTGGCAGGCACCAGTAACTTTACTCAACGGTTGCAAACTTCACCGCTGCCGCCGGAGTCCGAAGTCCCTGCGTCCCCTGAAGCGGATTTCCTGACCTCTCGACGGCCATTTTGAGTCCCCAGCGAAGCTGTGACATCTGGACCCCACGAGTGACGAGGAACAGCAATACCAGGGAACCGTGCACTGATTTCGAGTGCAAACCCTAAACAACGTTCTACGAACTTGTGCTTTGGACCATCAGCGACCTACCCCGTCCTGAGTGACTGTGGGCTCCTGTGGAACTTTTCCTGCAAAGGCGTCTTCGCGGTTGCTTACCCGTTGGCTAGTGACTCACCCGAAGACTTTCTCATCAACTTCAAGGGCTCTCCTGGTTGCTCCGGGCCTGCCCTCACTTACCCTCGCTGGGTAAGTCCATCAGACCTTGCTGGTCTGCACATCATCAATCTTCAGTCCACACAAGACTTGCAGTTGCCAAGGCTTGTTGGTGCCAATCCGGTTGCCGACACCGTCATCAGCTGTAGACGTCGTGGGACACTCCGAATCCAGCTGCTGGTCATCGTCGATCCCTCCTGGACCTCGTGAGCGAAGAGACAAATCACCATCGACGACCTGAAAGGACGCGACATCAGTGGTCATCCATCCTGCTGGCCACCGGACACTGGCAAGTGACTTTGAACACTGTCCCCTCAATTTTCAGGCCCTCTTCATCTTCAATCCATCTTCATATTCCAGCGGACACCTCTTCAGTCATCTCAAGCAGCAAGTATTCATTGGTCTCCATTGAAAACAGCATCGCGACCCGACACCAAAAGACACCTATGCACCCGGCTTCCCTGGGTGAGGTAACACGTGCACTCCGGTGCCCAAGTGTGTGTTGGCCCTCGAAATACTTACCCTGTAAGTGGCTTGCTTGTTGACTTCGTCGAAGTGCCCTAAAACTTTAAAATACCAACTGCGACTTACGCCATTGTAACCTATAGGAAACCCGCGGCTGTGTTTAGACACTGCACGCGTCTCCCGTGGGCTTGTTACTTACCTGCTAACACTGCAGTAGTGAAGCCCCAGCGATTCCCAAAGCCCTAGGCTTTGTGATTTTGCAAGTCGAGTTTGTTAAACCATTTTCTTCGTATATGGTCTGGTACGCCCCTAGGGCTACAGCCATATTTGTGCTTAATTTATTGAGAACTGTTGACATTTGAATGTGTATCTGGGTTCTAATCTCATAAAGAGATTAGTAGAGTGTATCTAGAAATAAATACATATATATTTGATGTATATACCTGTGTGGTGTTCTTTTCATTTGGTAATTCAAGAGATTATAAGGTAAAACAAGCTGCTTTACATTCCTCAGAGACTTAGCCTGAAGGCTGCTCTCCACAGCTACCACTAGGATAGATTTCTTTAAAAGGTTGTCTTAAACCTATCTACCATAAGAGTCGAATTGGACTGGTGCAAGGTGGCCACTATAACTAGTGACCAGCATATGCCAGGCCAACGTCTCACAGGCAGTCACCATACATCTTATGGACTTAATAAATAATCTTGAAAGACACTACATGGCTGCGTCTACTATGTCACCTTTACGTATGAGACCAGACTACTACATTATTTAGCAGACCTACAGAGCTTTTAACATTTTTATAACGTCATTTGTTTTTACATATACCATGTTTTTAGATGTTGGTTTTATGACCATTTTTTTATTTTCTAAAACAGGCATATTTTAGCATTAGTTGACCTTATCAACCTTTAGATGAGGAGTGGGTGTTTTGCACCCCAATCTAGGCCTAGGTAGCTACACAACCTTTTAAATACATTTGTCCTACCTTGCTCTGCATAATGGTTCTAGCACTGACCTTTCACCAAGTTATGTGCTGAATAAAGATCGATCGGTTTCCTTGAAGCTAGCCTTATTTATTATGCATTAGGATTTTTAGAAAAGTCCCTGCACATGACGTCATGGTCATCTTAATCCTAGGGCAAAAGAACTACTTCCCATAATTGCAGGTATTGATTTAGGCTCATTTACATAATGGTACTCACACATAACGATGTTGTAAGGAACCCCAAGGCTATCTTTATATTATAAAAGAACCATAACAACACTAGATAGGCAGAGGAGAAGCGTCCATGCTGACACAAACGCGAGGTCCCTGCACGAGAAGCTCCAGCACGCAGTGGTCTGACATCCCTTGCCGGATGTCCATTCAAGACTAAGGGCCAGATGTAGGTGGCCAAATAGCGAGCGCTAACGCTGAAATTCGCAGAATTTCAGCGATTGCGATCGCTATTTGGCTGCGAGCAATGTAGGTGAGTTTAAACCTACTAGCAAAATAAGGAATCGCAAAATTGCGATTCCTTATTTTGCTCTTGCATTTAAGGAATCGCAAATTGCGATTCCTCAAATGCAATGTAAGTAGCACAAAAGAAAGTGCACTTTAGCCTTAAGGAATCGCTACTCATCACCAACTTCAAGTTGGTGGTAATTAGCGATTTCCTTTAAAAAAACACTTTTTTGCCTTTTTTAAAGTGCCATGTGGCCTCTTAGAGCATGTATGTGCGCTACATGTGCACACATGCACATTTCAGGAGTACAACAGGGTGTCCTTTTGACACCCTGGCACCCTTGAAATAGCGCCCACTATTTGCCATTCTTTAATAGCGAATCGCAAATAGTGAATATCTTCCTATTCATTCCTATGGGCCTCCTAGCCCACAGGAATGAAAGGGTAGGTATTCCTTATTAGTAAATCTCAATTTGCAATTCGTTATTAAGGAATATTAAGGAATCACTATTATTTTAGCGATTCCTACCTACATTTAAATTTGCGAGTCTTAATAGCGAATCGGTAAAATTCGCTATTAAGGATTCACAAATTTGATTTTACCTACATCTGGCCCTAAGATGGGGTCCTTCATTCTCTCCCATTAGGTAATGGGGTTGGCTCTTTCCTAGGGAATTCTTGGCTTTACACCTACATACATGCTAGGTACACTTAGGTACACTTGGGTAGGGTGTGCATTTTAGGGGTACGCTTGATTACTGTCATGTTTATATGCCTGTATATATTCACTGTTTTAGCACCATGGTAGAATTCTACCTTTTATTTGCTTTTTAGGTGATTGCAATCTTTTACATTTGCTTCAGTCTAATGATTGAAGCAGCAAAAATGTTTTATACTAGAATGACGCTGGTTCAATAAATCCTTATTAAAAACATCCCCCACGTCTATTCTGTGCATCTCTCTGAGATTAAGTGAGCACGATCAACTGAGCGAAAAGTACTGTACTGTTTCCATGATCCCTGACGGATCCAGGGCTGTCATGCTCGATGGTTGCCAGAAACTATTTGCTCCTTGGTAATATTAGGGGGCTTACGGTGGCACAGTGAGCTAGCTGGTCTATAGGCTGACATATCATTTGGGGGTGTCGGGAATCAGTCTAGACACCAATCCCTTAGCTTATGTTACCTACAAACGCACAGATCCTATGTATTTTAGGAACAACACAACGGAGGGCATTTTTTACACTGAAAACTTGTCGTCCACCAATATCTTGAAATAAGTCAGAATTCGGATTCTCCCTCTCCAGAAGTGTGGCATTATGTTATATCATATGGATCTAATGTTGATGGCCAAATGTTTTAGTTGAAGCTTCATATCTTAGCAGAAATTCCATCCATGCCTTGTGACATTGGAGAATTTAAAAATCTAATTAGATCTTCTAGTTCTCATTGGGGGCAAGATGGCGGCCGTGATCTCGGCCGAGTGAGGTAGAGTTTGCTCTGCTGGACCGCAACGGACCCCTGAATGACGGCTCTGCCCCGAAGCGCTAATATGCGGCGAAATTGAAAGACAAACAGAAAGAAAAACGATACGAGCTCATGGCCCTCGTCTCTCACCTGGCTATTGTCAGACTCGCTCTATCTTTGAAGCTGCAGTGGTTCTGGCGGGTTGCTCGGCGCTTGGACCTCCGTGCACCGTGGTCGGCGTCTCTGGTGCAGCTTCCCTTCTCCAAGATCGGCGTTTCTCCTTCAGTCTTCTCTTCGACTTTGAAGATGCCACCGAAGGCTGCCTCTAAAGCGGCGGCTACCGCTTTGAAATCCCGCAGCTCTACACGCAATGTGCAGGACACAGTCACGAAAGGCTTTGGGACTGCTTGTCAGAAAGGTCGAGTGTCGACTGTGGATAAACTTTCTTCTCTCAATCCCGCAGCTACAGCCGCCATGTCTTCGTTACCCGCTAAGGGGCAGACGCTGCCTGAGATCTTTGTCAAGCTTGGAGCTAGAGAAAAGGTTCCGATGCTGACCGCAGCCACCATTCTATCTGCTGCTACTCCGGGGGATGCTGCGCCGATTCCTAACGGCTTGGTCGGTAAGGAGGGGACAAAGCCGCAAGCGTCTAACGTTGTGATGCGTTCTCATTCTGAGGCTGTTGCCGTCAGTTCTGACATACTACAAAGGTCCTTTTCTTTGAATCTACCTATTTCACCCCTTCATGGTGTGACAAGCTCTGTGCATATAGTTGCTGCTGGGGACCTACCTGGACCTATGAAATTAAATGATATTCAACAGGAAGTAACGCTGACTACAGGTCCTCTTAGTGCTGTATCTGCTCCGGGTCAGCGCATTCTGGGTAATGTAGTTCAATCTCCCAACATACTTATGCCTGCTACTCTGGAGCTTCCCACAGAACGTTCTCATAATGCTAGGGGGTCTGAGGTCAGTGAGTCCACAGATAAGTTCTATTCTGTGTCCGACCATTCTGTGTCTGGGGAGGAGGACGATCCCGATCTTCAGTGGTCGGATTATGATAGTGATGCGGCTGACTGGCGACTTAGTGAGACTCCAAAGGATATGATAGCCGGTACGGTGCGCAAGGCCCCTGGCTCTAAGGCATCTCTTCAACATATCAAGCAAAGTCTACAGGGCGACTCCCGAGAGGATCGATCTCAGCTCAACCTGCAGGATGCCCCAGGCAACAGTGGAGGGGACTCTTTTGATATTCCGGAAGAGGTCTCTTTGGTAACAATATATCGCACAATAATGTTGCACAGAGAAGCGATTAGGCAAGAAAACATGCGTACTCAAGGCGTTTGCCGCAAAATGCAGAATTCCCTCCGCCGTGTCATCAAGTCCTCCGCTGAGACGACCGCAAGGGTTGCAGAAGCTGAAGAACGAATCTCAGCTCTTGAAGATGCCGCAGTTGCACAGAAAGATCTAGTTATGGAGGTTAAAGAACAGCGCAAAGATATTTTATGGAAACTCTCCAATCTTGAGAACCGGGCCAGAAGGAATAATTTGCGCGTCCTGGGGATAGAGGAAAACATGGAGGGTGATGATGTTCGAAAGTTCATTGTGGAGCTCTTCGCAGATGCTTTTCCAGAGGTCACCCAATGGAATTGGAACTTAGAGATTCAGAGAGCGCATCGTTTCCCATTTACAACGAAAAAACAGTCCTCTGCTAGCGCCAATAATCCCTATCCTCGTGCCATTCTGGTGTGCTTTAATAACTTTCTTGCCCGTGAACGCATATTTGACCTAGCCAGACCTAATAAAAAGCGGTCTGCCAAGGGTTGTCAATTCTTTGTTCGTCCGGATTTCTGTGCAGAGACAGTTGATCGTCGCTGGCATTTACGCCAGCAAATTTCTTTGTTTCAGGCGAAGGGGGCTCAGGCGTTTCTGCTCTTTCCGGCAAAGTTAAAGGTGATTTTCAAGGGCCAGACGAAGTTCATTCTGTCGGAGATATCCGCTAAGGAATTTTTGGATTCAATGTAGCCGTATTGTTTTATGTCATGTTGTTTTTTCTACTTGCAAATCCGGGGCAGGTGTCATTCTATATTGTTTTTTCTTTCTTTTAGATCTTCGGGGATGATCTGTTTTATACATACGAACTTTTGAACTTTTTTCTTTTCCTAATGACATTCAGGATCATTTCCCATCTATTCTCCGCAAGGGAGAAATTGTTGGTCCAGCGGAGTGTGGGGTGACGCTTACTCAACCATCACAAGGACTTCGTTCCTGTGCTCCGAATGGGGGGAGAGGGGTATGGGGGAGCAGTGGGTGGGCTGGTGGGTTCAGCAGGGGTGGGGAGGGTGGCAGGGTGGGGTCATCGGGTGGTGGTGGTGGTGGTGGGAGGAAGAGATGGCTAGATTTATTGATACAGATCTTAGCAGTAGGAGTATTTCAACGTATTCAAGATGTTGTCAACTCACTTATTTCTCAGGATGGATTGCAGTAACATATTTCATAAAATGCTCAAATTGTTTGTCAGACGTTTCGTTCTCTATAATAATCAATGGGAGGTCCTAGATTGACGTGTACAACTTGGAATATTTGTGGACTGAATGACCCTAAGAAGCGTAGGATTTTTCACAAGATGTTACAGGTGATGCAGGTGGACCTAATATGCCTGCAGGAAACCCATATCCCCTGGGGTAACAGAGGCTATCTCAGATTCCCGGGCTACGATTTAGTGGCTTCCACCCGACAAACTTCTACTATCAGAGGTGTTGCTATTATTCAAAAATCGGGGCTGGGCGGGTTAAAAGGATAAAGCAAGATAACTCAGGCAGATGGCTAGTCGCAGAATTGTTGGTTAATAATTGTCTGCTCTCTGTGTGCTCGATATATGCACCTAATTTAGATGACCCGCAGGTCCTGAAGGATCTAAATTTAGAGTTAGCTACATGGCCACGCCCATTGATTTTTTGCGGGGACTTCAATATTAATATCCCTAGACAGCTAGACATTGCAAAGCATAGTGCATATGTCGGGCGGAAGCCCCAAGTTTACAAGGTGCTCCGTACTTTGCTTTCTGAGCATGGGTTGGTAGATTTATGGCATTATAATCGTCCAAATGAAGATGGGTTTACTTTTTATTCAATACCTCACAATAAAATGGTCCGCATTGATTTTGTTTTTATGTCTACTGAAGTTGTAGGGTCTACCAAGATTCAAACCAATCCCCGGACCATATCCGATCAAAACCCTATCATTTTTAGTTTTCCATGGGATCGTCCCGCTAATCAAATTAGATCATGGACCTTCGATAGGAAACTATTATTTGATAAACTATATCAGGAACGTCTGTTGGTTTGGATCCCAGAGTTTTTTTGAAATCAATAGCTCCACAGCATCGGCTGGCATCGTCTGGGATACCTTTAAAGCCGCCTTGCGTGGCGAAACTAAGAGAATTGCGTCCTATCGCTGGCAAACAGAACAACAGACTGTAAAAATTAGAGTAGCGGCACTTCAACAAGCAGAGTTGGATCTAAGTACCAATATTCGTAGAGGGGAGGATGTAACAATAAGCCAGAAATTGGTTGCTTTAGCAAAGGCTCATCTTTTGGAACCTTTCTGTGAGGATATAGCAGCCAAGTATTTCCAATTTCGATCTTCAATGTATGAAGTGGGGGAAAGGGCTGGAAAGGTCCTAGCAAAACCCCTACAGCAAAGGGCAGTAGCCAGTCAAATTCTTAGGGTCAAGGATCAGTTTGGCATCATACAAGATTCACCCAGGGGTGTTGTAAATACTTTTGTTGATTTTTATTCGATCTTATATACCGAGGAGTGAAATATAATTGAGCAGCAACAAATCCGGTTGACGCAATTCTTTGAATACCTCGATACTCAGAAGGTCACCGCCGATCAGAATTTAATTCTTGCAGAACCTATCAGCTGGGAAGAAATTGCGGCTGCTATAAAATCCCTTTCCAACGGTAAAGCAGCATGGCCGGATCTTATTCATCTTGAATTCTGTAAGACCTTCTCACATTTATTCAAGCGGCAGTTGCTAGAGGTTTTTCAACTTGCCCAGATGGGGGTCATCCCCGATTCCTGGCGGCAGTCGACAATTGTTTTGTTTAAGAAAAAGGGTAAGGATGAATTAAACCCTGCATCATATCGGCCCATAGCGCTAATAAACACTGATAGTAAAATTTATTCAAGGATTTCAGCTCTTCGTTTAGCTCAAATAATTCTTCCCTTAGTTTCTATTCGCCAGCATGGGTTTATCCCTGGTAGGGATACGACTGACCACATTAGGCAGGTTATAGCCCTCCTAGATTGGGCTAAGGTGACAAATTCTCCCCTCGGGGTGATCCTGTTGGACGCCGAGAAGGCGTTCGACAGGGTCTCCTGGGGGTATTTATGGGCTGTTCTCCGCTGGAAGGGTCTAGCGCCGGAATTCATTCAGGCTCTACAAGCTTTGTATATATCTCCAACCGCCAAAATACGTATCTCAGGGAATGAATCATGCTATTTTTCCATTAGCAGGGGCACCAGACAAGGATGCCCCTGCTCTCCTTTTCTTTTTGCTTTATTTATTGATCCTTTTTTGTTTTTGATAGAAAAATCCCAAAATATCTCTCCAATTACTGTTCATGGAATTGAATATAAGGCATTGGCATATGCCGATGACATAGTGGTACTAACAGATAATGTCGCCGGGTCTTTTGCGGCATTGGAGATTCTGGCAGCTCAATTTGGCTCAATTTCGGGCTATAAGCTAAATATTGCAAAGACGCAAATTCTGCAAACATCGGCCATGCCAATATCCCAAGTCCCTATTAGTACACAGGCAACATATTTGGGTATACAGATCTCGGCCGATGTCGAGCTGATTTTGGATTTCAACTATTCTTCTGTCACTGATCTGCTCCACAATAAGCTAGAAAGATTGGATCATTTGCATCTCATTATTTGGGCGCTGTAATATCCTCAAAATGTTTGTCCTTCCTAAATTTTTATATTTATTTAGATCTATCCCACTTTTAATTTCCAACTCCACTTTAATAAGAGCCGATAGGATCTGTCAAAGGTTTCTATGGGCGTATCGTAAGCCAAGAAGGGCCACCAAATGGACCTGTCTCCTGCAGGATCGTGGGGGGTGGTCAGTCCCGAACTTAACATATTACTATTGGGCAGCTATGATTCAACATTTTGTTCTTCCGATATTAGGAGAGACTGCCGAGATTCCGCTGCATTTAGTGCCATCAGTATATTCAATTGCATTAGAAGATGCCACAAAAGGAATATTAACACGCATTCTTGAGCCAAGCTATTTAAAAAAAACTAGATTTAAGGTGGCGTGGGCACTATTCGCGATCTGGCAAAAAGTACGGCGTCATTTTCATATCCCTAAGCTTAACTACTACACGCCATTAAATGCCTCTGGATTACTCCCAGTAATATTCCAAGAGGGGGTAGCCTCTATCTGGGCTTCTCAAGGTCTGAGGGATATCGGAGATTTGGCTGATCTTGGCCTGATGGCTTCTTTTGTGTCTCTAAAAGACAAGTTTCAACTACAATCTAATCATTTTTTCAAATATTTACAATTCAGAAGTTTCCTTGATAAAAAACTTCTGTTGAATCCAACTTTGTTTGATAAAATTGAAAGTGTGGAATTAGTAAGAAGGAAAGTAAAAATTGGGATTTTGTATCAGTCTTTCCTGTCTCAACTTCCAGATGACTTAGCTGATCATAATAATAAATGGGCGATTAAATTTGGAGTACCTTGTGTTGATTTAAAATTCCCATTGACGTTAGCTAGGTATGTTCTGGTTTCCGGTACTCTTCGCACTCAAAGTTATATGGCTATGTTCAATCTTTATCACACGCCTGCAAAACTGGCCAGATGGGGGGCTGTTAGTGGGGGTAAAAGCTCACTCTGTGCAAGATGCAAATTTCCATCTGCGGATTCTCTCCACATGTTCTATGACTGCCCTGAGTTGTCATTCTTCATTAATCAAATCGAAATCTTTCTCATGCAGATCACTCAATCCTCAATTAAAATTTCTGCAGAAATGGTAATTACTGGCTATCAATATTCCACGGCCCCTGAAAGATCAAGATACATGCAGGCTTTCTTGTTTATTGCAATGGCAATGGTGAGACTTTGTATCACGTCTCTCTGGATAAATCCTGAACCGCCCACCTTCTGTCACTGGCAAGCCAGGATGCTTGCCTGGTTCAAATTAGAGACTTCTGTACAAAAGTTTAGAGGGAAGAGACGACGTTTAATTGCCTCTAAGAACTGGGCTCCTCTTGAAGAGTGGTTGACAAATTAATAATGTACTTTAGTTAATGTATCGTTTTCTATGTATACATTTCTATTTGTCTTTGGTTTTAGTGCTCAATTAATAATGTTTTTCAACTCTGCAATTTTCTATGTATATATGTCTGTATGATTTTGGTTCCAGTGTCAATCTCTTTCCCACCACCATGGGATAAAATAAAAAAACAATAAAAAAAAAAATAAAAAATAAATAAAAGATCTTCTAGTTCTCTTTTCCGAGGATCTCACTCGTTATCTGATAATATTTTTTTGTTATTGTTCCATTTTCTCTGCACTTTAACAGCGTGGATCATCCGGAATATTTTCATTCATTTTATGCTTGTTTGTTACATAAGTAACCCAGCCCCTCTCTGCTATTGGCGATGCCTCAATTCTGTTTTTTCTGCGCACAAATTTCCCAATAAGTTTCCAAAAGTGTTAAATGCTTTTATGGCTTAGGGATGTCACCAGTTCAGTCCAGAATTTTTCTCTCTCTTCAAACTGACTATAACTTAATGTTTTTCTATATTGTCATCTAAATGATCTAATGTACGCATCTCTTTACCTCTTCTGTAAATTGCCAAACTCACAAAGGAGTCTATTTAATAATGTTCTTGCTTTAAGCCTTACGCTTGTTTCATTTGTAATCTTTACTTAATTTCCACTGATATGGCCATCTTTTTCATTCATTTCTTAAGATAATGTAAAATTTTAGGACATTTGCTAACAGTTTCCCCACCTCAAAAAAGGTTTGAAGCTCTCTTGAACATCATTTCTGCACGTTTTCAGCTGAATATACCCTATGACATTTCTTTGCCTTAAGCATGTTCCTTCTTCTATGACATCTCAGGTATTAATACATTTTCTGGAATCTCTCCAGATTTCGACATAAGATTTCTGTTCTCGAGACCATCTGACAGCACAGGGCCTGATTTAGAACTTGGCGGGTGAGATACTTCATCACAAATGGATATAATGCACTTGTATTACGACGGATGGGATATCCGTCACATTTGTGATGAAGTATCCCATCCACCAAGATCAAAATCAGGCCCTTGGTCAAAATACCATCTTGTTACAAGGAACCTGATGGATTATAGCCCACAATTCCCACTGTGCACCACATGAGGAAGATGCATTCGAAGTATTATTAGACACACTTAAGAATTCACACTGGGAATAATATTCATGATTTTATAATAAAGTCAAAAACCTATCTTACTGTTTGCAGACCAGGGTAGTGGGAGGAAATTGCAGTAAAGGTGCTTATGTGTTTCATATTAGTACGAAGTCGCCTTTCTTGATTGACCCTTGTACTGTACAAAACAAAAAAAACCTATCTTACTGCACCCAGTGGGGCCTTGTCACAAAAGTAACTTACGCATGTGAGTAAGTTACACATGCAACTTTACTCATACACTTTTGAGTAATTGACTATATTTGGCCATTCACAATATCTGAGTGTAAAGTTAGTTAAAAGTGCAGACTTGTATGTTTCCACCCCCTGAAAAACAGGTGGAGCAAAACTTTCAAGTGTAGGTTCCTACCAGAAAAACAATTGAGTAATTCCAGCACCACACATGGCCATCAACTAGTACTGCTAGATCCATCCAAAAAAATAATGGCGCCAGGGACATAAATGTAAACCCTATAGGAAATCATGTACATTAAAAATTGTAAAATAGTAACAAACATAAATATTTAGTGTAAAAAAAGTATAGAAATAGTAAATATTGATTATTTATTTATATTATATATTAAGGCATGTTTTGAATTAAAAAAATAGTGTTACATTCAATTTTAATAAAACATAATTACATTACTTTTAATTAATTCGATACATCATGTTTAATGCATAATAACAAAATATTTTTGTACTTTAGGTAGAAAGTTGTTATTCTATTGTCCTACATTTAAAATAAATACATAAAATCAATATACAATAATATTTCACATACAATGTTTGTACTAACTTTTTCTCGGTTCAATAAACTTTTTTCCTATAATTTCCTATTCCTATAAATTACCATACGCCAATCTCCTCCCCTTTTGCGGAGTCTCCCTAGGGTAAAGTATAGGAAAAAGTACACAGGTTTATTTAATTTGAAAACAAACTGTAAAATAAAGAGGGAATAGTGAGGGAAAGAGTGTCAGTATGTAACATTCATATTTTTCATCAACATATCTGACGATAATAATGTTGACCTGGGCAGTGAGAGTCTTCTACTATTCAATATCACAGTATCCATTTCATCCTGTTTATCAATGGTCTTTTCTTTTAGTAATACTAGAAAACTAGTATTCTTCTGGAATAATTCCACAGAACAGAGGGACACCTCTTTTGGCCCATTTAGAGAGGATTCAAAGACCTACTCTAAAAGGGTCTTATCACTAACTAGTTTAATGGAGCATGGACTGCCCAGCTCCAGAACCCATTCTTTGAATGCCATATATGATTCTGCATTTTTTGGCCTTGGACTTCTTGCGTAGTTCCTTGACCCGCAGCCTCCTGTTTAAATGCATGAATTGGATCCATATGTTCTTCTGAATACGCAAGCATATTTTGCATTCTCTTAACATCTCCGGTTCCAGCTTTCACTAATGGTTGTTTAGTCAACTTGATCATTTCAATTTCATCAACTTTTATATTTTTGATATTGTAATTTTTAAAATAGTGCTTGATAAATTTCTTTGTTTAAATGGATCCCCATTAGGTGCCAGGCTGGGGTTACATATCTATTTTTCATTAGTTTATTTCCATGGGGGTCTTATAATCTATTTAGTTTGATCTGCAAGAACAGATATGGCGTACTTGATGGTCCCTTCTGCCTCTTTTTGTCTTTTTTTCTAAACCTTCTGAATTCTCTGTACGCATTTCACTTAAGCTATTTAAATACTTTTTTGCTATGATGTGCGTATTTGTAAAAGCACACTATCCCTCGCGAGGGTCTACTGGTGACGAGCAGGTATATGTGCCTAGACCTGCCTACGGTAGATTGGTAGTTAAAAAGCTAGGTCTACAACTTCTTGTGGAATTCAAGCAGTCAGCGATGTAAGAGATTGTTTTTTTCTCCTGATCTGGTTCTGTGTATGTAAGGCATATGTGTGACTAGGAGTACTGTGGAGAGGAGGTGTCTGGATGGTTGTTGGAATAAGATAAGACTGTTCAGATAGGTGGGGTCTATGTTGTCTCATGCCTTGAAGGTGTGTGCGAGGAGTCTGAAATCAGCACATTTGTGCATCAGTGGCCAATGGAGCTCCCTGAGGTGTGGTGTTATATGAGCTCTGTGTGGCAGGTTGAAAATAAGTCTGGCTGCTGCGTTCTGGATGGATTGTATACTTCAAGTGAGTTGCCTGGCGATCCTGGCATAGAGGGTGTTCCCATAGTACAACTTGCTGTTGACTAGGGCATAAGTGACATTGTTTCTAGGGGTGCTTGGGTGCCATTTCAAGATTTTCCTCAACATCTTAAGGGTGTGGAAGCAGGATGCAGTGACTGTGCTGGATTGTGCAGTCGTATCCATTTTGCGGTCAATTATTGTTCCAAGGTCACTGGCATGGGTGCTGGGGGTGGGTGTAGGTCTGGGATTAGTTGGCCACCAGTTGGAGTCCCATGGTGAGGTTTCCTTGCTGAAGACCACTACTTCTATCTTGTCGATATTGAGCTTGAGACAGTTGGCTTTCATTCAATTAGTGACTTCAGTCATGCAGGCGGTGTACTTGTTTCTTGTGTTGTGGGTCTTATCTGAGAGGGAGAGAATGTGTTGAATGTCATCAGCATAGGAGAGAGTGTTGATGTTGTGTCGGTGGATGACACTGGCCAGGGGGATCATGTATGCATTGAAGAGGGTCGGGCTGGGTGCTTGAGGTACTCCACAGATGAGTTTGTGGGCTTCTGAGGAGTAAGGTGACAGGCTGACAGCTTGTGTTCTATCCATTAAGAAGGAGCAGATCCAGTGGAGAGTGTGTTCTTGGATGCCAATCTTGTGCAGGCATCTGATGAGGATGGAGTGTGGAATGCTTCAATACGGTCCAGAATGAGGATTGCTATGTCTCCTCTGTCAAGGATCATGAAGATTTCATCTCTGGTGGCAAAGAATGATATTTCTGCACTGTAGTTGGGCCTATATTCGGAGTCTGTGGCATTGAGGAACTGGTGGTTGCTGAATGGTCAGTGAGGTGTTGGTTGTTTAGCTTCTCCAAGACCTTTGCCAGGTATGGTATACCAACACGGTATACAACACGGAGTAAAATACCCTCCCCCAATGACCCGGATCGTCCTACGAGGGCAATGGATGGATTATCTGACAATGACTTACATGACCTTCTCATTTCATACACCAGCCATAATGACAGCAGCAAGTCTCTAGATGGTACTATCCAATACATCCGGCCCAACCCCTACAGAGAATCCACTCACAACTACAGATCCATAATTCGGGAAAACCTCACAAAGGTCAACATAATACAATCTACCCTCACTCACTCGACTAGCAAATTAAAGTGTGCACTAATGAATTGCAGATCGGCTAACAAACATGCTACGATCATTTATGATCTCATTCTCTCGAATGATCTGGACATCATCATCCTCACCGAAATATGGCTAAAGAGTTCCTCTGCTCCCATCCTTGACCTACTGGTCCCCCCTAGTCATGATATATTTTGCCTGGATAGAACTGAGAAACCCGGAGGGGGGTTAGCCTGCATTTATCGAAACACACTCACAGTTAATCAAGCAGACTCCATCTTCTTATCCTCCTGCGAATATCTCTGCACCAACATCTCTGATGACAAGGGCATCATCTGCAAACTTCACATAATATACCACCCCCCGGGTGACAATCTGAAGTTCATTGATGAACTAATGGAAGTCATTACAGCCAACGCCAACTCACAAGTGCCGCAGATCTTTCTGGGAGACTTCAATCTCCATTGGAACAATACTGGCAACATGATGTAAGCGGTCTCAATCCTTTCTGTCAGACCAGGATCTGTCCCAATTCTGCAACAGCCCAACCCACAACAAGGGGGAGACATTATACCTCATCATAGCAAAATCAAACACTATGGGCCATATGTAGGTGGCCTAACATTTACCACTTCATAAATACCGAATTTTACCGATTCGGTATTTATGAAGTGGTAAATGCTATGTAGGTAATCCATCGGTAATATTTACCGATTCGGAATGGGTCGGTATTTTAGAATCGGTATTTACCGATTCGGTAATGGTAACTGGCTTCCCATTGATTCCTATGGGCCAGGAGGCCCATAGGAATCAATGGGAAGCCAGTTACCATTACCGAATCGGTAAATACCGATTCGGTAATGGGGGGAGCACAATCAAGGGTGGCAGGGTGTCACAGTGACACCCTATTGCACCCCTGATTCCTGCATGTGTGCACATGTGGCACACATACATGCCCTAAGGGCATGTATGTCTGCCACATTGCACACTTCTAAGTGCAAAAAAATGCTTTTTCAAAGCCATTCGTCATTTACCACCAACTTTTAGTTGGTGGTAAATAACGAATCCACACAACACCCACACACTCCCCCTACATCTCATTTCAGGATTCGGTATTTACCGATTCGGTAAATTACCGAATCCTGAAATGTGCCCCCTACATACCAAAAGCCTGAATACCGGTCGGTAACGGGATTTTTACCGAAAATCGGCCGTTTCCGACCGCTATTGGGCTTCCTACATATGGCCCTATATACTCCGGCCCTGACGGCTCTGAACTGGCTACCTTACGAGTCAAGAATACAACTAAAGATCGCCTGCATGACACATAAAGCCCCACATAGCAACACCCCCAGCTATTTAGCACAAAAGCTAGAGCGGTCGGGAGGTTGCAGACATTTGCGAAGCTCGAGCTCATTACTATTAAAACCTCAATCCTTCCACAAAAACAGAACTGGGTCCGGAGCTTTTTCAGGTATCGCACAGAAGATTTGGAACAACCTTCCCCCAGACGTACACAGAACCTCCTCCTTTACCGCCTTCAAAAAAGAAGCGAAAATGTTTCTAATGAACAAATTAACATCCTAAATCTTTAACTCTATGATGACTATTTGCCACCGATTATATCCAAACACCAATGTCTACCTCGTTTGTATTATATGCGATTTCCCATTGTATGTTTAATATGTGATAACAATGTACTGTAAAGCACTCTGATACCCCCGTGGGTCATGTTCGCGCTGTATAAAACTTTAGAAATAAAATAAATATGGTAGTAGGAAGATGGGTCTGTAGTTGGAAAGCATGGCTGGGTCAGCAGAAAGTTTCTTGAGCAGGGACATGATGATGCCATGTTTCCAGATGTCGATAGAGATGTTGAGGATAGGTGTTGGTGCTTCCTTGATTGGTAGAAGTCCTTGGTGAAGGCGTGGTGGGGGGATTCAGTCAGATGGAGTTCCTGAGTTGATAGTCTTCATTGTAGCAACAATATTGATGGTAGTGATGGTAGGCCTCAAGGTCAGGGTTTCAGGCATCCTTCTTCAGTCGGAATACGAAGTTGAGTTGCAACAGTGATGGGGTCAGGTTGAAGGTCAAAGATGCTATATATCGAAGTGATTTTATTACAGAAGGATTACATGAGATTGTTGCAAAGATCTAGTGAGGCGGTAATGTTGCTGGAGGTGTCAGAGGGTGTGGTGAAATCTTTGAAGATGGTGAAGATTTCCTTGCTGCTGTTAGTACAGACGATTATGCGATCTGCAAGAGGTGTGTGCTCAGTGTTCCGTAACTACTGGTGACAGCGTCTTAAAGCTGATTTAAAGATGTCTTTATTTGACTTTTTCTGATTTCTTCTCCATTTGTGCTCCAGTTGCTTGCAATGGTTTTTCGCCAGCCTGAGTGTCCGCTGTGTGCTAACTGGCCGGTGGTTGTGCTTCTCCATTGGGTTGCGCTTGAGGGGAGCCAGGATGTGTGTGATCCAGCTGTTGAGGTTCTTGATGGCTTTCGGGAAGTTGGTGGCATGCATGGGCAACTGCAATGTCAAGAAAGACTATGTTGTGTTTCTCTTGTGTTGTTCTTGAACACAATATTCTTGAATCTCTTCCCTTAGCCTAATGTCCCATCTAACTCGAGCCAACACTATTCTTCTTTGTAATCCTACAATTCATTTCAACGTTCTCACCTTCAGTTGAGTATTTACTATTACACATGGCTGTCTCCATTTCAGTCATTGTGGGCGCACACATTTTGCAATTTTGTCCTTCTGGGGCGTTGAAATACTCTTTTTGTCAATAGGGATTCACACTTCTTTACTGAGAAAAACTGGGCAATGGCTGATCTAACATATACTTGGGTATATAAAAAATGTGTACAGCTGCTACTCTCATATGGGTACTATTCAACTGTTCTAACAAACAAAGAACGTTCATGCCTGTTGGCTGCAATTTTCCAGTTATAGCTGCACATGGGTTTTCCATAGAATCTACCACAGACGTATTGCAGTACCTTCGGTCCAAAAGCCAGAAGACCAGAGACTAGAGATCCACAACACTGAGATCACACTTCTGTTACCAACCTTTGTATCTGCTGGCTATAAACTATAAACTAATGACTGATTTCGAGTTACTATGGGATACCAATCCTCCTGTTCCTCAAACTGTAAACTCCCCTAGTGGATAGCCGTAAACAAAGGCAGTATGGTTCAATAAATAAAGACTTTTTTAAATTTTATTTTATGGAGTTTTATATAGCGCAAACTTGACCCAAAGGTATCGGGTATCAGAGCGCTCTACATAGCACCAGCTGCGTTACATGAGGACACATTCATTATTTTTTTTGTTAGGCACGAAGAGATTAAGTGATTTGCCCAGAATCACAGGATGTTCAGAGTCACTGCCGAGACTCAAACCCAGTTCCCCAGATTCGAGGTCGACCGCTCTAGCCGTTAGGCCTTCAGTGTTTTAGTTACTCATCTGCAGTGTGCAGCAACAGGCAACAGCAAGCAGTAGACAGGAAACAACAGGACAACTAAGGGTTGTTGCAGGTGGACCAGCAGTACTTTTTCCTCCTTATCTGCCTCATTTTCTCACTATGATGACAGTGCTTATCTATCCACATGGTGGGCGTAAAGCCACATCAGGGGTCAGCCACAATCCACATCAGTATCCAGGGATCAGTCTAAAATACTGATTGATAGAGCAACAGAAGAGCAAGAGCAGCTACTCCTCGAGAAGGTCCACACTGCTGAAGACTCAAGACAATATGTGGTCTTCTTTAGTCCCTGGCTACCCTGGGATCACTAAGGCATCATAGTGGTCAGAAGAGGTTAACAGGCTCAGACATGAGCACGTTTATCAGCTGGTGTTAATTCATCCACTGCTCAGATTCAACCTCATCATCACTCGACATTCCAGGCATGGTGATGTGGTAAAAACATCTGTCCAAGGGCTTCTCAGAGTGTCTGTGAGAAAGTTTTTTTAGGTTGTGAACAGCATCAGTAAGATGGAGGGAGGCATGAACATGACCAGTCACTTCCACACAAGTGAAGATGCAAGGTAGTCTTTCAAAGTACCTAAATTTAGGTCCACTTCAAGTAGAGATATGTATATTCAGTTTCATGGGCCCAAAAAATACACTTCATGCCATTGGGAAAGACTCTCCAGCAACAAGAAGACAGCGCCTTTGTTATTCACGGTCAATGGTGCAACAGCGAAAGCCCCCAAATTCAACAGCAGAGGTGTACTTAATATGGGTGCTCCAGATTCGAATCTATTGGGGTCAAGCTGTTCTGTGCAATGTAAATATATATGGAGTATACATATTGGAATATCCCACCAGTGTTTCAGCAAGGACAGAAAAATGAGGCCTTTGGTGAACAATTGGCAAACACCCTGCAATCTCTTGGACTGCGATGTTTGAACAGCAGGATCAAGAGTGATACTCCAATGACCTATATCCATGTCTCCCCCTTCAGACTACTCACATTAGATCATATTTGGAACTCAATTGATCACTTCCAGCTCATCAGCAACTTTCAGAGTACACCAAAAATATTGAGCGATCATACACTATTGTCAAGCAAAATCACTAGTTGTTGGTACAGTTGCCCTAGAATATCGTTGATGGATAATCAAAGTGAATTAGCACCCCTCCTTAATCAAATTATCTAGAAGCGAGAAGAGTCCACCAGAAATAATAGGAATTCAAAAAACTGACCTGTGACGAAAATACTGACCCTATGTAAGGGTGGGAAAGAATGATAACATTCATACAATGAAGTTCAAGGAGTCACAGCAAACATTTCCAAGCCAGATCCAGCATTTATTTGGGGGCGGTAAGCCAGGAAATGAAGGAAATAACTGAATGAAGCCCTGCAAAACTATAGTAGGAAAAAGGTTTCATCTAAGGAGTTGAAAAATAAAATCTAATTTTTGAGAAGATCTTATAGAAAGCAAAGATGGGTTATTAAAGCAAAGAATGAAGAAAGAAATTGGGGCAGACTCCATGTGCTCATTAAATTAAGAGACCCAAGGAAATTTTATGGCCTTGATAAAAGCACATGAGGTTAAAAAAACACTAATTGCAATATCTTGCCAAAATACATTCAACGGTTTTATAAACTGGACCCCCCACCTCTGGCAACAAGGTCAATGCCATCAACAAGTGGGGGAGAGAACGTATTGCCGAAAAACCCTAGAGGGGAAGGAGAACAACAACAAGTTACTTTCCTTCGGTAACACATTATCTGTCAGAGACTCTATCTAGCTGCAGATTCCTTTCCTTCGAATTTCCTAGGCATCAGGCTGGATCCGGAAACTTTAGCTGAGCAATACCCCTTGCTTGCGCCGTTGGGTAGCTCGGAGTGATGTTGTTGGCCTCATTAGTGTCCGTTATGACGTCAAGGTACTTATATAGGCGCCGCCCAGACGTCAGCATTTTTTTCACGCCAGAATGGCTGAGAAATGAAGTAACTGACGTAGTCGTGTGCAATACAAGGGCCCTGGATAGGGGAGTAACTCTAGCTCTACAACATTAGTCCGCATAGCGGTGAAGCATGGGTGGGGCTGTAAGGAATATGCAGCTAAATAGAGTCTCTACCAGATAATGCATTAGCGAAGGTAAATAACTTGTTCATCTGATAAAGACTTCTAGCTGCAAATTCCTTACCTTTGAATTAGATACCCAAGCCATACCATCCCAGTGGTGGGTTGCGGACCAATACCTCATACTAGGAAGTGCTGCAGGACTGAACGGGCAAAATGCCTGTCTCTGCTGACTTGATTCCCCAGACAGTAATCTTTGGCAAACGTGTGCAATGATGCCCATGTTGCTGCCTGAGAGATGTCTAGGACTGGGACACTCCGAGCCAAGATAGTAGTCGCAGTCTTTCCCCTGGTGAAATGAGCCCTTTAATGCCTCAGGGGGCTGTTTCTTTGCCAGGGCATAACATACCTTAATGCAGAGAATGACCTAGAGAGAGATGATCCTTTTCTGAACTGCCCTTCCCTTCTTAGCTCCCACGTACCCCACAATTAGTTGGTCATCCACTCTTTAGTGTAGTCAAGGTAGAACAACAGCGCTTTCATTAGGTCCAGTCGGTGGAGGCGCTCCTCTTCCATAGAGGGAAGCGTGGGAGCAAAGAAGGTGGACAATGTGATAGATTGACCCAGATGGAATGGGGTCACAACTTTTGGGAAAAAAAAGGAAGCCCGGGTGCAAAGCACTACTTTGTCTAGCAAAGACATCAGATAGTGTTTCCAGGATTCTCCACATACACAGAACTATGTGCAGGAAAACAGGACCTCGGTGTATAGGGGATGAGGCTTCCTAGCGCCTTAGTACCCAAAATCCCCAAACTGACTAGCTATAGTGTCTCATTCGTTCTCCCACATAAACACGAAGCTACAAATGATTTTTTTCTTCTCTTTTAATTTTTTTTTTTTATTGAGTTTTGAAATAATAAGCACATACAAAGAAAGAAAATAAAACAGATCACGTTTTCGGTGTCACATGTGTTTGCTCACACATGGGGTCGGAAATGCACAATCTAACGATGACTAGGATGGCTTGCTACAGTTATTCAATATACTAGACCTTGTTAAGCATGCATCACAAAGGGGCCAGGTTACACAGATGGGGAATCACAACGTTCTTACACGGTGCTGCGACATCATTCCCTCTGTAAGCAGAATAGATCGTACACTCATCAGGTTTTACCTGTACATCACTCTACCCAGACTACCCATCTCTGCCCTAAACAGCCAGCAGTTACTCTTGATTCACATCATCATCGTGTTACATTGCTTGATATTGAGCTAACAGCCCTCAAAAACATTTTGGTCGACTACAGGGGGGCATCAGTTCATTATAGACCTCTGATTGAGAATTGCAATACAACATATCTTTTACCCATTCTGCAAACGTCGGGATGGGGCCCTGCATCCAGCGCATTGCTAGCCTACGTTTCGCCAAGAGCAGACCCATAGCAACCAATTTACGAACGCTCTTACGTAGAGATTTTGTGTAGCCCAAGAGCACCATTAGGGGGTCAGGAGAGAGAGGCATCCCCACTGTATCAGTTAACGCTTGAAAGATGCTTCTCCAATAAGCCTCAACAGGAGGACACTGCCAAGCGAGATGAAAAAACCCAGCCCATCACATCTCTCACAGCAATCAGAATCACGCAATCCGTATCTAAACAGTCGTTGCGGCGTGTAATGTACCCTATGTAAGAATTTAAAATGGGCCAACCGATGTTGGCTATTTAGTGAAACTTTGCGGATAGCCTCACAACAGTAGTACCAAATGGCATCAGTAATTGGAACCTCAAGATCCGACTGCCATACCAGCCAGGCCTTCTCGTATGAAGTGGTCTTTGTGAGTTGTGCTGAGGTATACAGATGAGAGACCAACTTAACTGGAGATGTGGATCACAGCAGCAGGGATAGGGCCAGGATCTCCAATGGCTCCAAGAGCTCATCCCCCAGGATTGCGAGCAGTGCATGTCGAGCTCTAAAAAAATAAAATTGCATTAATGCCAAGGGCCTCACAACTCGAGTGACCAACCCCTCCCATGAGCGCACCCTCCCATCACTGAACAGGTCACCTATTGTATGAACATTAAGACCATTCAGTGAGTGAATAGCTCCCCGCTCGGCGCTGAGAGTTAACCACTGACACCACTCCACCCTCAAATGCGGCGAGTATAGCTGAGCACCATCATGCATACAAAGCAATACGTGTCAGGCATGGACTACGGAGTTGACCGAATCCAGAACTCCACAGCGTCGGATGGGAGGCCTAGTCAACAACCGCGGCAAGGGGTCCAGAGCAGCATCCACTTTTTCAATCTGGAGTTGTGGTAAATTCGCCGGTCCATGTACCCGGTTATATGCATGCGAGGCTTGCGCCACCCTATAATAGAGTTCCAAGTCTGGCTCACCCAGGCCACCCGCAGTGAAGGTCAAAGTAAGTGTGTCAAACGCTATGCGTGGTGTCTTACCCGCCCAAGCCAGCCTATTCATTAATATACGCAGCTCTCTAAACATATGCCGAGGCACCACCATAGGTATATTGGCCAAGAAGAAGAAAAAACAGGGGAGCAGGGAAAGCGGGAGCCTGATCCATCTGTCTATATCTTCGCCTAATTTGGCCATAGCCCTACCGTAGTTTGCCTTGATCACTTGGTCCGCATCTGAGTGAACTAAGATACCTAAATAACTGACCGGTTTAGAGGTCCACTGTAGTGGGAAATCTAGAGGCACGGTAGATGGAGTTAGAGGAAAAACTATAGATTTATCCCACTTAATCTGAAGGCCCGAGAGTTCACCAAATCACAGCACCTTTCGTATTACCGGGGCAAGGTGAACATCTGGGTCGCGGATATACAAAAGCATGTCTTCAGCATAGTCCAAGACAAGTAAGTTGTAGTTGGGAAAACGGAGGCCTCTGTGTCCGTGATATTCCCGCAGCCCCCCCAGAGGAGGTTCAACAGCCACTGCATATAACAAAGGGAATAAGAAACATCCTTGTCTCCAGTGCGTACGCTTGCCACTGGCGAGTTATACAACACCGATACTAATTGAAAAATACCTCTCCCACCCCCATATGGCTCAACACAGCAAGCAGAAACCTCCATTCAATGGAATCGAAGGCCTTTTCGGTGTCTAAAAAGATCGCGGCTGCCTTCACTTCCGGGCGAACATGTTGGAGGGCACCAAACACCGTTCTGAGATTGTGGGACAGCGTGCGACCCGGGATGAATCCCACCTGCTCCGGGCCAATCAATGAGGGTAAGAGCGGAGATAGACGGTTAGCCAGTATTTTGGAAAATAATTTTGGGTCTACATTGAGCAACGAGAGGGGACGATAAGAGGAGCATTTTTGGGGGTCTTTATCAGGTTTCAACAATGTAATGACCAGAGCCTCTCGCATCGTGGGCAGCAAAATCCCAGCAATTCCCATTTTCTGAAACAAGGAGCTCAGGTGTGGAACTAATATATCACTAAAAGCTTTAAAGGACATTGTCACTCCATCCATCCCCGGAGCACTGCCCTCCCGCATAGAACTCAATGCCAAGTGGATCTCCCAGGTCTCAAAGCGTTGTATCAGAAAATCTCGATGCCAGTTCTCCAACCATGGGAGCTTGATGAATTCAAGATAATTTAATATATCCTCATCGCTAGGGTCAATGTTAGAGTTATATAACTCTTGGTAGTATCTGCGGAACCGGTCATTGATTTGCGCCTGCTCTGTCAGGAGAATGCCCTCCTCGTTCGCCAGCTCTGCAATAACACCAGTCTTCGTTCTGCAATGGGCCAACTCTGCCAGCACCGAGCCCGGCCTGTCGGATTCCCCATATATTCTAGCCGTGGCATATTTACCCATGTATTTGACTTAGCTGTCTGCCTCTTTATGATACTCATCGAGTGTGGACTTCAATAACTCCCTAGTCTCCGGGTTATTAGTAGCTGCCATCTCCGTCTCAAGTCGAGCCATTCGGGATTCTAAAAGAGCAAGCCTATCTCTGATAGAACGTAATACTCCAGCGTGTTTACTGATAGCCACACCCCTTATAAAGACCTTAAACGTCTCCCAGACCGTGGCAAAGGAGTGCACAGAGCCAACGTTGTGAGTGAAAAATTCTGTGATAGCATCTGTGAGGTCGGACTTAAAAAACGCGTCCAGTAAGGAATATGGTGGAAAACGCCACAGAAATGGAGGAGGACCCCCAGAGGGAGCAGTGATCACTAATATAATGAGCGAGTGGTCCGAAAAAGTCAGAGCCAAGACTGAACAGTCCTGAATACTGGACAACAGTGTCTGTGATATGAGCCAGTAATCAATGGGGGTGTGAATATTGTGATTTGCCGAGTAATGTGTAAACCGCTAGATCTAGCTCTCCAAACATCCACCATGTGTAGTTACAAGGCTATATCCGCAATAGCTCTGGCGGACGCAGACGGGTGCCTGGGAGGACCCCTTGAGCGGTCACGCTCTGAATCTAAGACACAATTAAAGTCACCACCCCAAAACATTGGTAGTGTTTTGCGGCTCTTGACGATAGCAAATTTGAACTTATAAAATTGCGGGTCATCATAATTTGGGCCATAAGAGTTAACAACAAGAAAATTCTGCCCTTTACCATAACATCTGGATATGACATATCTACCAGCTTGGTCTGTCTCGCAGCATTCTAGTTGGAGACCCGATTTAGGATTGATCCATGTCAACACACCTCTAGAGTGTGAAGTAAATCCCGCAGCATGAGTAAGCCCCGCTGACCCAGTACCAGGGAACAGAGCTCTACCTCGGAGCAGATGAGTCTCCTGGAGCAGCGCAGTGTCGACCTCCTTCCGCTTCACGTACGCCAGGATCTTACGCACCTTCCTGTGGTCATTGAGGCCCCTGACATTCCATGTCATGAGGCTCAACTTCTTGACGCTACCCCGTCCAGTGCTGTGCTGTGACATGTATAAAATTCACACAATGAGTGTGGATGCCCTGTGTAGCCCCATGTGAAGTCCCCCAAATCATAATATCAAACACGCATGTGATTATTAAAAACATAAATAACAAAAACGCATCCGACCCACCCCACTCCCACGCCTCGCATTCCCCAACGCGGCTAAGGCAAGCAACACCCCTCCCAGTCAACAAAGAAGCAAAGGAAGGTTTAGCAACACCTCCCAAACACACATTCCAATTAACCCCTAAAAGCACTGGAAAAAACAGCGTGTAACGCATTGGGGTGGATGTTACCCAGCAGTACCACAATGTACCTGCCGCTGACCGCGGCCCCCGCAGGGGGCCAATCGGCGGTCGGCGCCTTAGTGCCCCCAGGGCACCGGTCACCCCTTCCCACCCCCTCCCACAGGGAGGGGGCGGGGACAACGACCGGAGCCCCCCTCCTCGGGCTGGCCGGAAGTGACGCGCAAGGCGTGTCACTTCCTGGCCCTGGTGTGAGGGGGAGGCTATTTAGCCTTCCCCCACCCTCCTGGCGACCTCTTTGTCGCCCACCTCGCCACATCCCTCCCTACCGCTTACCCGGCATAGGCGTTGGGTGGGGGGGGTTTCTGAGCGTTGTAATGTTTTCTTTTTTCGTTGCAGGCAGAGTTACAGGGCGATCTGGAAGCATGCCGGTACATAGGGTACCTCTGCGCGGCACCATAGGGGGTGCCTGAGCCAAAACCGAGGAGCCTCATGGGAGGGTCCCGGAAGCCATGTCGGCGCCCCGCTAGTCCTGCGGGCGGTTGTGGGCCTGAACAACCGGGGGCTTGCTAAGCGACTCTCCGCCCCCAGAAGGGGGGCGTGAGTAGAATTTACCAACGGCACGTGATCGTAGAAAGAATCACATGGAGGGCAGCAACGGCGGGCATCGATCCCGCGCTGCCCGGCTCATCAGGCGGGCAGGCGACCCAGTTGGTTGCCTGCCCTTGGATCGCCCGTAAGATAACCCACCCATTACATATCCTGGAATTATGTAATTAACCTGCAGCATTGTTACCCAACACCAACTGTCTTGTGTGTGTAATTTGGGTAACCTACCATGGGGGAGGGGGGACAGCGGGGTGCCCCTGGGGGTACTATGTCGTGATCCTTAACCAGGAACAAGGTTATGGGGGTTGTGAATTCTCTGCCCCTCCTCACTCCTCTCAATGCATGTGCATGTGTCTGCCGGCGAGGAAAAAGGTGCCTTTCAGGGGCGAGCAGCGCAAAGGGAACTACAAGTCCCAGAAGGCCATGGGACCTTGTTGCAGTACTCGCCTCTATACCAACTGCTATAAAGCCCCTCTGCTTCCTCGGGACAGGGCTTGACAAACTTCCTGGAACTACCCGAGCCTTAGCGCTAGCGGATGGTGATCCCCGTTGGAGGTCGGGTGCTCGTTGTTTAATTTCTCCTGAGGCTAGCAGTGACTGGAAATGAGCTGTGTTATTTTCCGCCTGCTTTGCAAGACTTTAGTTGACGCCAGTATCCAGTTGCGTCCCCACTGGATTTCGGGGGACTTGTGCTGGTGTTTTGAACTCCGGCTCTCTCTCTCTGTAGCATTGAGGTGAGCGACGTGGGGGTGCTGCGCAGGAGCGCTCTCTCGTGTCTGTGACATTTCTTTCACTTTTCCTTCGTTTTCTTTTCCTGTTGAGCTATTTCCTGATGATTCTATGGGCGCTCACTTGCTGTGATATTCCAACAGCGAGCTGGGGACTGTGTCCATTGGTGTGACTTACACTGTGCTGCTCACAGCGCTCCCAAGCTCCACACGCCACCTACAGACACGCTGTGAAGCTAACAGCGTTTCATCTTCAGTATAGGGGCATCAAGACAAGAGGTCCCTTCTGTTTCCTACGTTGAGTGCTTCTCTGTGAGGAGCTCTGTATCTATGGTCCTAGCACCCCCGAAGCTATTGCGGCGTTATCAAGTGAGTGGTGGGTCCTTTAGTAGCAGAATGTATGTGGATGAATGGGTCTCCCAGTTCTTCTAATTAATCCTTGTTTTCTTTTCGTCCCCTTTGTCTGTTGTTTCCCACGAGGCATCTTATCTGACGTTCGGTATACCACTATACCTGAAGTGGTCTGGAAGACCTCTCTGAGACCGCAACCTTTATTGTTTTGTCCACTTGCCTTTTTCCCCCGGAGTGCTTCCTTACGCAGCAGTGATAGTAGTTCTCTGCTTGGGGTCGCATCCAGGGGAGGAGGGGTCTCTCTACGCGCCTTCGTCCCTGCTGGCAGACCTCTGAGATTAGTGGCTTTCTTGGTTTTATGCTACTAACAACACAACAGATTGTCAAGCCCAAGATAGTTACCCAGCCTGGACGATGAACACCAATGTGGTGTTGGCCTTGCTCCTGGAGAGGCTTACGGCTCTACAACCGGAGGTTCATACCTCACGTCTAGAGAATCAGGAACTGAAAACAGAGATGGGTACCCTGCACAGGGAGGTAGCTGGCATATCTAGAAAAGGCACGGGGAAGGGTTCGTACATCAGGGAATGGACTCTTTCCCCTCCAGTATCAACCACATCACCAGTCTCGGGGGTGGTTCACTGGGCACAGGGTTCTTTTCAGCGCCAGCAGCGACCCTTCCCTCCGTTGGGTCCACTCCCACAGTCCATGTCATACAGAACCAAGGCGTCACCCGAATATTTTTATGGGGATGAAATTCAAGACCTTCCTTAATCAATGCAAGCTACACTTCCTTTGTAAACCGTCAGTGTTCCAGGATGACGCGGCTAAGACCTCCTTTATGATGTCATACATGGGGGGGGAACGTTGCTAGCTGGACCATCCCATTGATGGAAAGAAATGATCCGGTATTGCACAACTTTCAGGACTTCTGTTTGGAAATGAGGAAGCGGTTTGACCGTAAATCACACATGCTGTCTCTGGACAGGGAACTGATCACCCTTCAACAGGGGTCACAGGATTTGTTGTCCTACATCACCACCTTTAATCGCCTCCTGGTGGAAACCGACTGGCCCAGAAAGAAACTCACTACGTTGTTCTATCAGGGACTGCGAGGAGAATTAAAGAATGTCCTGTCGCAAGTGGGACAGTTGCCACAAACCTGTGAGGAGTTGATTGATCTCACTGTCCCGCTGGATCACCATCTTCAGGAAAGGAAGGGGGATAGAAGTAGGGGGAACACCCATTTTCTCCTCCCACGGCTTAAACCAACCCCCGGTGAACACCCCAAAACGCCTGAAGGACCAGAACCTATGCAAATAGGAGGAGTCCGAGGCCCACTCACTACTGAAGAAAGAGAAAAAAGACGGCATCAAAAGCTTTGTCTTTATTGCGGAAAAAGCAGACACTTCATCAGGGAATGCCAGGCACGAGCTAAGCTAACTGAGAGGACGACCACCGTAAAGATGCAAGCTGCAACCCTTCCACAAGGGGCGGAAAACTAAAGAACCCAAGTCAGGATGGGATCTCTGCCTTGGGTTCTGAACCAGAAACGATCTCTTTAGCTCTTGCGAATACCATCCGTGGCTCACATGAACTTGTATGTCAAGCTATGGGTTACCAAAGCGAACCCCCTTGGCGTTTCTGCCCTTCTGGATTCCGGAGCCACCGGGAACTTCATTGACCAAGAGTACGCCTGGAACATTGGGGTACCGTGCGAAAGAAAAGAAACACCTGAAATAGTCAAGGCAGTAGACGGAAAGACATTAACGTCTGGACCGATTAGGTACCACACCATTCCCCTTACAATGCAAGTAGGGGAGAACCACTTCGAAACCATCCAGTTCGACCTCATAGACATGCCTCACTTCTGTCTAATCCTGGGCATGCCTTGTTGACTCTGCATGACCCTGTTATCCGATAGGCAAACCGCACCGTTTCCTTGACGTTCGAGTACTGCAGAGAGCAGTGTATCAAACGACCCACAAGCCAAGAAAGCACCTCTAAGACGTAGGCCGGACTGTTAGCAGAGGGATGTGAGGAACTGGGATATTGCTGCTCCACCACTCTACCTGACGTCTACAAGGAATACAGGCCAGTCTTTGACAAAAAGGAAGCGACCCGCTTACCCCCTCCCCGGACGTATGACTGCCGCATTGAACTCCTGCCGGGAGCGGACATCCCTTGCAGCCGGGTGTATGCCCTGACTGAACCAGAGACCAGATACCTGAAGACCTACCTGGAGGAGAACCTGGCGTCTGTCTTCATCAGGCATTCCTCGTCACCAGCCTCGTCTCCTCTCTTCTTTATACCTAAGAAGGACTGTGACAACATGAGAACCTGTACCGATTACAGGGCAATTAATAAAGTAACAATAAAAAAACACTATCCCCTGCCGTTGATACCAGTGCTGTTAGATCAGCTGAAAGGCACATGGATCTTTACGAAACTGGATCTGCGTGAGCATACCATTTGGTACGGGTCAAATCAGGCTACGAATGGAAGACGGCCTTCAGGACCAAGTTCGGGCTCTACGAATATCAAGTGATGCCCTTCGGATTGTGTAACGCCTCTGCGGCGTTCCAGTATTTCATGGATGAAGTACTCCGGGGGTTATTGAACATGATTTGTATCGTGTACATTGACGACATCCTCATTTATTCATCCACCCCACAAGAACATGTTACCCATAATAAGGCGGTGTTAGACAGACTCCAGCAGCACTCTCTGTACGCCAAATTAGAGACATGCCTTTTTCACGTTAAAGAGGTCGCCTTCCTCGGGAATATCATTAACGCACAGGGATTTCAAATGGACATGGCCAAGGTGGAAGCGATTACAGGATGGAAGGCCCCCCATCATGTCAAAGCAGTACAGAGCTTCCTCGGTTTTGCAAACTACTACAGACGATTCATAAAGGACTTCTCTAAGGTGATACACCCCATATCTAGGTTGCTGCAAAAAAATATCCCTTTTGCTTGGAACCACAAAGCTGAACAAGCCTTCACGGAGTTGAAGAAACGATTCACTCAGGCTCCTATCTTAAGTCATCCTGACTCACGTATGCCGTTCGTGGTGGAAACACGCATCGCAGTTCGCCATAGGAGGAGTGTTATCGCAACGCCACCCAGATAGGGGCCAGCTCCATCCAGTAGCGTACTACTCAAAAGAAACTCACCCCTAGCGAAGTGAACTACTCCATCACGGACATGGAGTTGTTGGCCATCAAAAGAGCTTGTGAGGAGTGGAGGCACTATCTCCTGGGAGCGTGTCATACAATCGAAATTTACACAGACCACTGGAATCTTTTATTCCTGAAAATCGCCAGAGCCCTCACACCATGGCAGCTGCGGTGGTCTCTGTTTTTCTCAGACTTCGATTTTTTCATCAAGTACCATCCCAGAACGGCAAGGCAGATGCTCTGTCCCGACTGGACGAACCCGCTGACAAAGTAGAGGACGTGCCTCCTGATCCACCCTTCATCCTCCCAGAAAATGCCTTCCCGCATACCACCCTTGCATTGATCACATCACAGAATTTCCTTGAAGACCTGAAGGTGTCCATAGCCCACATGGACATCCCCGCCTGGATACAAGAAGACCCAGAACATAGGTCAGTGAAAGAGAACCTGTTATACCACTATCATGCATTGAATGTTCCCCAAACCATTTAGCAGCTACAAGTGTTGGCTTGGGCTCATGACTCAACACTGGGAGTACATCTAGGGGAATATAAAACCATAGCCAGCATTGAGAGATCCTTCTGGTGGCCTTCAATATGAAAAGACACCAAAGAGTACCTGAGAAACTGTGCAATCTGTGCCTAAGGCAAAGCCAGTCATTCGAAACCCGTGGGGTTGTTGCATCCGATACACGTTCCCCCATTCCCTTGGCATACCGTGTCCATGGACTTCATTGTTGAAATGCCACCCTGTGAAGAATATACCACCGTCCTAGTGGTAGTCGACCAGCTGACCAAAATGGGACATTTCATCCCGTTAAAACTGCTGCCTACTTCCTCTGAATTATCTGTGGTCTTCCTCCGGCATGTGGTTAAGGCTCACGGACTACCCAGAGTGCTTATAACAGACCGTGGAACCCAGTTCACCTCTTGCTTCTGGAGGGCGTTATGCGTTACCATGATAGAGGAGGCCCGGTTATCCACTAGCTAACACCCTCAGGTGGACAGAAAGACAGAACGCCTCAATCAAACACTAGAGCAATACCTGCGGTGTTTTACCCTCCAGAACACGGTGGACTGGTACCCACTGATCTGGATGGCGGAGTTCGCCTACAACAATGCGGAACATTCAATGTTGGGATTTTCCCCCTTCTTCTGTCTCTATGGTTTTCATCCGAACATGCTCCCTTTCGTATGGCATGTGGTCTATAAACAGGAACATCACGCTCTCCTCAGAGCAGCGCTTATTGAAGCTAAGCATCAGTTAGAGGAAGCGCAGGCAGCACAAAAATACCACGCACACAAAAGAAGGGCCCCAGAACCAGGTTATCAAGTGGGAGACAAGGGATGGTTGGCTAATAAGAATCTGTACCTGAAAGGGGTGGGTAAACTAGCGCCAAAATACATATGGCCTTTCAGCATTGAGCAAATCCTTAACCCTGTTGCCATGAGATTGGCCTTGCCCCTGTCCTGGAAAATCCACCCCGTTTTCCACGTTTCCCTGCTCTGGCCATGTCCCGCTAGTATGAGACTACCCCCTATACCACTTCCAGTAGAAGTAGATGGGCAAGAGGAGTACGAGGTGCGAGAATTATTGGATTTTAGGTTGGTACGAGGTCGAGTGCAGTATTTGGGGGACTAGAAGGGGTATGGTATTGAGGACTGTTAGACTTGGGGGTCTCTAGTTGGCACAGGTATGCACTTGTGACAAATAGGGACCCTCGCCTCTAGTCAGGGTAAAGGGGTACACTCCTAAAATAACCCCTACTCACCCCCTTGGTAGCTTGGCATGAGCAGACAGGCTTATCTCAGAGGCAGTGTGTAAAGCATTTGTGAACACATACAGTAATCAAAGAAATGGTGCAAAGAAATAAAGACGTTAGGATCTTCCAGATGCGGCACGCTTCTCCGATGTTGCGAGAAGACTCGATTCGATGCGTCAGCTGCAGCGGAGACACCACTCTACGCGATGCGACGACAGCGACTTTGGGGGCGACGCTCTTCTCCGACGTTGCGTGACGCTTCCGCTCGATGCTACAACTGCAGCGGCGACACACTTTACGCGATGCGACGACAAAAGCTCCGACGGCGGCACGCTTTTCCGTGGATGCGAGGCGCTTTTCTGGATGCGGTGCAATGCGTCAGCTACGATGACAGCGATGGCGACACGCTTCTTTGGCGTTGTGAGACACTTTTCCGAAGATGCGAGATGCTTCCGCACGATGCAACAACTGCAGCGGCGACACCCCTTTCCGCGATGCGACGACAACAGCTCCGACGGTGGCACGCTTCTCCTTCTTGAGTCGCGCTTCCAGCTCCTTACGACATGCAGTCCCTCAGAAGGCCCCAAAACAGCAGAGCAAAAACAACAATTGATGGACAGAATGCAGAACAATGTCATACATTCACCCCAGTACAGAGATCTGGGCCTAAATCCATCGTTTTTTTGCTCACCATGCCGTTCCAGTTTGAACGTAGCCATATGCAAATCAGTCTTGACCCTGTGCCTCATGGGAACAGTCCAGCCCGAACTGCCAAGCCAGATACTCCCTGGACTGGAAACAAGCATCCTAGGACCGGTTTCGGGGTTTCACCCCTCTTCAGCCAGGATAGCTTGATTCCAGTGGCATGGAGAGCAAGGGACCCACGTCTGGGCATACCCTTCCCACTCGGGGTGACCAATGCAAAAACAACAATTGATGGACAGAATGCAGAACAATGTCATACATTCACCCCAGTACAGAGATCTGGGCCTAAATCCATCGTTTTTTTGCTCACCATGCCGTTCTGGGTGGTGTAGTGGGCAAAAGAACGATGGATTTAACCCAGATCTCTTGACTGGGGGAGAATGTATGCTTTGTCAGCATTCCGTCCATCATTTGTTTGTTGTAACGCTTTTCGCCCTAAGTGGGATGGGTATTCCCAGACGTGGGACCCGTGCTCACTACGCCACTGGAGTCAAGCTATCCTGGCTGATGACGGCTGATAGCCAGAAACCGGTCCTAGGATGCTTGATTCCGGTCCAGGGAAGACATGGCTTGGCAGTTCGGGCTGGACTGTTCCCATGAGGCACAGGGTCAAGACTGATTTGCATATGGCCATGTCTGAACTGGGGTGGTGTAGTGGGCAAAAGAACGATGGATTTAACCCAGATCTCTTGACTGGGGGAGAATGTATGCATTGTCAGCATTCCGTCCATCATTTGTTTGTTGTAACGCTTTTCGCCCTAAGTGGGATGGGTATTCCCAGACGTGGGACCCGTGCTCACTACGCCACTGGAGTCAAGCTATCCTGGCTGATGACGGCTGATAGCCAGAAACTGGTCCTAGGATGCTTGATTCCGGTCCAGGGAAGACATGGCTTGGCAGTTCGGGCTGGACTGTTCCCATGAGGCACAGGGTCAAGACTGATTTGCATATGGCCATGTCTGAACTGGGGTGGTGTAGTGGGCAAAAGAACGATGGATTTAACCCAGATCTCTTGACTGGGGGAGAATGTATGCATTGTCAGCATTCCGTCCATCATTTGTTTGTTGTAACGCTTTTCGCCCTAAGTGGGATGGGTATTCCCAGACGTGGGACCCGTGCTCACTACGCCACTGGAGTCAAGCTATCCTGGCTGATGACGGCTGATAGCCAGAAACCGGTCCTAGGATGCTTGATTCCGGTCCAGGGAAGACATGGCTTGGCAGTTCGGGCTGGACTGTTCCCATGAGGCACAGGGTCAAGACTGATTTGCATATGGCCATGTCTGAACTGGGGTGGTGTAGTGGGCAAAAGAACGATGGATTTAACCCAGATCTCTTGACTGGGGGAGAATGTATGCATTGTCAGCATTCCGTCCATCATTTGTTTGTTGTAACCCAAAACAGCAGAGGGCACTTCCAAAGAACTCTGGAGAGCTGGTGGGTAAAGTCTGTTGTTCCTGAGACTTCAGCAGGAGGCAAGCTCTTTTCCAAGCCCTTGGAGATCCTTTACAAGTTGAGCAAAGTACACACAAAGTTCCTTTCTCCTCTCTTTGGCAGTAGGCAACCCCTGCAAGCCAATCCCCCAGTTTCAGGGATATTCTCTCCTCAGTTTCTTCTTGGTTCCTCCCCTCAGCAGAGGCTTCTTCTTGTTTTCCCAAAGTGATCTAAATTCTTGGGATCAGGGTCCCAATACATATACCCCAAAATCCTTTGTCCTCTGAGGGCAGAGGGGCCTTTGCCTTGTTCAAACCGGTTCTGGTCAGTCCTGGAGCACTTTGTTTACCTGACTCCTTCTTTCCTTTCAGAGTGCAGGGCAGAGACATCAGAGGCACCACAGGGGGTGGAGCCAGCATTGTGGAGGGAAAGCACAGCCCTTTTCAGGTCCCAGGTGCAACTCCTCCCACCCATCTACATGGAGATCTCTCTATTCAGCCCTGTGCTGACTCACCCGGTCTCCAGGAATTTCCCAGCCCCTGTCACTCAAACTCCAGACAAGGAATACACAGCCAAGCAAAGGCAGGTTTGACTGGTTAGACAAGAAAATACCTACTTTCTAAAAGTGATATTTTCAAACACAGAATTTTAAAACCAACTTCCCTAAAAGATGTATTTTATCATTGTGAGTTCAGGCACACTAAATTCGAATGTCTACCATGTTCCCTTAGTCAGTTAGGATTAAAAAATGTAATAATCAAACTGCCCATTCTGGCCTATGGAGAACAGGTAGCCTTGCAATAATGAAAAACTAAAATGGCTGTACTTCACTATTAGAACATGACACACACACCAGGGCATGTCCTACCTTATCCTTACAATGCAACCTGCCCTTGGGCCTACCATAGGGGTTTCTGATATGAAGAAAAGAGAAGGTTTAGGGACTGGCAAGTGGGTGCATTTGCCCAGTCAGCATGACAGTACCAGACTGCACGCAGGCTATGCAATGGCAGACCTTAGACACACTTTTACACGCTGCTTCTGTGGGTGGCACAACCAGTGCTGTAAGTCCACCAGCAGCATTTGGATTTACAAGCCCTGGGCACTCCTGGTGCACTGTACTAGGGTCTGACAGGTAAACTAAACAAACCAATAATGGAATCACAAATTCATACATTGATTTACAATAGGGAGAGCATATACACTTTAGCACTGATCAGCAGTGGTAAAGTGCCCAGAGTCATAAAACAGCCACCAACAGGTCAGAAAAAATATAGGAGGAAGGCAAAAAGTTCAGGGATGACCCTGCCAAAAGGGCCAAGTCCAACACAAACCCCTTCCAGCCAAAACGCAGGGAAGACCAATCACTACCTTGAGGGGCTTCCCTGCTTTGGGCGATAGAACCTGGACCTGGCCCGCAACTACAGGGGCATATTCCAGTTCTATGCCAATCGGAACCCATTTCAATTCCTCTGTCCATACTCTCAGGGCCCACCAAGCTAACCCATGTGGAACCCTTTTCCTCACTTGTGGACACCACCTGTGCAGCATCTAACCTTAACTTGCTCACCGGTGTGTCCCAACAGACAGACAGCAAGCCACAGTGGCCACTGACAGTAGTCAGTGATGAGACCCAGGCCTTATGCCTCTCAGGGCTCTCAAACCTCTGTGGCGTCAGAGAGCGGGGGGCAGTAGCCCCAGGTGCTTGGCACCCTTAGTTCATTCTCCCTCCAGTCAGGTCAGGTATGACATCCTGGCACTGACCCACCAACCACGGGCCTGTACCCAGCGGCTGGACAGGAGACTGGGGTGGGCTTTCCCACACGCGGTCCTCCCCCTCCTTGTTGGGGCTCGGTACCCTGCCACCTGGAGTGGTACCCCCTTCCAGACTTGTCAGGGTGCCTGTAGAAGGTGTCCTGCACAATTCGCCCACCAGTTCAGGGGTTCTATCCTGCAACTGGGCTTCCAGGTCAGGGGGGGCATCCTGAACCGGGCCCTCCAATCTAGGGTCTAAACCATTCAGTTGAACCGGGGTCAGAGGCGAGGACTCCCTCCCTCTCTACCCTCTTCCAGAGTGCTGTACCCTCCCACCTGGAGTGGTACACGTATAAGCTACATCGGTCAGGACATTGATTACAGTTGCCCCTTCCTCCAGGTCAGTCAACACCTGAACCTGGCTTCCCAACCCTGGGACCAACTCATGCGGTTGAACACTCGCCTGGCACACCAGGACTTCCCGCGGAGTACATATGCCCCGCCCCGAGGGTGACCCATAACTCATGTGTTGTGTGATAGTCTGCCTGGCGCAGATCTTCCGACTCCTGTCCATCTGACCCTGTGCGAAGATTCCCCAGGACAGAAGTGGTGTCACCATGGTCATTCACTGGTGACGCAGCCCTTCTGGCTGGCCCCTGACCCACTGGTTCTTCCACTGGGGACTCTTTTCCTCTCTCACCCTTCAGTCTGAACTTCTGCACCCTCCACTTAATAGTGGCACTGCCAGACACCAGAACGGATGGAGGCCTGCTTACAGACACTCCCAGTTCACTAGACACTAGGGGATCCCCCACAACGGGCAGCCCCTCAGGACAGACTAGGCTCCCCACCTGGTGTTCCCTTAAAGAACCATCCAGGCTCTGAGACTGGGTTTCGGGCACCTTGGGACACGCAGCCCCACACTCACTCCTTCTCCACTGAGAAAGGACGTGAGTCCCTACACCCCTCCCACTACAATGGGACCTAGCTGGGCTACTCTGAACCACTTCCACCACTCAGGGTTGGAAGATACCTGAGCCACTCCCCTCAGGGTCACTCCCCAATGCCTCTCCAGACCCTCTGGAATCCACCAAAAGGTCTGCCTCCAATGTGAGTTCTCTGGGGTCAGAGAACTCACTCCCCACCAGGTGTTGGCATAGCTCTGGAAAACAGGGACTTACAATATCCTCTCCCACAATTGGATCACACAGCCCCCCACATGTATTCCACACCACTCTCCTGAGATTGGCAAGACAGTATCTGACTGTCTCTGCCACTCAACCCACACTCTTCTGGGTGGTCTTCACACTCACATACTAGGACTTCAACCTTGGAGGAACCCCTCTCCCTGCACCTCTCATCTAGAGTCAGTAGAGTGTCCCTCCCACCACTAGGACTATGAACCCCTGTGCCAGTTCCCCAGGGACACTGCGCACTACTGGAGCTACCTCATATCCGTGTATCTCCTGGTGTATGTTAATCCCCTCCTTCAAGTCAGGCGCCAAATCTCTATGTGTGTGTACTACTCTCCCAGCACTAGATAACTCAATATTGCTGCCACCATCTGAGCTGGATTCCACCTCCAACTCAGCAAAGCTCACTCTTTGAGCTACACACATTTCTTGTTGCTGGGCTGAGACACTCATGGCCTCAAGCCTCTCGAGCTCTAAATCAAGCTCCCTCATTCTCAACTCATGCTCCATTTCCATTTTCTTTTCTTCTAGGGCCAATTTCCTAATTTGCAATTCAATTTCCAACTGCCCGTTTAACTTGAGCTTGGTCAGCTCCATTTCATGCATCCTACACTCTTTTCTATCTGCCAACTCTTCTGGAGACAGACTTTTAACAGAAACACTGCTACCGGCAGGGGAAGGGGTTCTCCTTCCTCTTGGGCCCACTGGCCCTTCCAGCTGCTCCTCTGCATTATCATCATTAGTGGCATTCCTTGCTTCTACCCAGGCCCTCAGCGCCTTGTAGAACTCTGCCTTATTTTTACATCCAGTAGTGGAAACATTGAATTTCTTGCAGAAGAACTTCAGCTGTGCTACTTTGTAGCTTTCCAGTTTCTCTTCTTCTCACTCCCACTCATTATCAAGAGAGACTACAGATTCTGCTCTCTCCATCATGATCAAATTTGGCAGTACTAAAAAAAATAGAAAGTCCCCAAAAGAAATCTACCAACAAGTATGTGGTCGCGTCTTGGTCTGCACTCACTAGTAGTGTTCAACAATCACTGTACAGGAGTCACAAATGCAAGTCCAGAATCCTCACCGCTGACCACCAATATTAGACTTGGGGGTCCCTACCTGGCACAGGTATGCACTTGTGACAAATAGGGACCCTCACCTCTAGTCAGGGTAAAGGGGTACACTCCTAAAATAACCCCTGCTCACCCCCTTGGTAGCTTGGCACGAGCAGACAGGCTTATCTCAGAGGCAGTGCGTCAAGCATTTGTGAACACATACAGTAATCAAGTGACAACACTACAGATGGACACCACACAGGTTTTATATCAAAAATAAGTATTCTTTATATAGATTTACCACAAGACCATAAACGACAAAAATCCACAACACTGTTACTTTAAGATGGTAGAATTTAGCTTACTTCTCTTTAGTTCTTAAATGCGACACTTTAAGTCAATGTACCTTTTAGATGCGACACGCAGGGCAACAAAAGTGTTGCAATGGTGTTGATGCGATGAAAGTTTGGTGCAAAGAAATAAAGACGTTAGGATCTTCCAGATGCGGCACGCTTCTCCGATGTTGCGAGAAGACTCGATTCGATGCGTCAGCTGCAGCGGCTACACCACTCTACGCGATGCGATGACAGCGACTTTGGTAGCGACACTCTTCTCCGACGTTGCGAGACGCTTCCGCTCGATGCGACAAGTGCAGCGGTGACACACTTTACGCGATGCGACGACAACAGCTCCGACGGCGGCATGCTTCTCCGTGCATGCGAGGCGCTTTTCTTGATGCAGTGCAATGCGTCAGCTACGATGGCAACACGTTTCTTCGGCGTTGCGAGACAGTTCTTTGAAGATGCAAGATGCTTCCGCTTGATGCGACAACTGCAGCGGCGACACCCCTTTACGCGATGCGACGATAACAGCTCCGACGGCGGCACGCTTCACCTTCTTGAGTCGCGCTTCTAGCTCCTGTTCCTGAGACTTCAGCAGGAGGCAAGCTCTTTTCCAAGCCTTTGGAGATCCTTTACAAGTTGAGCAAAAGTACACACAAAGTTCCTTTCTCCTCTCTTTGGCAGTAGGCAATCCCTGCAGGCCAATCCCCCAGTTTCAGGGATAGTCTCTCCTCAGTTTCTTCTTGGTTCCTCCCCTCAGCAGAGGTTTCTTCTTTTTTTCCCAAAGTGATCTAAATTCTTGGGATTAGGGTCCCAATACTTATACCCCAAAATCCTTTGTCCTTTGAGGGCAGAGGGGCCGGTTCTGGTCAGTCCTGGAGCACTTTGTTTACCTGACCCCTTCTTTCCTTTAAGAGTGCAGGGCAGAGACATCAGATGCACCACAGGGGGTGGAGCCAGCATTGTGAAAGGAAAGCACAGCCCTATTCAGCTCCCAGGTGCAACTCCTCCCACCCATCTACATGGTGATCTCTCTATTCAGCCCTGTGCTGACTCACCCTGTCTCCGGGAATTTCCCGCCCCCTGGAATTCCCCAGCCCCAGCCCCTGTCACTCAAACTCCAGACAAGGAATACACAGCCTACCAAAGGCAGGTTTGAATGGTTAGACAAGAAAATACCTACTTTCTAAAAGTGGTATTTTCAAACACAGAATGTTAAAACCAACTTCACTAAAATATGTATTTTATCATTGTGAGTTCAGGCACACTAAATTCGAATGTCTACCATGTTCCCTTAGTCAGTTAGGATTATAAAATGTAATAGTCAAACTGCCCATTCTGGCCTATGGAGAACAGGTAGCCTTGCAATAGTGAAAAACGAAAATGGCTGTAATTCACTATTAGAACATGCCACACACACCAGGGCATGTCCTACCTTATCCTTACAATGCACCCTGCACTTGGGCCTAACATAGGGGTGTCTGATATGAAAAAAAAGGGAAGGTTTAGGGACTGGCAAGTGGGTGCACTTGCCCAGTCAGAATGACAGTACCAGACTGCACGCAGGCTCTGCAATGGCAGACCTTAAACACACTTTTACACGCTGCTTCTGTGGGTGGCACAACCAGTGCTGCAAGTCCACCAGCAGCATTTGGATTTACAAGCCCTGGGCACTCCTGGTGCACTGTACTAGGGTCTGACAGGCAAACCAAACCAACCAATCATGGAATCACAAATTCATGCATTGATTTACAATAGAGAGAGCATATGCACTTTAGAACTGATCAGCAGTGGTAAAGTGCCCAGAGTCATAAAACAGCCAACAACAGGTCAGAAAAAATATAGGAGGAAGGCAAAAAGTTCAGAGATGACCCTGGCAAAAGGGCCAAGTCCAACAAGGACAGAACCTGGGAACCAGCTAACAACCTGCATTGCCCAAGGTTACTGGACCTGTATCACACCAAACACCCGGGCAAGCCAGGGCAACCGCAGAGACGGCGGTCCTTGAGAGGGGGTTCTGTCACGATCCTTAACCAGGAACAAGGGTATGGGGGTTGTGGTTTCTCTGCCCCTCCCCACTCCTCTGAATGCATGTGCATGTGTCTGCCGGCGGGTGAAAAGGTGCCTTTCAGGGGCGAGAAGCGCCCAAGGAACTACAAGTACCAGAAGGCCATGGGACCTTGTTGCGGTAATCGGATCAGGAGCTGCCTCTATACCAACGGCTATAAAGCCCCTCCCCTTCCTCAGGACTGGGCTTGACAAACTTCCTGTAACTACCCGAGCCTTAGCGCTAGCGGATGGTGATCCCCGCTGGAGGTCGGGCGCTCGTTGTTTCATTTCTCCTGAAGCTAGCAGTGACGGGAAAGGAGCCGTGTTACTTCCTACCTGCTGGGCAAGACTTTCGTTGACGCCAGTATCCAGTCTCGTTCCCACTGGATTTCGGGGGACTTGTGCTGGTGTTTTGAACTCCGGCTCTCTCTTTCTCTGTAGCATTGAGGTGAGCGACGTGGGGGTGCTGCGTAGGAGCGCTCTCCCGTGTCTGTGACATTTCTTTGACTTTTCCTTCGTTTTCTTTTCCTGTTGAGCTGTTATTTCCTGCTGATTCTATGGGCGCTCACTTGCTGTGATATTCCAACAGCGAGCTGGGGACTGTGCCCATTGGTGTGACTTACGCTGTGCTGCTCACAGCGCTCCCAAGCTCCACACGCCACCTACAGACACGCTGTGAAACTTCATATTCAGTATAGGGGCATCAAGACAAGAGGTCCCTTCTGTTTCCTACGTTGAGTGCTTCTCTGTGAGGAGCTCTGTATCTATGGTCTTAGCACCCCCAAAGCTATTGCTGCGTTATCAAGTGAGTGGTGGGTCCTTTAGTACCAGAATGTATGTGGATGAATGGGTCTCCCAGTTCTTCTAATTAATACTTGTTTTCTTGTCGTCCCCTTTGTGTGTAGTTTCCCACGAGGAATCTTATCTGACGTTCGGTATACCACTATACCTGAAGTGGTCTCGAAGACCCCTCTGAGACCACAGCCTATATTGTTATATCCACTTCTCTTTTTCCCGGAGTGCTTCCTTACGCAGCAGTGATAGTAGTCCTCTGCGTGGGCTTGCACCCAGGGGAGGAGGGGGCCTCTCTACGTGCCTTCGTCCCTGCTGGTAGACCTCTGAGGTTAGTGGCTTTCTTGGTTTTATGGTACTGACATCATGACAGTACCACCACTCCGCCAAACCACCTAGAAACAATATTACCACGTCAACCACTTTGTAATGCAGCTAGTAGCAATATAAACCATTCTGGAATAAAGTGGCATTCCCGTACCAGATCGCCGAGCAGCACACCCCATCCCAAATACCCAGCCCAGCAGAAAGAGAACCCCCATCCGCTAGTACATGAGGAGGACAAATCACTAAGAGAACAACCCAGGACATTAGCAATTCCCCCAACAATGGTACAGCAGCAATCAACATAGCGGAAGCACAAGAGGAGCTAAGAAGCCCAGGCATATGTAACTTCACAACCTGCCTATCAATCATTGTCAACAAGATTGCCGGCCGCACCAACATCGGATGAACTGTCCTGCTGGCCCTTCCCTCCACTGCCAGCTTTTTGCCAGTTTTTGAGAGCAGTCTGAAGAGATTGGGGGTCAGAAAAAATCTTAGACTTCCCATCCAAAATTACACTGCGTTGTTCCGGGTAGAGCAGAGCATATTCAATGCTCTGGTTGCGAAGTTTACGTTTCAGGGGTGCAAATTGCCGTCTGGCCTCCTGAACCTTAATGGTAAACTCTGGGAATAGGGAAATCGATGATCCATCGTACTGCAAGTGCCCCAGCTCTCTCGCCCTCCGCAGCGCAGTATCTCTGTTGCAGTAGTTCAAGAGCTTGGCAATTATAAGCCGCGGGGGGCACTGGGCGGTGGCCTACGACCCAGCGAGCGGTGCGCCCTCTCCACGACAAACATAGGGGAAAAGATGTCAGCACCCAGCAATGTCGAGAGAAGCTTTTCAACAAAGGTCTCCATGTTGCCCATCGCAGTAGACTCCGCCAGGCCCATGATTCTCAGGTTACTGCGCCGTGACCTGGCTTCCAAGTCTTCAGCTCTGTCCTGCAAGGCCACCAGGGCTCCCTCCACACATTTCTGGGCGCTGCAGGAGTCAGCCTGGATCTCCTCAGCCTCTGCTATGCGCCTTTCGGCCATGTCTAAATGCTCTGAGTGCTTGTCTACCTGTTCAGACATTCTGTCCATGCTATAGGCTAGTGTATCAATTTTAGCATAAATCGCCGTCAACCCCTGCTGTATAGACGCTATTATTTACTTAATGTCGCCAACCGGATCTTCCACAGGATTGTCATGGTCCGTTAGCGTGGATTCCGCTGCGTCTTCACACCGTCTGGATTTTCGATGTTCAAAATTGATCTTAGGCTGCGACTTATCCGGTTTACCCATCTCAACTCCAACCGTCTCTCGGCTGTGGGTCAAGGCAGCACAGAAAGCAGTCCACACTCCCACCAGGCCCAGACTCGTGGCGCGGCGCTCAGGTCATCCCAGATCAGGTAAGGAGCTCACCAAGTGGAGAGGCAACTTAGCAATCTATATTGTCACAGGTCTACAAGCAGCATTCAGTGCACAGCACGTATGGCCCACCACTCTTCACCCCAGACCAGGAGGGGCAGTCATTTCAAACGCAAAGGCCCAAGCAGGCCACAGGAGGGGTCCCTCACTGGAGCGAGAGCAAGGAAACAGTCCCCCTATCACATATGGCAGTCAATAAGGGTGAGCACCATACCGGCAGGATCAGGGCACTCCGGGGTCCGCAGCGTCAGGGCAAGGTAGCTGTAAGCCAGTATCCCCAGAGATAGCTCTCCACGTGAGCTTCGTATCTCCAACAGGCCAGGAGGCCTGTTTCTCTCACGTAAATGGGGCTGGCAGCTCACCCCTGCAGGCACTGGCAACGTCGCGCTCTCCCGCATCAACCCTCGGCGTCCGGGAGTCTCCAGCCAAGTTATTCAAATGTCGGGTGTCTCCTCTCTCGGTGACCACTGCGCAACTCTCACGCCGGGACCAAGCCGCCGGCGACACGGCTCATGTCGGCCACGCCACGCTCCAGCGAAGGACGCCACACAGCAAATCTCGGCAGCCACCTTGGTGCTCCTAGGAGCAGACACAGCTTCCGGAGGACTAAACAGCGGGCATCAAGCAACCGGCACTCCAGTCAGGAAATGCAATCAGAATAGCTGCTAATTTATGCCGGATTGTATCAGTGTTTGGCGGAGCACTATCACAGAGCGGCCATCTTTAGGCCAGGCAAGCTCCGCCCCCCCAACTACAAATGATTAGACAACACAGAACACAACACTCTCAGGAATCTCAGTAGCAAGACATACCATTTCGCTCACTCACTCGTACATGTCCACAATAAGAATCGACAGAGTCACTGTTATACTTCAAAATGTTTATTTTAATTATAGTGCTCTATAATGCAGAATATGAGCCACTATCAGCAGCAAAACGCATAAAACTAAAACAATTAGCATTGCTGCAATTCCATAGATTATAATGGGGATATCATCGTATATAGACAGTGGATAAAGGACTATAAAGCCTAACCACCCTCTCCTTGGCTAGAAGAAGATTTATTATTTAAAGGAAGATCTCTAGGTGGGTGGACCCCATACAAAATGCTCTTTGGCATTAAAATGTTTGTGCCAGACCTTGATGGTCTAGACCCTGGGACTGCTGCCGCAACATTTGACGTAGATAACAATTCTACTATGTTACAGGACCTTCAAAAAACCCCTGACAGCTACGCAACAGAACATATACCCTCTTCCAATGACACGGCAATGCTGATTCCGGTCGCTGGCTGGCTTCCTAAGATTGGAGATCTGGTAATAGAAAAGCTGGAGAACAAAAAAGAATTTGGTCCCCTCTTATCGTGCACTGGTCTCAGTTCTTGGATTGAAGGGTACTCGTACAGTTATTCTACCACCTTTGCCTGGTCACAAAGAAAACGGATACATTTCCGTTCGACAATGAATCCGGTGCTTTCAGCCTCTGTGACAAATCCTTGTGTCGTTGAGGGTGAGGTGGAGATTACTATTGACCTTTGCCTGTTGTGCCTTCATCCTCTTCCACACAGACTTCGAGCACGATTATCCTGCAGTTCATCCGCTCCACTATAGATTCCTTCAGACTTCTATGGAGAAGAAAACTGCACCCGCACCCCCAAAGATCTCATCACATCCTTGTACACCTTAGAGGCAAACGCTGGACCTTGGTCAGAATGGAAGGTGCCACAGGCAAATGTCCTGACAAAGAAATGCAAATTCCTAATGACATTTCGAGCGTCAGTGCTACTTTGTGGCCAAACCCATAGGAATTTAGTGCACAAATCAACTGCAAGAAAAATGTATTTCTATGCAGTTTCAGAAGTCAATGGACCACAGTGATCAAGATATACACAGCCAAACGGCTGATTTGAAATATATGGCTGTGTTTGTGGTGGTCGTAGACAGTTTCATCTAGTGGACAAATGTCAAAAGAAATCACATAATTATGGGTTTGTTTATATAAACCATACCACCAATAACATTGCTGTAAAATAGAGACAGTCGCAGAAACCCCGGCATGTGCAGAAGCCATGCCCTCGTGTGGGGCTATGATCAAACCAAGCCTGTGGTCCATGTGAGAATCAGCTGATCCACAACTGACGGAATTGTAGCATAAGGAACTTGTTCGGGAGATAAATGATAAGCATACTTTGAAGGGAAGCTCTGCGGGTAAGCAGTCCCATCCTTTCTAGCAGCTATAGCTGCCAGAATTTCATTATGTATCTTAGTCATGGATCTTGTAACTGCTGCCATGGAACACGTGGCTACTGCAGATTTGGCTGCCTCATCAACCATAGTATTGCCAACAGCATGTGCTCCCACACGCTGATGGCCAAGAGTATGTATAACCTGTGTGACTGGCAGACGTTCTTTAAGCTCTGCCACTTAAACCCAAAGCATTTTATGCTTTATTGGGCTGTCTTTAGATTTCCGATAATTATTCAGAGACCAAAAGAATAAGTTGTCATTAAAAGACTGGACACAGTAGTAAGAATTGCACACAATGAGAGTATTCACATCCGGATCAGCAAATTCAAACCTAGAACAAGAGCGCCAGCTCCGCTAATTGCGCCGTTCAGTCGTCAAGTGCCTGTGTATGCACTATGGAAGACTTGAATTCACCATTTACAATTGACCAGCCACAATAGCGCAAGAAGCTGAATAAGCATGTTTGGACCCGATGGCCGGTAGAGCCGAGCCGTTAGTATAAAGATAGATTTGTACTGATCCAAAG